>NW_016107327.1:6555267-6739302 GCF_001604975.1 Cebus imitator | reverse complement strand
TTTTTTTTTTTTTGCACATGAATCCAGCTATTCAAAATGGCACAAGAACCTAGTTGTGACCAATGTCATTCACAAAGCGATGTGACAAAGACAAGTGTAATAGTGAAACCCTACATAATAGCGAACCAGCAATGGGGCCCGCAGGGCTGTCCAGCTTGGGGTTCATAGGGAACCCTTAAAAATTTAGCCTTAGGGGTGCCTTTCACTTCATTATTGAGACCCAAAAAGAATGCTAGGACTATGAAACAAACAACTGCAACTCCTCTCAGATTCTCTTCATACTGCACGTTGCAACAAAGCCTGCCTTTTTTACATTTCAAAAGAGGCTGCTTTCTCTTTAAAAAGTAGGAGCTACTTGGTCTGATGCAGCTGCCTTTATCAACCATGAAGTTCCCAGCAAGGTGCTGTTAGTGCCTGATTAAACCTCATACCAACCCATGTCCCCCATGGTAACCCAGAAGACATCCGCTGAGACCGGGAGCGCTGATTCAGTTTAATTGCCCAGGCTCTCTGTGATGACCGGATTTCTTGTCTCTCAAGGCCTGGAATGGAAATCCATGTGATCAGATGAATTATCCGAGTGTCTTGACAGATCTGAAATATGAATATGGAGATGGCGTTGTGCTCCGCAGTGACTTATGAAACCCCGACGGTAAAATATCTGCCATTGAAACAATTTCAGGAGTGTGTGCGTGATTCACATACAACTCATTTTCTAATGGAACACTAATTATTAATAAATCAGACCAAAAACAAGTGTGTATAATATATATATACATGTAAGATATATACATATGCATAAGATATACACATGTATATATCTATACACATATGTTTAGTTCTCTCTCTCTCTCTCTCTCTCTTTCTCTCTCTCTCTCTGAATGGGAACCTGCAATCTCCTGGAATCCGCAACACATTTCTGCTCTACCAGAAGAAGAAATGCAAGGAAGAAGTCAGACAAGATACTCTCACAAACTTCAGGTCACCAGATTCCTCCTGGAACCTCCCTTCCTTCTGGAAAGCCATCAAAAGTAAAGGCACTGGCCCTACAGGACCACGGGGTCACTTAAGGAACATTATAGAGCGATGATTCTCAGCCTTCTCAGCTTCAAACTCCCTTCTAGAAATTGCACCCCCCATCCCACATCAGACTATTTGTTCCAAAGGCTTTTATCTACCAAAATTGAGGTGGGGGGGCTCTAAGAACAGCTTGAGATCTACTGGTCATACCCCAGAGTCCCTGTGCTGACAGTGACATCTTTCCCATCCACACAAATTATCCGTCGTTAACACACAGACTTGCTATATTTCTAACCAAATCAAAGAAATTGTACTGATCTTTTCTGCAGCCTTACTCCGAGTAAATATGTGATTTCCATTAGGCTTTTTGCAATATGTAAAATATATAGACTGCCGTTACCACCTTCAGGACTTCTGGGTGTTTAGGGACCCTTAAATGAATCACTCCTATGCCCAAAATTAGTTTGAAGATGAAAATTATAGCTAAGGGGGGAAAGAAGTGTTGGTGTAACAAGATATTTAAAAGCAAAAAATTTTTCCCATCTGGGTAGGTCCAGGCCTAGCATTGGAGAAAGGGATGTTTTCAAAATGAGAGTAACTGCTAAAGCAAAATGTGTAAAACTGAGACACTGGGCAAAGAAGGGAAGCATGTTGGTTTATAAGAGAAAACAATTCTACTGTGTTAAACTGTTTCCCCTGAAATAACATTTCCACTCAGCTGGGAAATTTTCTGGGGTCCCCAAACTTCATTAGGTTTTTAGCAACTACCCCAAGGAGAACCCAAAAGGCAGGGAATAGTTACATGATTGACATGCATTGGGTGACAGAAATAAAGGAAGCTGCACATGCTTTTGTTAATTAACATGTTTTTTCCTCAGTGCTGTAAGGAGGGAAATTGGAAATCTGTAATCAAGCAGATCTCTGAGTTTTCCAAGAACGGCTGTTCTCTTCCCAGCCAGGGTTAAAAGACAATTTGTTGCACTCTGTGCAAATCCTGACTTGGTTCCTGTCTTACTTAAGTGAGATTTCAGAAGTAGTCATAAATCTTTTAAAAATATTTATTATTCATTCATTTTGGGGCAGATTTTATGATTCTAAAACTCCAGGATCTGTTTGAAAGTTTCCTGAGTTTCAAGTTTCATAGAGAAAGGTTGACAGGGAACCAAATTCCACCAGTGGTTTGGTGGTGTGTGAGCACAGGCCATCAGCCAGAACATTCTAACATGTCTACAAAGGGCATGATTTGGGGTCGTCTCTGCCGAGAAATTCTATGGACTAGGGGGAAACACTTTCTTCCTTTCCCCAATACTGACTTGAACTAGTTTCTAAAAATGGACAGAAATGCCTCGTCAGCTTTGTGATAAATCCAATCACCTTGTTAATAAACAGAAAAGGGAACTATCAACACAACTTATTTTCCACTAGCTAGTTAATGCAAATAGGCAAGCTAATGGGCAAAATTCTGACTTTATTTTATTTATTGCTTTACCCTACACCAAATGTAAATGTAAAAGCCTCCTGAATTGGGTGCCTTATAATCTCGGTCCACTGATGGATTTTCTAGAAGCAGACTTACATTTCCCCCAAAAGAGAACCCTGTAAACATTGACATTGCTCTGTGTGGATATCAAATCTGTGTCTCATGCACGGGGTGCAGCGGATGCAGAAACCCACATCCACCTTCAGGAGAGGCAGCCTGGAGGAGTAGCATGAAACAAGACAAGAAGATTTGGTGGATGGGTTTTCGAAAAATATTCCTTACAGCCAAGTCTATGAGGCTAGGGGACAGTCTTCCAAGGGAAGTGGTGGGAACCCCACAGTTAGTAGCATTTAGGAGGGGCCTTGCTGGAGCTATGGAAATGTAACCCTAGGTTAAAAACTGTCCTGAAAAGGGAAGAGGGGAGACAAGTTTAAGGGATTCTTTCAGCTCTAATTTCTAACAATCTTTTTAGACTACAGAGAAAAATAAATAAATAAATGAAACAGGAATAAAAGGAACAAAAATCAGAAGAGAAAATAATGTTAAGGCACAACTTCAAGAAACACACCAGAAGGCCCTCATGATCTCCCAGCCACTGTTCCATCCAAATGCCACGTAGGGTGTGCGAGCTGAAAATCGAGTGGGTGGAAGGGAGAGCCCTCTCAACTGACTGTGAACAAATCCTGCGAACTCCAGAGCCATTTATCTAAACCAAGTGCTGAAAGAAAGGAAGCCCAAGATGGGGTAGCCACTAAGATAGATTTCCTTGTGGAGTTTGGCTATTTCTCCTCACTTTTAATCAATGCAATCCTGTCTACACAGCCTACTTTCCTTAGCAAAGAAGTCCGGACTTAGGCTCTGAGCTTGCTTTTTTTCCTTTCTTTCTTTTTTTGTTTTTAACTAAAGACATATTGGCAATATCATGGTACATGACTTCCCAGATTTCTAGCAAGCAGAGTCATAGATAACCTGAATACCAGAGTGCTAGCTGCTTCACCCCAGTTGAAATCAGCCTAGATTAAACATGTAATCGATATAGTATTCCAGCATGAATAGGCAGGATCTGTGTATTTATACTGGTATGTGTGTGTGTGTGCATGTGTGGGCGTGTGTATGGTGAACAGTAGACATTTCCATACTTCGGATTTTTTCTTTAACTGGTGAAAATAACTGTGACCTGAATAGAGAATGAACCAGGCTCCAAAAAGGCAGTTTTCCTGAACATGTACAGACAAAGGAAATAGTTTCCTTACCAGAAAGGAGTCACTTGAAAGCTTTTAGGCCAGACCCTGCTCGGGCTCAGATTTCTTTTCTTTTAGCCCTTTGATGAACAACTCATATGGAGATTCAAGCGTCTTGTGCCTGGTTTGAATTTAAGCTGTTGCTGACTTTAGTGGAAAACTTTCATAAACTCCACTCAGGCTTTCTTCCTTTCCCCACCACTGCTGACCAGGTTTTGATATATCTTTGGATATTCATCGTGAATCATTCATTCTCAGTGTGATCATTATTATCAACTTGACAGAAAACAATTTTTCCCCAAGAAAGACTGAATTCAGTCTTCTCCTTTCTTCTGGGGCTCTGAGCTCTGTCGTTCTTCTGGAGCAGGGGGAGGGGGAGGCGGGGCTGGGGGACTACTGGATGCAGGAAGAAGGATGGAATGGGAGTGAAGCCTGCTGACAGCTGCTAGCGATCGCCTATCTCCGTGGCAGTATTATTGCTGGGACAATACCACATGGATCTCGTCCAGTACCCTAGCAAAATGGCATTTTCTCCACGTGCCAAAGCCTTTCTTCAGGAAGGAGGTGGGTAGAGAGTATAGTTTTCAAGTAAAGCCTTTGCTCTCAAAACAGGACCCTTCCTGTGGCTCACTTGAGAATAGTGCCCTGAAGGATTTCCCCCCTCTTTTCTGGGCTCTTTGGTGACAGTTAAAGTCTGCAATGCCCCAAACACTTTGTTCGGGAACCTGTGCTGCCTTTGGAATTGTGCAGTGAAAAACAAGAGCCTTGGAATCAATCCAGCCTGGATTTGGAGCCCAGCTCTGCCACTTACGTGGGTAACTTTAATAACAAGTCTTCCTGCTCCTCGGTGTATAAGTGAATTTGAGATATCCTCAATTTCTGGATATTGGAAAGATTAAATGAGATCACGCTTCTAAAGTTCACTGTCTCTGCTTCATTCTTCCTCTCTGACCCTTTGCTCTTGTTGATAACTCTGCAAATTCTCCTGGTCCTACGTAACTAAAACAATTGTGTCCCGTCCAAGAATGGAGGATCCAAGAATGATCCCTAGGGTGTGTGGGGCCTGAGGCAAATCACATGGCGTGTCCTCACTCCCAACGTGTTTACAAAGACACCATCAGATTTAAGCGATTTTGAGAGCAGGTTTGAGTTGAAGATGAAAAACATCGCCGAAAAGGAGAAGTCTAAGGAATATGTGTGGAAGCAGGAAAAGGGTGCATCCTGTCCGGCCTCGGGGTGGCTGTGTGGGGCGCTGTAAGATGCTCCACTCCCAGCAGCACTGATCCCCAGGGGCCCCTGAATTCAGCTCAGGACTTGCTCATCGCTGCAGCGCAGGCCCCCACCCCTGCCCCCACCCAAAGCGGACATCTTGATTGGCCAAGACCCCAGGAGTGGCTCTCACAGGAACGCTCCTCACTTGCAGTTCTTGAACTTCCGGAGGCTCACTTGCCACAGTTCCTGTATAAACTTTACTGCAAACGAGCCAAGTAGTTTGTATTTGTCTTTATAATGGTGCAAATCCAATAGGTAGCTACCCACACACCCACTTCAATTAAAAATATATAAGACGCACCGCACGCAGTGGCTCATGCCTGTAGTCCCAGCACTTTGGGAGGTCAAAGTGGGCGGATCATCCGAGGTCAGGAGTTCGAGAACATCCCGGCCAACATGGCAAATCACATCTCTACTAAAAATACAAAAACTAGCCAGGCATGGTGGTACATGTCTGTAATCCCAGCTACTCAAGAGGCTGAGGCACAAGAATTGCTTGAACCCAAGTGGCAGAGGTTGCAGTGAGCCAACATTGCACCACTGCACTCCAACCTGGGTAACAGAGCAAGACTCCGTATCTGTCTGTCTATCTATCTATCTATCTGTCTGTCTGTCTGTCTGTCTGTCTATCTATCTATCTACCTACCTACCTATATTATTTATATATATATAAATTACATCCCATTTTAAAAACCAGGCTGGGTGTGGTGGCTGTTGCCTGTAATCCCAGCACTTTGGAAGGTTGAGGCAGGAGGATCGCTTGAGCCCAGGAGTTCAAGACTAGTCTGGATAACATAGTGAGACTTTGCCTCTATCAAAAAAATTTAGCTGGGTGTGGTGACATGCATCTGTCGTCCTAGCTGCTTGGGAGGCTGAGGCAGGTGGATCATTTGATCCCCAGAGGCTGAGGGGGTAGTGAGCCATGATTATGCCACTGTACTCCAGCCTAGGCAACACAGCAAGACCTTGTCTCAAAAAAATAGAGAAAGAAGAAAGGAGAGGAGAGGAGTGGGAGAAAGAGAAACAGAAGAGAAGAGAAAGAGAAGAGGAGAGAGGGAAGGAAGGAAGGAAGGAAGGAAGGAAGGAAGGAAGGAAGGAAGGAAGGAAGGAAGCCCTACAGAATATAACCACATAGCTGAGGCTTCCCTTTGAACACAGCCCATTGGTGTAGGTGTTTCCTAAGGCTGCTCCAACAACTTACCATGACCTAAGTGGCTTAAAACAAGACAAATGTGTTCTTTTGCCATTCTGGAGGCCAGACAGAGGAAATTAGTCTTACCAGTTCAAGTCAAGGTGTCAGCAGGACTGTTCTTTCCAGAGGACCTAGGGGGAGAACATGTTCCTTGATTCTTCCAGCTTCTTGTGGCAGCTCCATCCCTTGGCTTGTGGCTACATCCACTCCAGGCTTTGTCTCTGGGGTCACATTGCCTTCTCTTCTGGAATCAAATCTCCCTCTGCTCTCTCTTATAAGAACACTTCGAATGGCATTTAGGGCCCACTATAATAATGAGGATAATCTCTCCATCTTGAACTCCTTGATTTAATCACATCTGCCAAGTCCCTCCTGCCATATGAGGTGACACTCACAGGCTTCAGGGCATAATGACGTGAACATCTTTGGGGACCTTTATTTAGCCTTCCGCAAGTGGAAATCCTCCTTCGTTAACAATAGACAACAGTTGCCTTGTTACAAAGTGTTTCTTGCCCAATAGAATGGAAAAACAATCACTCTCTGGCATTCTATTTTTTTTCCATTCTAAATCTATAATACACATGCAAAACCATTATATTACATGGGCACATCATATTCTGCTACTGCCATTATCTCCGTCATCTCAGGAAAGGAGATGAGAAGTGGATTCTAAAGATAGTGACAATCTAAGACCTCATTCTCCTTTATGCAGAATGACTGAACACAAACATCTCAGACTTTCTCCATCATGTTAAAATTGATGATGTGCTCCAAGTCTGGCCAGAAAGCTGTGCTTTTCCAGTCACATAAAAACCTAAATTTGTACCTCCTTAAGGGACAAAGAATGGCATTAAAGCTAGGAATGGCTGTCCAGTTAAAAAAAAACAGGAGGTTGTAAGAAAACAGCTATTTAAAAGCCACTCTGATATGACCTGCTCCCCAAACAATTCATTGCAGGGTCACAGTCATTGTTGCCAGGTGGCATAACATTTATTATTATGGTGTCCTGGGCTCCTTGGATTGGTAACAGACATATCTATTCCTCAGAGGATGAGCAAAGGTTGATAATGTCCTCTTACCCTAGGCGAGCTGAACTTCAACTGTCAAGATACTGGTTGACATTAAGACTTTGCAACACCTATTATTGTCTGTCACCTCCAGAGATAAACTCTCTCGTGACTGGTTTCTCACGTCGCCAGCCACTGATGCCATTTTACTCTATCTCTTTTGTAGACTGGCTCTTGGTTTCCTGATACTGTCTGTCTGGCTGGGTTTGGTCATATGCTCAAAGCTAAATTCACAGACCTCCAGACCTCACAGTGTGATGGGATAGGAAATAATCAGAGGGGCCTGGACGGAGTTAGACTGTCAGAGAAGCTGCAAATCAGCAAAAGAACGAAAGCCCCTTGACCCTGAGCACATCTGCCACGTATTTAATTCTACGTTCTTGCCAAGCCCTGAAAACCCTGGCTGGGGAGACTTGGGAGTGAATGGGGTTATGAAGTCTAGGAGAATGTAGAGGTGAGAAGGCTGGCGGGCTGCCGGCTGCTGCGCTCCCCTCCCTGGCAGGGACTGGGTGTAGGGTCGGTGGTGGCGAAGTGGACCCTGCCAGCCGTGGAGATAGTTAGGGACACAAACGTAACCAGCTATGTGCGGGTGTCTGGATGACCCGCCGCAAGTTGTACTGCATCAATTTTATTTGATCGCTTCTTTGCCAGCTGGCTCCAGACCAGAGCAAGCAAATGAGTTTTTCCCTGTTCCTTGGGGTTTCTGATCTCAGGGCCACGTTAAGGAGATCCCAAAATTTGGGAGGAAGTGAGCCTGTGTGTTCCTGAGTTCCTGAGTGGCTTCTCATTTCCACATCTTAAGGTCAAATTAGAAATGGGAGCAGAAAGGTTTTGTTTAGGAAATGCCAGAGGGACCTTCTTGATAGGGCTGCACCTACTCCTCCAGCCTCCTTCTCACCTCCTGCCATCTCCTGCATTTTAGTTCCAGGAAGACTGAGGATCTGTTCTTGGTTTCTTTTCACTGCTCTTGACGCTCCCAGCTTTCTTATCTGGTTCAAATGTCACTGTCTCTTGGAAGCTTTCCTGGATTTCCTAAGTGGACTTAGTTTACCCTTCTAAGTTGTCTCTTAGCATACCTCATATTCTTTATCATTTGAGGAGCTAGAATAATTCATTGATCTATGCTTCCTACTAACCAAAAGGTGTTTGAAGATAGAAATCCCATTATATTCCCAGTCTGGCACACGGCAATGATTCAATAATTGTTTGGCTAGGAGAGGACATTCCCAAATTAGACACTAGTTTTTGGTATAGACCTGGGCTGTGGACCTTTGGTCATGGTAACAGACTGTGTGATGGCGGCACCACAGGGGGAAACCTTGAGCTTCAGGGAGTTTAAAAAAGAAAGAAAGAAAGAAAGAAAAATGGCCCCAACTAATCTTTTAAAACTTTTAGTTGCCTAGGAACATTATTTTGGGGAGGTAAAGCTAGAGATGCTGGATGAGCACAAGGCAATCAGTTATGTACTCAGCACAGGAAACTTGGCCACCCTGGAGATGCCAACAGGAATTCTGCCCAATTCAGGTGCTCCACACTGAATGCACCTATGCAAATTCAATTAAATCTCTCCTTCAGAAAAAATAAAGAAAAGTCAAATAAAGATGAGAGATAATAAAGTTCTAAAATACTTTGTGGGCATACCTACTTTTCTTATACCCTCATTAGAATGAGGCCTATGATGTGTTCTGGTCAATGGACTGCAACTGGAAGTGACATGCACCACTTGTGGGCCAAAGCATAGAAACGGAGGCAGAATTCTCCAGGCCCTTGCTTCCCTGCTGTGGTGATCATGGAGGACTCATGCTGAGATGGTGAAGCAAAAGGATCAAAGCAGCCTGGATCACTGAGTCACCGCATGGAGAATAGCAGTGTCTTGGAGAATTGCCCAAACCCACAGCTGAGTTTGCGTGAGTGAAAAATAAATGTTTACTGTCATGAGCCACTGAGTTCTGGGGTGGGAAACAGCCTATCCTGACTACAGCCGGCAAGTTGTTCTAAAACACTTTCTTGCATGCTTATGAAATAGACCACTACTCAGTGTCAGAAGGATTCAGCTGATTGTTTCTTCAACTTCATGGTGAGTAATTAGCACTCATCTTTACTTGAGAGCCCAAGGAACCTGGAAGGCTGATAGGCTCAGGGTGAATTCAGTGAGCGTGTTGTGGAAAATTGAGAGGAGAAGCACTGACATATGGGGCTATAAACATCTGTGCACCTTCCTTACACAAATTCTTGAATTATAGTCTCACAAATCAGTCATCAGATGGCGGGGACAGAGATGATGGAGGATAGCGGTGGGATCATATATTTAACGCTTTGGGATATCTTGCCATAGGCCTTCGAAAGCCCCCACCCCTTACACCATTATTTGACCTCTGTGTGTGTTTATTACTTAATACTTATTAAATGCTTAATAAGTACACATTCTTATTTGGTGCAGGGATGTTTTCTTGGCCAGGCTCCTGAATGCATTCATCCCATATGGATATTGCTTAGCCTCCATGACCCACTATTTATTAATGTAAATATCAGACTTCTGAATAGAGCAAGTGTTCAATATGTATCCTCTGAATGAACAAATACATTGCACTCTTATCTTACCCCGCCTTAGAGCTTGCAAACACAGAATTCACTCACCTGAGCTAAAGAAAGTAATTACCTTTTAAGTAAACAACTACCTGGTTGTCTATTTCAAGCTCTATGAGAAATATTCTAGAATTTCTTTTCCTCAAAAACATGTAATTATTATATAGAACTAGAAGGGAAATAGGCTTCATTTGCAAACAACCTTAAAATACACAATCTTCTCTCTCTCTTTTCCTCTGTAGGCTCCATGAGGCATTTCCTATTAAAAATTTCAGCTCTGCTTCTTACCACCTTTGCCCTCTTCTCCGCTCTGACTTTAAATTCAGGAGATGGTTTCCCTGGGGAATATAGATCCTAGTGCCATGTGATCTGGCCTAAAGGGTAGTGTGACAGAGCGAAACAAAAGAGGATGCTAACCTTGCCTTTCTCCCATTCACACGCATGCCTCCCCACTGAATGCCAGAGACTTGCAGCGAGTAATGCTCCACCATCTCAGAAATACCTGTTAGTTTATGTGATTCAATCATTGGCAAAACGGACTCTGAAACTGAAGGGTGACATGGAGTTAGCAAAATTTCTGGTGTTTGAAAGGGACTAGTGAGAAATGTATTTTTTTATGACAGTAACTGCTTTCATCTTTTCTTACTATAGAATTATTGCTTATCATGGAAGAAGCAAAAAACATACAGTAAATCAAGAAGACAGAAAAATCATTTCAATCTAATCCTACAGATACTGTTATTAACATGTTAGTTTGAAATGTTCTCTCTCAACCTCTCTCTGTCTCTCTCTCCCCATTCTCCTTTCCTCTTTCTCTCTTAGAATGCATGCCTACTCAAATGTAACTATTTATCTATAATTTAATATTATCTCAATAACATTAATTACCTTAAGAAATCAGAATTTGTTTTCTGAATACAACTATACAAATGAACACACTAAATACAATAAAATTAGGAAACTATCTTGATATATTGCTCGAAGTTAGACAGTATGACACTGAAATCATGACTGACAAGAGACAAGTAGACCAAAGAGATGGTTAAAATGCTGATGCTCAGAGGTGGAGCTGTAAAAATGGAAGAGGGACATTTGGAGCCACTTTAGGGAAATCTAACATTCATGTGGACTTTTCTTCTATGTGAAGCTGAAATGTAGTTCTTTTCACTATTTTTTCAAATCTCTACTGCCTTCAGTGATCTTTCTGGAAGACATCAAGGAAAGGTGCTTTGTTCCACTCCACACTTCCAGGGTGATGTCCTGTGGTATCAACCCAGGATGGCAAAAAGGAAGACAAGATGATCTGCTCTCTGACCTACTTCAGTGACTGTGTAAGCTCAGGGTCAGAAGCATTGAAGAAAGCAGTAAGTGGCCACCCCTCCATCCTGAGGACTGGACCTCAGGAAGAGAGTCCCTGGAGAGAACTGGAGAAAGAGAGATAATGTGAAATGGGGTTGGAGTGAATTTAATTTGAACTTCAAAGGATAAGATGCTGTTGACCTTCATCTAGGTTGCATGTTCATAGTTTTAAAAAGTGGTATCGTGCTGTTTCTCTTATTTCACACTCTATGGATTCTCATGTAACAAATATTTGAAGGCCATTCATGCCAAATATATATATATATATATATCTCCATAAACATGATGTTGGGGGTGTCTGTGACAGAGATTGACCACTCCGTGCAAGTAACAGATGCTGCTTCTGGGCGGAAGAGGTGAAAAAAGCATGCACAGCTTTTCAGTTTCCCACTCCCCCCCGCCGCCCTTCTAGCAATCATGGAAGAGGCTTTGTATTGAGATGATAGTGCTAAAAGATGACAGTGGACTGCTGAGTCATCATGTGGAGGACAGACAGCTGCCTGTAGTGCCATACAGACTCTGTGGGAAAGAGACACATGTTGTTGGTTAAGTCCCTGAGATGTTTGGAGTTGTTACTGCAGCATTAATAAGCCTACTCTGACTAACATATTGGTCACCAAACCCATTTTCCCCTTTTCCTGGTTACTTAGCTAGATGACATTTCACAGTTCCTTATAGAAAATTAGATCAGACTTGGTGACTCAGTTTTGGCCAATGGATTGTGAGCAAAAGCTAAGCATGTTTGTTACTTTGGGGTTGAGATGAATAAGAAGTAGGCATATCTTCTCTTCTTCACTTTCTCCTGATGACCATGAAGCACAGGAGATGAAGGAGTCACAAGTTAAAAAAAAAATCTGGATCCTTGAAATACTGCTTAGAAGAGAGCTGCCCACCATTTGGGATCACTTGTGTTGGATGTTATGGGAGTGACAGCAAATTTCTATGATTTTTGAGCCATTACACATTTTTAGTTTTGTTTACCACAGCAGACCACATTAACTTTTAAGGAAATTTGTATTTTGAAGTAGAGTGCTTCAATAACTGAAACCTGAAATCAATGTCATTTGGCTTAGTGATGGAATGGGAGGAAGCAAATAAATGAGCGGTCTCCTTTCTTTGAAATGAAGGCCGAGTACCTCATTATATGTTGGCAAAACATTTAGCAAAGTTGTTGCCTGCAATAACTTGGAAGGCTGATCGTGTCCATAACACAAGAAAACTGTTGGCAAGAGTCAGTATAAGTATGTGATGGCTACTATTATATGGTTTTAGTAAGGTTTTATAAGAAAAAGTGATGCTGAGGCCAGAACTGGCTAGTTTTCAAGCACAGATGACAGACACTGGAGAGATTACATTTCTGGACTTAATGAAATAATTAAACTTTTATCTGTGGACATTTCTGGTTTGGTTTTGTTTTTTTTACAAAAGCTATCATTACTTTAATTCATATGGCTGCAGAGTATTTTATTGTATAACTATCTCACAATTTGTTTAAACAAATCTCTACTGATGACCATTCAGAATGTTCCCAATTGCTTTGCCATTGCTAAAAGCTCTACTTTGGATATCCTGATACTACAATTTGTCCACTTGTCCGATTATTTTCTTACAATTTATTATTGTAATTGGAAGTGCAGGGTTAAAGAACATGGGCATTTTAAACTTAATATATTCTGCCCAATATTCCTGAACAAAGTTTACATCATTTTGAAATTCTATCATCATAGCCCAACATCAGATGCATTATCATTATATGCATCTTTAAAATAGAGAAGCAAAAATCATGCTGTTTCGTTGCTGTTGTTTTGCTTTTGTAATTAGTGAGGTCTAACATAACTTCATATGTTTATAGCCACGTGCATTTGGTCATCTGTGAACTGAACTTCTGTCTTGAGACATCTGTCTTACTTATTTAGAAGGACTCAGTTTAGTTTATCTGGGGAACTCCTACGTTATGGCTCTTCTTCTGGCATAAGTACAAATAGCATCTCCTTTCACTCTCCAAAGTACTTTGGTCTGAACAATAAATTATATGGGTACCCTGGATATAACACCTAAATTTTATCCAGTTTTTCTTTATGATTTCCAGCTTCAGTATCATACTTTGAAAAAAAATTCCCATTTCAAGATTTCAGAAATAGACACCTAGCTTTTCCTGTATTCATTTTATGCTTTTGTTATTGACGTGGGAGCACAATGATGCTCTCTCACACTCTTCAGGTCTTCACTCAAATGTCACCTTTTCCAGTTAAGTTGCATCCCACGCCTACCTACTGGGGAAACACTAACTCCACGCATAGCTTTATTTTCCTTCATACTATTTGTCACCATTCAAGCTACTATACATTTCACTTATTTATTTCAATGTCTCTCTACCACCACTGAAAGGGAAGCTCCATGAGGGTAGGAATTTTTGAGAATTTTGCTGTTGTTTTTAATTGTTGTATCTCTAGGAGCTGGCATATAGTAAGTGTTCAACAAAACACATGTTTAATAAGTGAAATTAAAGCTTCAATCCATCTGACACTTGTTGTAAGATATAAAGTAAGTGCTCAGCTTACCTTAATCCTTCTTTTCCTTATTGAATTAGAATCTCCTTTAGCATACACTCACTCTATCTTCTGGTACTATACGTTTTGTTATATTAACGAGTATCTCTATTCCTTCACCAGCATTATATTTTAAACAAATATATGCCATTAACCTATTTCACAGTGTATTGTAAGAGAAATTCTTCAATAATCTTCTTTATTTTTAGTTTTTCTATCTTTGTCTTCAAGTAATTACTCAAAGATAAAACTTACAGACATTTGTCATATTTCCATTGACACTCTATTGGGGATGATTGGAATCATATTTAAATTATAGATTGATTTAAAGAAAATTTACATTTCTATGTTTAGCGCTCTTCCCCGGAACAACATACAAAGATCCATTTTCAAGGTGTGTGTGTGTGTGTGTGTGTGTGTGTGTGTGTGTGTGTGTGTGTTTTAGTTATGGTAACACTAATTGCCAAAACAGGTAACTTCTAAAAATGCGGTGGCTTAACACAAGAAGACCAAGCAAGCATTCGCAAGGCTGCATGCTAGTCCATGATGCAGGGATCAAAGATTATTTCATGTTGTCATCCTGACCCTCCTTCTCCCTTGCCTCAGCATCTTTCACCAGGAGATAGAGAAAAAACAGCAAATAGGATATACCTGTTTCTTAACCACTATGGTCCAGAATAGGCATATATTGTTCTTACCGTAGACCTTTCCCAATGTTTTGAAGAAATTAAAGAAAAAAAAAATCAGAGGAGTAAGAACTGGAAAGAAAAAGACAAGGAAGATATCATTTGTAAGTGATAGGACCCTTATATAGAAAAAGAAGACTCCATGATTTTACATCTAACAGTTTGCCCGATTTGAGATCAATTTATAAGACCAGTAGTATTTTTTCTGTAATACCCAAATATAAAATATAACAAAAACTTATTTGTCTTAATAGCAAAACAAATTTTTAAAAACCCACAAAATGACAATGAACACACAAATCACAGTAAACACATAAGACCTCTATAAAGAAAGATTCAAAACTCATAAAAGAACCTAATTTTAAAAGACTTGAATAAATAGTCATTATATGCTCTTGGATGGAATGACTTAACAGTAGAAAAATGTCTCTTCTCCAAATTTTATATATACATAAAAATACATAATATATACATAAATATATATATTTATTATATTGATTTATACTTATAAATATAATATATATTGTTTTTATGTAGGTATTATAGAAATTAAAGACAATCTGAAGTAAATTCCAGCTACATTTGTTTAGGAACCTGGTAAGAGTATTCTGAAAAGCATATAGAGGCCGGCCACGGTGGCTCATGCCTGTAATCCCAGCACTTTAGGAGGCTGACGTGGGCAGATCACTTTAGGTCAGGAGTTTGAGACCAGCCTGGCCAACATGGCAAAACCCAATCTCTACTAAAAATACAAAAATTAGCTGGGTGTGGTGGCATACACCTATAGTCCCAGCTACTCAGAAAGCTGAGGCATGAGAATTGCTGAACCCAGGAGGTTGCAGTGAGCCAAGATTATACCACTGCACTCCAGCCTGGGCAACAGAGTGAGACTTCATCTTAAAAAAAAAAAAAAAAGCTATAGAGGAATAAAGTTACACAAATTTGAAAAAAGAACAGGAAAGCAAAGAGAAATTGCTTCATTCTCTATAGTAATAAAGTCAACAGAATAAAATGAAGAGCTCAGAGACAGATACACAATTTAATGTGTGATAATGGTGCCATCACAAAGAAATAGGGAAAATATAGACAATTAATAGATGCTGTTCAAAAAATTGATTACTATATGAAAAAAAATAAAAGTTGACATCTACCTAATACCATAAACAAATATACAGATGGATTAATAAGCTAAGCATAAGTAAAACACTGAAAATAAAATAACAGAAGTACACATAGGGGAAATAGCTTTGTAACCTAGGAGTGAGGAAGAATTTCTTAAAATCCTGAAAATACTAACAACAAAGTGAAAAGTGGCATAACTTGATACCACTGAAATGAAAGGCTATAGCTCAACAAAGAAAACTATGCATAAAATTCTTAGATATGTGAAAGACATTTGCAAGTTCAAAAATAACCAAGGGCCTAATATCAAGAGAAGAGGTATTGAAAAACCAACAGGAAAAAGACAGGAACACAATAGAGAAAGGTTTAGATGAACTGACTAAGAAATTTCTAGAAAATAAACCTTAAAGGGCCAACAAGTAAATGAAGTTATGCTCAAATGCAGTATATTTTGATAACTGCAAATTTAAATGGCAGTGATATATGTTACACCCTTCACATTGGGACAAATTGGAAGGCTGGACAATGCCAGGTGCTGGCAGGTGTATGGCTATACGTAAGCTTCCACCACACAGAGGGTAGTAGAGACTGATGCAGACATTTTGGAGAACACTCTGTTAATATTTGGTCAAAATGTGTGTATGTATACCCCATGAGCTAGTAATCTCACTGCTGGAATACCTCTTAACAAACTTTACACGGTTCTACTTTTCTTTTTCTTGCCTTATTTCCCTGGCTAGGATCTCAGTACAATGTTAAATACATGGGGTAAGAATAGATATTTTTGCTGTGTTCTTAACTTCAGGAGGAAAATGTTTGATCTTCTCCATTAAATATATTATCTGTAGGTGTTCAGTGATGCTCTTGATTAGCCATCATTTCTTCAAATATTTTCTTTCCTTTTCTCATTCCTTTTCTTCTGGGATCCCAATTACATGTATATTATGCTACTTGATACTGTACAACAGGTCACGGAGTCTTATGCAAGTTTTTCAGTCTTTTTCTCTCTGCATTTCATTTTGCATAATTTCCATTGCTGTGTTTTCAAATTCATTGTTATGTTATTATGTAGCATATAATTTGAGGTAAGTTTCATTCCAGTAAAACTTTCTTGTCATATGTTGTATTTCTTAATTTCCAGAATTTTTATTTTGTTTTTTCATACATTCTATTTATTTCTTCATGTTTTCCTTTAAATCCTTGATCATATTTACAGTTGTGGTTTTAAACGTCATTTTCTGACAATTTCATCAACTCTGTCCTTTCTATATCTGTTTCTATGACTGAATTTTTCTCTTCATTATGGGTCACAGTTTCCTGCTTCATCTCTCTTATAATTTTTGATTAGATGATCAGATGCCACATATTATGAATATTATGTTTCTGAGTATTTGGATTTATTAGCTTTATTTTAAGGAGTATTTGATTTGGGGGGGAGGGAGATGGTTACATTAGTTGGCTTACTCCATTTGAGATTTATTTTTAAAATTTATTACAATAATTCTGAAATAGTCTTATGATTTGTTTTTTCTTCTTTAGTCTTTACTACATAGTTTGCTTCTTTTTCTCATCACACATGGTTTTATTGTGAAAAAACTTTAATGTATAGAAAAGTTGACAGAATGGTATTCAATGAATAGCCATATACTCACTGCTTAGATACACTGAATATTAAAATTTTACCATGTTTGATTAATCTATCTGTAATAGTCTGTATTTATCTTTTTCTCACTATTCGAATGTATACTTTTTTCTTCAATTTTTCTAAATGTTACTATTATGTCTTTATGTACTTTCTTAAACCTACCAAACATTTGCCACATCTTTTCATTTGTTCCCTAAACAAATGAGAAAATATATGGTTTTTTTTCCTGCCACTCACTCCCTCTCTTCCTGGTATGTGTGTGCACATGTGTGTAGGTATGTAGCTTTCCTTAAGGTTGTATCCATATCTACTATATTCAATATATTGTTTTTATTATATATGTAGTTTATCACAAATTTAATATCTAATTTTTGTTTTGCGATCACAACAAACATAGTTATTTAAACTCAGATTTGTGTTTAAAATGGGATTTGTGATATATGGATTCCAAAGGGAGCCATGGAATGATTTCTATAGATTTCTGAATAACACCAAGTAGTAAATACATTTTCAGGTATCTGGAGTGCATTTCTTTCTGAGAAAGTCCGTGTCTTCCTCAGAATCTCCTAGGGGTGAAGAACATATTAAGTAATCCATAATCACAGTCCTTTTATATCATAACTTCTCTATTCTTTTTTATTCATCTTTCACGTTGCTAGAAAGCCTGTACAAATGACCTTTTCCAGGAATTGTTCATTGGCAATATACTTCCCAAATTTTCACTTTTGTGAGTAAGACTTTCATTTGCCTTTACCAGAATAACAACTCTGCTGTTTATGAGATACTTGGCCACAGATTTCCTTTTAAAAATTCTCTAATACTGCTATGTGAATACTGGACTAGCTGGATGGTTGGTTACATGTTTTTTCTGGCTGGATGTTTGTGACAATAGGTGGCATTTACCAAGTGCTTATTATGTGCCAAATAACGGGCTAAGTGCTTTTGCAAACGTTTTTGTATTTCAACCTCATTGTAATCTTGTAAGTTACATACTACCTGCCTAATATCACAGCAGGGCAGCTTAAACCCAGGTAATCTGACTGCAGTCTTAAGCAGTGCTATTCTGACTTGAAGGATTATTTTTCTTGTTGTCTTTAAAGTTCTATACGTTGGCTCAGAGACACTTTGGGTTTGACAAATTCTTTCCATTTGGCTTGCTACAGTCAGTGTTCACCACCTGTATATTCTTCTTTTTGTGTTTGTTTATCATTTCTGACTTCTGCAGGCACACAAACTATGTGCTGAATCTTCATTGTTTGATTTCCACAGCTGTTACCTTTACTCTGATCTTTTTGTTTCCTTTGTCTTTCTTTCTTCATTCTGAGTTACTTTTTTTCCAGGATAGTTCTCTATGGATTCTATTTTTTAGTGTGACTTCTGGCTTTGATTCTTCTACTGTAGTTTTAAGTTCCATAATAACATCATTTTTCTCCTTTGCTTTTTTCTTACTGGGTAGTTTCCTTTTCATTCTGTTATCTTCTCCTGTTTTTTATTTAATAAGTCCATTTATCCTTTCCTCTTCATAGGAGTGTGATAAAGTTATATATATTTTCATTATGTCTTTTTTGTTTAAAATTTACTTCGAATTATGTATTTGTCTCTTATCTCTCTCTTAGCTATTAGACTGACTTTCTCCCTTTTCATTGTGTAATTTTTCTAGGTCTCAAGCTTCTGTTTTTATTTGCATTCTTCACCTTTAAAAAGGGAACTTGTAGCTCTGAATTTACTATCAATATAGAGAGAACCAAATCGAAACTCTCATTCCATAGAATTTAATATGGAGAGCTAGATATTACAGATTAAAACATCACTTTATTTATTCATTTTCCCAAGTTAGAGAAGGAGCTAGGATTACACACAACTTGGTCCAGTGAATTTGATAGACATAAACAGAAACTCTTTCACTGAGGGTCAGCTCTTGGAGAAAGGAGTAAAAAAGAGGGGCTTTGGGTTTTGCTTGTTTTCCTACTACAGTTCTTTCCCCCCACCGCCAGGTTTACTGTGGTATAATTGGTTTACCAAAAACTCTACATGATTATTGTATACAATTTGTTGAGTTTGGATGTATGTATATACACTCACGTTACTATCACCACAATCACGGTAATAAATATATCCATTGCCTCAAAAAGTTTCTTTGTGTCCCTTTGTTGTTGTTTTGTTTCATTTTTGTGATAAAAACACTTAACCTGAGATCTATTCCCTTGACAAATTTTTAAGTGCATAATACTTTATTGTTAACTACAGGTACTGTGTTGCACAGTAAATCTCCAGAATTTAGGCAACTTGGATAGCTTTTCACCTGTGGAGCTACAACTTCCCATATCTTCCTTCCCCCATTCTTTGATAACCACCATTCTATTGTCTACTTCTATCTACATTTGATTATTTTGGATGCCTCCTATAAGAGGAATCATGCAGTATTGGTCCTTCTGTGACTGTCTTATTTCACTTACCCTAACGTCGCCCAGGTCCATCCATGTTGTTGCAAGTGGTAAGATTTCCTTTCTAAGTTTGAATAACATTCTGTTATATGTATAGACTACATTTTCTTTATCCATACACCTTTTATTGGACATTTGGATTGTTTCCATATCTTGGCTTTGGTGAATAATGCTGCAGTGGACATAGGAGTGAAGGCATCTTTCGAGATCCTGATTTCAAATCTTTTGGCTATGTACCCAGGAGTAGGATTGCTAGGAACTTTGGCTATTCTAATACCCAAGAACACTTAGGCATTGCATTTGGTCAGTTAGGTATTTTTCTCAACACAATCATTATTGTCTGTTGCTGCCAATCTAGGGTTGAATGTTGTTTTCTACGAGATTGCCTCGCACTTTTCATCTGTGTTAACCTTCCCTCCAGACCATGATCTCAAGCTTGAGAAAAAACATGGAGCCTGGGAACTCCAAGGCATTCCACCAGCTCGGTGCCCGGTGTTGAGCCAGAATGAGGGAATGAGTTTCTGGAACCTGGTTCCATCTCTTCTGTGGCCCCCTCTAATCTCCATCTCCCCAAATTGAAATACATTATATCAAAAATTGACAGAATTGGTTTCTGCTCACTTCCCTTAATTCTCCACTACCCTCACAAGTATAGAAATCATACATTCACTCCTGGAATCTTCTTTTAATGTAACATAGGATCTTTTTTAAACAGTAGTATAACTGGTGGGTATCCCTCAAATCTTATCAAATATTTATTTTCTAGAGGTAAATGGGCGTTAATCAGAAGGCTGGTAAAACAAGTATTTTTAAGACAGAGAGTATACTTATTAAATAGTGCAGAGACAACAGAATAGGAACTGACAGGAGTCCATAGAATTTATACAACAGAGATGCCACTGATGAAGCTGGAATGGAGAAGTTTTCAGTGGAATGTCCACAGCAGTGAAGAAATTGCAGAAAGATATTAAATACATTTTAAAAACTGTGAAATAGATGTGAAGAGTATATGGCAAGGGAAATGGCCAATGATCTCTCTGGTCACCAGTTCCCTTCCCCATAAAATACAGGGATTATCAAGCTAAACTTGATAATCTTCAAGGTACCTTCTGTGATAGGGGCTCCTTAGTGGAAGTATGGCTCATTCTTCTTGATGCAAATTACTCAGGAACTTCCCCATCAAATTTGGAGAAAGAAGACCACGTCTGAAGCTTTTGATGAAATAGACTGAAACCAACTCTAATAGAGCCTTTAGTCTAATTTCCAGTGTGGGAAATATGGGGGAGGGAAGAACAAGTTTAGTGTATCAACAAGGACTAATAGGTCAAGTCCAGATTGTGGGACATTGTACTGGACTATGAGTCAATGGGAGGAGGAAGGGGGGGAGAGGAGAAGGAGGAGGAGGAGGAAGAGGAGGAGGAGAAGGGGAAGGAGAAGAAAGGTATAGCTGACTCTGGAGGAGGAGGAGGAGGGGAAGGGGAAGGGGAAGAAAGGTATAGCTGACTCTTGCACAGCCCCCATCCCGGGCCTGCCTCTGAGTTTCCAGCAGCCGCAGTGGACTGTTCCTGCCTATGTTGAGAGTGTCCACCACAGTCACCTGGGTCTCTCTGCTCCTCTGTCTGGGGCCTTTTTCTGGAATCACATGAGCTCACTCAGCCCATGAATAAGGCAGCCCAGAAGTGAAGAGTGAGGGGTGAGAGTCTGTAGACAGAGATTTCACATTCCCAGCTTTGGTGGGATAGCTCTGAGGTACATCATACCAAGGTCCTCAGAGCATCCCCTGCAGAATTAAGCCCCAGTTACCCACTCTGATACACTGCTCATGTATGTGTCTTTTCTTGGCCTTTTACCCTTTCCTGCCTCACTTTTCCTACTATCTCACTGTTTTCTTCCTAGTACTACTTTAAAAATAAAATGCCCACCCTCAAGTCCCTATCATAAAGTCTGCTTTGGGGGAACCCCAAATGAAGACAACGGGATTATTAGAAAATTAAAAATATGTAGGAGACAAAACACTCAAAAGTATCATGTGGACACTCATTAGATCTGGGTTTGAACAAACCAACTGTAAAATAAAGTATTTGAGATAATCTAAGAAATTTCAATATAGACAGCATTAGATGATATTAAGAAATTATTGCTCATTTTGCTAGTTGTGATAATTATATGATGTTTGCAAGATAATGTCTTTATTTGGAGATGCATAAGAGTAAAATTACATGTCAGAGGGTTTTTTTCCTAGTACTTTAAAAAAAGAAAGAAAGAAAAAGGAAAGGGAAAATAGAATAAATAAAGCAAGTATAGCAAAATGTTAACTGTTGAGTCAGGGTGATAAGTATTTGAGAGTTCATTATACTATACTATACTTCCTATTTTGTGTGTTTTCAAAATCTTTCATAATAAAGTTTTGCTCTTCTTTTAGAAGAGAAAAAATCAAATGCCAAGAAAATACTAACTTTGATAGTACACAAATTCCTCAAGAGCGTTTACTTTCAGAGACTTAAGACTTTCATACACCTCTTTCAGACAAGACAAAAAAAAAATTTCACACACACACACACACACACACACACACACACAAAGACCCTCCTACTCGCTGCAAAATGACATCCACCAATTACTCATCTTCTGTATTCCCTGCCTGCAGCCTTGCCACATGCCACATTTCTCTCTGAAGTATCAGAAAGCAAACAAACTCTCCTGAAACAGCATATTCCATTGCAAGAGTCCAGCCACTAAGCCGTCACATGAGTAGCACTCCAAGTACCAGAGTGGGTTTTGAAATATTCTGGCCAAGAATAGTTCCAAGGGCAGAGCCCAGACACGCCATGCAGCTCATGTAAAAAAAATTCCATACATTTTCCATGCACTGATTCAAGATACCCACGGAAATAGACCAAGACATCGCTGAATCAATTCTCAAGACAGGAAGGAACCTCCTAAAAAAAAATAGCTCTTGGTCTCCTGCAAGGTAAAATGTGTGCCTCAGATCTGCAAATGAAAGAATATCACAAACATATGGTTAATGACTCATCCCAAATGGAAAAACAGAGTTTGTTGTATTTTATGGAGATTTTACATGTTGAAGGTACATCTGTTGCTATTTATGCTGACATGTATGTAGAGATTGGCAGAGCAAGTTCTCTGTAGGGATGAGCGAAATCCAAACCAAACCACAGAACTTTCTAACTTTGAGGCTGGCTCCTGGGATGGAAAACGGCTTCCTGATCCCTTGAAACACTGCCCAGTTGAGCAGGGTGAGTTTGAGAGGCCCACATCACAGGACTGCACAGTTGGATAAAGCAACAAAAGTCTTGCTTTGCAGAGGGCCTCTAGAGAGAGAGCAGAACAAAGACAGGAAGCCAGAGAGGTGTTGGAGAGCTCAGGGAACAGCCTCTTGATTACCGAACACCTTCTTTGGGTGACTGTTCCAGGAAAAATAGACCACATCTATTCTGACATAAACATACCACCCAGAATCAGACAAAAGCCCACTCCCTTTAGCTCTGTTAATAACACTCTCTAAGAAAGTGTTCATCTGCTCTGACCAACTTTTTTTTTTCCCAGTTGGATAGCTCTGATAAGTTTGAAGACTTTTCCTTGGTTACATACATTTCCACATCCCCTATTTTATAGTTCATTGGGCTTTATTTTTGTTCAGCTGCATGATTGTTTAACCTGTGAATCATATGTTTTACTGATTTGATCTAGCCTCTGTCTTCTTCTTTCTCTTCCTCCTTCCTCCCTTCATTCCTTGCCATCTAATAGAGGAGAAAGAACAGGCAAATAAGCAACTATGCAATAAAGTTGAAGGACAGAAGAAGTGCCAAAGAAGGAAGGAAGACAAGAAGATAAATTTTGTCCCCCACAAAATTAGTCAGTTAAAATCCTGACCCCTAGTACCTCAAAATGTGGCTATATTTGGAGACAGGACCTTTAAAGGGATAATTAAGTCAAAATAAGGTTATTAGTGTGGGTCCTAATCCCATAGGACTGGTGTCCTTATAATCAAAAGAATCTGGACACAGGCACAGAGAGAAGACCCTAGGAAGACACAGGGAGAAGGCAGCCAAGGAGGGAGGCCTCAGAAGAAACCAACCCTGTCAAAAGCTTATCTCAGACTTCCAGCCTCTAAAAGTGTGAGAAAATTAATTTATGTTGCTTAAGTCACTCAGTGTATAGTAGTTTGTTTTGGCTGCCCAGCCAAAGGACTTCGGAGAGCCACCAGATAGAGTGCGATGAGAATCCAGAAGAGGAAGGGAAGACTAGTTTTCTAGGATCAAAAACTGTCATCTGGAAGAGGTAGAATATGAACAATGGCTTCAGAGACAGGTCGAATTTGCTGATGCAGTAATACTAACACTGAAAAACTGCAGCCTCGACCTTCCAGGCTCAAGTGATTCTCCTACCTCAGCCTCCCAAGTAGCTGGGACCACAGGTACACACCACCACCCCCAGCTAATTATTTTTGTATTTCTTGTAGAGGTAGGGTCACTCTATGTTTCCCAGGCTGGTCTCGAACTCCTGGGCTCATGCATTCCTCCTGCCTTGGCCTCCCAAAGTGCTGAGGTTATAAGTGTGAGCCACTGAGCCCAACTCAGAAACTCAGTATTTTTTGTTTTCTTTTAAACAAAGTTTTGCTCTTGTCATCCAGGCTGGAGTGCAGTGGTATGATCTCAGCTCACTGCAACCTCTGCCTCCTGGGTTCAAGCGATTCTCCTGCCTCATCCTCCTGAGCAGCTGGGATTACAGGTGCCTGTCACCATGACTGGCTAATTTTTGTACTTTTAGTAGAGACAGGGTTTCTCCTTGTTGGCCAGGCTGGTCTCAAACTCTCAACCTCAGGTGATCCGCCCACCTTGGCCTCCCAAAGTGCTGGGATTACAGGTGTAAGCCGCCATGCCTGGCTGAAACTCACTTTCTTATATGGACCTTCCCAAGGTTGCATATCCAGGCACAGTGAGTTCTCCAACATCATCGGTGAAAACGTTTTCTCCACTCTTGTGGCCAGCGCACCTCCACGGTGGTACTCACTGTGCTCGCTTGTCTGATCCTTTCAATAGTCAACTCTACTTTTGATTCAGTTAAACCTACTCAGAAATTACGGAGCTCATTAACCCTCCGTTCACCTGCATATTATTACCATTTAACATTGGCCGATGACCAATTGCAGGCCAAGCACAAACACTCACCTACCCCATTTTAGGCATCTCAAAAAACTAAGTATGAAAAGCAGAAACTTAATAGACTATACAACAATATATGTGAGACCCCTTCAGTTAACACACTCACTATTTTTAATCATCTTGGTACCATGGCTACTGTTGAGTGTTACATTACCCATGTACTAAATTAAACTCAAGTTACTTTTAATGTTGTCTAAAGTGTTCTCATCTAAATCCACTCTTTCAAGGCCTGCATTATGAGACTCCAAGAATGTATTACTGACAGTCATGGAAAATGTATTTAACATTCTTATAAATATTATAAGTCTTTTTTTGGCAGAAGGCAAAATTGCTCCTTCTGCATTTATTCAAGTGAGGTTGGGCTTCTCAGTGAATCTCGGAGCTGAGCTAAGAAGGTTCGATAGTGTCAGGAAGCAGGGTTTTTGTCTCCAGCAGCCTCTCCTCCTGTTTTTAACCCTCAGCTTCAGAAAGATTGCAAATGTTATTCAGTCAAGATCCTATAAAAATAACCCAGGTGTGGCAGATGCTGTTTCTGAAGTTAAGAGAGAGACAGCAAGAAGAGACTGTCTATTAATGAAAATATTGGGTCGAAGCAGCACAGATAAGGAGTAACAGGAATGTACATGTGTTTATTATAATGATGAGCGAGGACTAAGCCATCCTCTTTTAAGGCCCTGCAAGCTGTTTTAGGTTTCGATAGAGTCCATCCAGATAATTTAAAATAATCTCCTGTCTCAATATTCTTTGCTTACTCATATCTGCAAAGTTGATTTTGCCACATAGGGTAACATTGTCCCAGGTTCTAGAGTTTAGGGTGCATTCATGTTTGTGTGTGTGCTGAGGGAGGGCAAGATCATGTGTTAGGTACAGCTCCTTCTCAAGAACATTCAGTCATCACAACCCCTATGTGCCCAGCTTGTTGATGAACCGGAGCATAGGACAATTATTGACATTTTTGTCTGAAAGAATCTAATAGTAGAAAGAGGGAGGATTCCACTTTGCAGAAGTCAAGAGGTTTTATTTCTAAGTGAGTGCGTGTGTGTGTGTGCTAGAAAAGAGGTCAAGGAGTATCATCCAGGAATAAAATCGATTTAGAGTCAGACTTGCATTTGTTTGGGTTTGTCCCTGTATAGCAGGCAGAATAATGTCCCCTCTGCCTCCACTGCCAAACACACACACACACACACACACACACACACACACACACAGAGAGAGCACATTTTAATTTCTAGAACCTGCAAATATGCTAATCTAAATAGCAAAAGGAACTTTGCAGATGTGATTAAGTTAAGAATACTGAGCTAGGACATGAATAGACAATTCTCACAAGAAAATATACAAATGGTCAACATATGAACAAATGCTCTGCATCACTAATGATCAGGGAAATGCAAATGAAAACCACAATGCAATACCACCTTACTCCCGCAGGAATGGCCATCATCAAAAAATTAAAAAATAGTAGATGATGGCATGGATGTGGTGAAAAGGCAACACTTTTTGCTGGTGGGAATGTAAACTAGTACAACCACTAAGGAAAACAGTGTGGAGATTCCTTAAAAAACTAAAAGTAGAACTACCATTCAATCCAGCAATCCCACTACTGGGTATCTACCAGAGGAAAAGAAGTCACTGTCGAAAAAGATACTTGCACACACGTTTATAGCAGCACAATATGCAACTGCAAAAATATGGAAAGAGCCCAAAAAAAAACACTGATCAATGAGTGGATAAAGAAACTGCAGGCTGGGCACAGTGGCTCATGCCTGTAATCTTAGTACTTTGGGAGCCTGAAGTGGGCAGATCGCTTAAGGTGAGAAGTTCAAAACCAGCCTGGTCAACATGGTGAAAACACCCTCTCTACTAAAAATACAAAAAAAAAATAGCTAGGTGTGGTGGCAGGCACCTATAATCCCAGCAACTCGGGGACAGGACAATCACTTGAACCTGGCAGGCAGAGGTTGCTGTGAGCCAAGATCACTCCACTGCACTCCAGCCTGGGTGACAAGAGTGAAATGCCATATTAAAAACAATTGTGATATATATGTGTATACACGTGCACACACACACACACACACACACACACACACACGAAGGAATACTACTCAGCCATAAAAAGGAATGAATTAATGACATTTGCAGCAACCTGGATGACACTGGAGACTATGATTCTAAGTGAAGTAACTCAGGAATGGAAAACCAAACACTATGTGTTCTCATTCATAAGTGGGAGCTAAGGTATGAGGATCCAAAAGCATAAGAATGATACAATGGACTCTGGGGACTCGGAGGAAAGGGTGGGAGGGGGTGAGGGATAAAAGACTACAAATTGGGTTCAGTGTATATTGCTTGGGTGATGGGTGCACCAAAATCTTACAAACCAAAACTAAAGAACTTACTCATGTAACCAAAACTACTTGTTCCCCAAAAGCCTATGAAAATAAGAAAACATTTTTAAAAATTTAATGAGAAAAAAAAAACAATACTGAGCTAGGAGATTGTCTTGAATTATCTGGTTGTGTCCTGTCAAATCACCTGGGTCCTTATGAGGGAAAAAGGGGATGCAGAAGAGTCAGAGTGAAAGATGGAGATGGAACAATGGAAGCAGAGATCAGAGAGAGCCCTAAGGATGCTATGCTGCCAGCTCTGAAGATAGAGGAAGGGGCCATGAGCCAAGGAAGGCAGGCAGCCTCTAAAAGCTGGAAGAGAAAACAGAGTAAATTCTCCCTTAGAGCCTTCAGAAAGAACCAGCCCTGACAACCCATTTTAGACTTCTGACCTCCCTGGACTTTGAGAAAATGCATTTGTGCTATTTTTAAACCACAAAGTTTTTAGTGCCCTGTTACAGTGCCAATAAAAAATGAACATACCCTGCTTTAGCACTTGGGAAATGCTAGCTTACTCTTGAGCAGGTTGCTTAAACAGTTTGAGCCTCAGTTTGCACATCTATAAAAGGAAGTAGCAGTCACACTTATTTTACAGGGCTGTCCTGTAAGGAGTGGGTGAGGCCATGCCTATTAGGATTAACTGCCATCTCTCCTCCACTGCTGTGGACTGTAGGTCACATCCTTAACATCTCTGGATTTCCTCTTCCTCCTCTGTGGAATGTAACTAAACCACCTTCCCAAGGTGGTTGTGAGGATCAGATTAAGGAATAATGTATAAGTCGAGTATTTAAGGTGTGACTCAGTTAAGTAAGAGTAATTCTTTTAGCTTTTGCTTGGCTAATGCCCAGGGAGGCTTCACATCCCTCTGGCTTGCAAGCCAAATCTTGTGCCCCTTCCCATCCCCACTAGGCCAGCACCTACCACCCTCTACTGCAGCGCTGGGTTTACGTCTTCCTCCCTCACTGTCCATGAGCCCCTGGAGCATAGCCCTGCCTGATTCGTGTTTGCATCTCCAGATCCTTGCTGTGGGTGTTTGCTAGAGTTACAGAAGCCACACGAACCTTCTCGTTCTTTGCCGCACTCAATCTCCAGCCCCTTTTTTTTGCTACTGTTCTATGACTGAAACTATTTTGCTGTAAACCAGTAGTTTTCAACCCTGGTACACATTAAGATCACCTGGGGAGCTTTTAAAAAAATTACTGGTGTCCAAGCTCCACCCTGGACCAATTAAATGAGCTCTCTAGGGGTGGGGCCTGGACATCGGTAATTTTTTAAAAGCTCCCCAGACAATTCCAATGTACCGGCAGGGCTCAGAAGCAATCTGACACCAGCCAGTCACATCTGAACTGCTAATTCTGAACTCAGAGTTCAAATCGGAAGAGAGGGGTCATTTATCTATTCTTCTCACCAAGCCTCAAACTGTCCTCATTCTTAAAGACACAGATTCCAACTCTCTCCGAGGCAGAATGTCAGAAAGGTGAATGTCAGAAACTGTACAAAGGATACAAGTGAATGCTCTGCAATCGGGCCAAAGGAAGACTGGCCCTTGTTTTATCTAGTTGCTTAAAATGGTGGTCTCCCACCGTTAAGTCCTGTTTGCAGACCAGAGAACTAGAAGCATACACTCAAGGAAATGATTCCAGACAGTGGGGAGAATGGTATTACATCTAGACTTTTGTCTTTCGTAAGAAATATGTCTGCTCCGGCATATGAAAACAGAGAATCCTGCTGGCCACCACTGAAGTGAATTGACAGTCCTCTGTGACCCAGCCCTAACTGCGGTGCCACTACAAGTCCTAGGACTGCATTGTGGAGCATGGAGAAGACCCAGAAGCCTCCCAGGACATTAACCAAACAAATTAACATGGAGCAGGTTGACATGGGGCACTCAGGAGGTTTCCTGGGCCCAGGACACGCTTCTCCCTTTCCATTCCCTGGCTGAACTGAAACACATCAAATCACCCCAGGCTTTCCTTTTTAATATACAATTTCATTTCAAAGCCCCTTTTGATAGTGCTTGTGACTGTGACACATGGACACAACTATCCCAATGAAAGTTGATTGACAATGTCAGGAATGAAACTCTTCTATCCCTCCCAAGAAATGTGTGTACAACTACATTTCTAGAAAAAAAAAAAAAAAAGTTGTTACATGGGAGCTGAATGGGCCAATAACAATTTCCATTTTTATTTCCAGGTTTACTAAAATTGGACTAGTGTTCTAGGACAGAGTATATGATTTAAAGCTCAAAAGCTCACTATGGCTTATGAAATCAACTTCATTTCATAGGTTAGCATTCACTACATTTAAAGTGGATTTTTTTTTTGGTAGGAGGTTTTAAAAATCCATTAAAACAATGTGGTTTATATGTTTATACTTACTATAAACATTACTACATAAGAAGTTTAAAATCCAACTCTAATAACCTCAAGAAAATGCTCATCCTTTACTACCAAGTCATTGAGTAATAGCCCCAAGACTGTCACCTCTCCTGATAGATGCTCTTTCCTAGCTGGCAGAGGGATATTTATGATCCCCATTAAATATATATGAGTAAATGATACAGATGGCTTGAATGTCAATTAATATACATGAAAATAACCAATAATATATCTTCTTTTTATAAATGATAATTTGACAGTACTGAAATAACTTCATCCAGTTCTTCAAATCACACTAATGTTGCTTCCCCTCTTTCCTTCTGTTATTTCTCCACACACACTCACAAACTCAAACACAATGGCAGTTACTATCACCTAAAATTACATGCTATCAGCTATAAATATGCATAGGTAAAAAAGACTTACATGTGTTCTAATTATGACGGTCCCTAGTTTTCTTTATGTATTAAGGTAAATATTTAAGAAGCAGCTTATTTTTCCTATTATATTCCATTTCTGTAATAAAACTTTTTCCCTAAAGGTACAAAGTTTGGTAGTAGGAAGAAAAACATTCTGTGTCTGGAGATTATAAATCATGACCTATTTAAGTGTCATTCAAGAAGCATTTGAAATGCTTCTGATAGGCTTCATTTTTTAAAAAATATGCTTAATTGACCTTTTATTCTCTGAACAATTTGTACCTTTGTATCTTTTTCTTTACATTTTTAGGTACACTTTATGCATTAAATGCATGTACAGCAAATGTGTCATTTGGTGAGCTTTGATGAATGTACACAGCTGGGTAACAAACACCCCAATTAAAATACAAAACATTCCCGTCACCCCACTAAGCTTCCTCATATCCCTTTGTAGTCTGTCTCTCCACTGCTTACTTCCAGATGTGACCACTGTTATTTCTTTCACTATAATTTATTTTTGCCTTTTCTACAACTTCACGCAGTAGAATCAGATAGTTCCTGTTCTTTTAATCTGGCTTCTTCTGCTGTGTGTATTACTGCTTGTATGTGTTACTATGTTGTAATGGTAACATACAACAGATTCATCTTGAGATTCATCTGTTGCATGTAATCAGTAGTTTGTTTCTTTTTATCGCTGAGTGTTAGCCAATCCCATTAATCTGTTCATGAACATTTGGGTCATTTGCAGTTTGGGGTCATTTTAAATAAAGCTGCTATGAAAATTCTTGTACAAATCTCTCAGACACATGTAAATATCTAAGTTACATATCTAATGTTATACACTTTATATGGAGAAATCAAGTAAAGATGGTTATGTATCATTTCTGCAACCTTCAGTGCATACCAGGATCTAAAGGGTCTAAAGCAGATAGGTATGTGGTGGCGTGCTGGCCAATATAGTGTCCTAGCTCTTTTAGGACTATGTGAGTCCCTTTAGCACCTTTTGTATACACAGAATTGGCTTCCTTTTCCTTCTGCCTAGTATAGTACCTGGCACATAGGTGAAAAACATCTCATAAATTCTTATTGAATGTTAAAATACATGCGTAATGACTGAATAGATGAATTTAAGAGTGAATAAGTGAACAGTTTTTGAAGTTACATACAAGTGAGTACAATTTTGAAGAGGATTGTGGCTATCTTAAAATCTAGAATGAAGCTTTTCTTTCTGTCACCCTGATAAGTGTGGTCCTGCCTTCCAAAATTCAGGAAATAATAAATAACTTTGAACATATCAAAGCAACACAAATCCAAGAATTATACTGGGGTGAGTTGGTTAAATGTCTTCTTCTCATATTGATTTAAAACACCAAAACTGACCTAGCAAAATCCCGGCACACCAAGTTTCTTGGCCTAAGTCCTAAGGGTGATAGATGACAAGATAACATACCTTCTCTAGCGGTGGCATAAAAAATAAGAAGTCTTCTCGAAAACACTCAGTTGCCTTCTAGGACCATGCCATGTTAGGAGATGCCTCTTTCCCATTCCAGAGGTTTCCCTCCATTTGGAGAGAACACAACGCTCCTGGCCTCTTTCCATTCTGTCCTTCACTCTTCCCCTGGGAGGAGGAATAATCGGTTATCTGGGAATGAGTTGGAAAGAAGAAACAGCATACTTCCCAGCTGCTTTCTCTCTTCCTGCTCTCAAACACTAGCGATCCATAGGAAGCAAACATTTTACCCTGCTTCTCCACACCCCAAGCTCTCCAGGGCAGGCTCCCTTGTGTGGAGCCAATTGTGATCCAGCTAACGTGACCCACTCAGAAAGTCTGTTTCATTCTGAGGCTTTATGTTAGGAAGCCAACTTGCCTGCAGATATAAGCCACATTCTCCTGTATCAGGATAAGAAGGTGGATACTGTTGTCTCCTGTCTGTGATGCTTTTTATTTTATTTCTCTCATTGTTTAGTAACACAGTGGGGAAGGTGTTATTTATTTGCCTCTTTATACTCTCTTGAATCTTGAACTCATATCTTGCCTCCATTCGTAAATGGCCTCAAAAAGCTGTCTGATACATTTTCTTGTTCTTGAAAGAGTCATATTGAATTACTTCAAAAGTATCAGGCCAGGCGCGGTGGCTCACGCCTATAATCCCAGCACTTTGGGAGGCTGAGGCGGGTAGAACACAAGGTCAAGAGATCGAGACCATCCTGGTCAACATGGTGAAACCTCGTCTCTACTAAAAATACAAAAATTAGCTGGGCATGATGGCACACGCCTGTAGTCCCAGTTACTCAGGAGGCTGAGGCAGGAGAATTGCTTGAACCCAGGAGGTGGAGGTTGCGGTGAGCCAAGATCACGCCATTGCACTCCAGCCTGGGTAACGAGAGCGAAACTCTGTCTCAAAAACAAACAAACAAGCAAAAACAAAACACAAAAGTATCATCTAGCCTAAATATATAAAGTAGTAGTTGCATTACATGGCAGAAAAGCTGAAAATTAAATGATTTTAAGGATTTATGGTTCAAATTGCCCCTGTTGTCATCCCACGTATGAAACGGAGGACCTAAGTGCAATCTTTTACAGATAAAAAGTCAAAGACACAGAGACGATTATCCAATGACTCTCAGGCAGAAAGGAGTTGGGCCATCCTACTTTTTTTTTTTCCTGTTCATTTTTACTATTTTACATTTTCAGCCAAGAAAGCAAGGTGCAAACAGGATTTATTTCACATTAATATATGAACTGGATGTTTTGTAGAATAAATAGGGAATTCTCTTTAAATAACCATCTCCTCACTTCATGGCCAATGGAGGAACGAACTAGAGCAAATGTTAGCGTATCCAGAGGGCATGAGGCTTATAGGGAAGCAGTAGGCTGAGGAGCTCCAGCCAGCATGCAGGGTCAGGAGCCCTGTTCCCGGCCTACCCAGTAGCCCCCAGGTGGCACGACAGCGGCACAGATAGGCATTTTCTCTAGTTCCAGTAGAGAAGCCCATTCTAGAGGGAAGAAAGAGGAAAGGGAAAGCAAATTCCAGAAGCACTAGCAGAAAAGCAGGGAGACTTCCTCTCCAGCCTCAGCGGGCTTGCCCTGACACCACCCAAGCCCTGGAAGCTCATTTTCCAGCCTGGAAAGTCACATGGAGTGGCAACAGCATGACCCAGACAGGGAAGGGGAGGGTGACAGTGGCTGGGGCCAGGACCTGGCTGAGTGGAATCTGGGCTGACGGTCTGTACATGGTGGCCTTTCCAGGCCAGGCACAGACAAGAGGAGGGAATGTGAACCAGACCTGGTGGGGGTCTGGGGCAAGACACCTGGCTGGTCTCAGGGGGTCATGAGGCTGAGTGTAGAGTGGCTGCCAGACCAAGGGAGCCGGACTGCAGTGGAGGAGGTGGCCAGAGAGTCCCTGTGTAGGGAGAAACCACGAGAATGAAACGGGAACGTGGGGGACACCTGTGCTCCCAAGAGCCCCAGAGATGAGGGAGGCCTGCTGAGCAGCACGGTGGGGTCAGAGCCGGCTGGGAAGCTGGGCGGGGCCTCTCCCGAGGCCAGGGAAGCCACTGGCACCCAGCACTCCTTCCTGGTAACTATGATCAGACCTGAAGGAAGAACGACGCCCTCCCTCACCTCCCCCAGGCCCAGCCCCAGCCCGAGCCCCAGCCCCAGCCCCAGCCTGGAGGGAAGGAGTAGGAAACAAGGACAGGAAGGGAGGCAGGAGACAGGAGGTGGGAGGCGTCTACTGGGCTTTCTCATTTTCCCTCGGGTACTAGGGAGGTGGCGGAGGCTGCTTCGTGGGCTCGGAAACGTGGTGTGGTTGCCTGGGTTATAAAGGTGCTGGCAGCTGCTTCTGCGGCCCTGGCTTCGGTGCACGAGTGGAGGGGACATCGGGGCTGACCGGACGTTCCATGGGCCCGGGATAGGGCGGTGGCGGGGGCCGCACATACCCCATGGTCCCGTCCATCTTGGGAGGTCCTGGATAGAACTCCGGCACGGGCGGTGGAGAAGGGCAGCCAGGAAGACAGGGGTACATTCCACTGGCGGCTGCCGGGGAAAAGGCACAGGTCCTGCCAGGCATGTGAGAGTGGCCGTATGCCCCCGGGAGCATCCGCAGTGCCGACTCAGCGGCGCCCCCTGCCGTGAAGGCGGACCGCAGGAAGCAGAGCCTTCCCAGTCACCGCGGGCTTGGCTTTCGCTGTTCGCTTGATGTGGTTTGTATCAAACACAGGCTCTCGATCTCACAGTCCTTCACCAAATAAAATGGCATGGGGCCGGGCGCGGTGGCTCACGCCTGTAATCCTAGCACTTTGGGAGGCCGAGGCGGGTGGATCACGAGATCAAGAGATCGAGACCATCCTGGTCAACATGGTGAAACCCCGTCTCGACCGAAAATACACAAATTAGCCCGTTGTGGTGGCGCGTGCCTGTAGTCCCAGCTACTAGGGAGGCTGAAACAGAAGAATCGCTTGACCTCGGGAGGCAGAGGTTACAGTGAGCCGAGATCGAGCCACTGCACTCCAGCCTGGCGACAGAGCGAGACTCCGTCAAAACAAAAACAAAAACAGAAACAAGACATGACGCAGGACTGCAGGGCATTCTTTCCTCTGGAAAGAAAGAAAGATGAAAGGGTAAGGTAGATGGTGCCTTTCTTGGTCCCTTTGGAGGCTGCTGACATGTTCTTCATGCCATTGAACGTAATGTCCCCATGATTGTGGGACATTAGGATGCTCTTGGCGGTCATTCCACCGCCTTTGGAGTGATTCTCGTTGAGCACCACAGTCTTTCTGAAATAAGCCTGGAGACGCCCCATCCTGCAGTTGACCAGCTCATGGTGGCAGCTACATCTTCACAAATGTGTTTATACAGTGACTTTTTGGTAAAGAAGCAATTCAGGGGAATCCACACCCTTCCAAAGAAATCTTGAATTTAGCCTAGGTCTTCCATATTTAGAAGGTCAGTGGAGGCAGGCCAAGGCCTAAGCTTGCAAACAAATTTTTGTGTTCATTTAATGGGCCAGTGAAATGGCTCAGCCACTTAGGGGACCCTCACAGAGAGATTTCAGCTAGTAATTATGTTGCTTAAGGGAGCAGGGGAGGACTGCGCTCCTCTCTTTCCACGCAGTCGTTTGCACGTGGACATTTCTGCTTTTCATATCTGTGGCACTGCTGCATGCAGCGCTGTGTCAGCTCTGGAAAGATGCTATTGCTCCAAGGACTGGTCTTTGAAATTCTGAGGGTGAAAGACTGGCTTTGGTCAGCAGTCATTTTCTTATCACAGTTGGGCACATCCTCAGGCTATAGAATCTCTCTAATGCTAGGTACGCACTAGTCTCTTTAATGAGATCCTGAACAGACCTGCAGAGAGTCCCCATGATCCTTCTCCAGAGACCAAGGGGAGCTTGGAGGTGAGTGACAGTCCCAAATGCTGCCACCCTACCATTTCTGGTCTCAGTCTTTTTATACCAAATCTCTTATAGTGCCAGGACTATTAATTTTCTTTGACAGAAGGAGGATGCAGTGGCTCATGCCAGTAATCACAACAGTTTGGGAGGCTAAGGCAAGAGGATCACTTGAGCCCAGGAGTTTGACACTAGCCTAGATAAAACAGTGAGACCCTATCGCTACATTTTTTTTTTTAATTAGCCAGATGTGGTAGTACACTTGTGTGGTCTCAGCTGCTTGGAAGGCTGAGGTGGGAGGATCACTTGAGCCTGGGAGGTAGAGGCTGCAGTAAGCTATAATTATACCACTGCATTGCAGCATGAGTGACAGAGTGAAACTCTGTATCCAAAAACAGAGAAGACAATTTTTAAAAAATTGTTTTAGAGATGGGGTCCATATTGCCAAGGCTGGTCTTGAACTCCTGGCTTCAAGCAATCCTTCCGTCTCAGCCTCCCTAGTAGCTAGGATTACAGGCATGCAGCACTGCACCCAGTCTGTGAGGAAGTTCATTTTTTAAAAAATAAACTTGATCTCAATTTTCCCAGCCAAACATTCCCATCATTTTCTTGGATAGTCTAAATCAGTGGTCCCCACCCTTTCTGACGCAAGGGACTGGTTTCGTGGAGACAGTTTTTCCCATAGATCGAGGTTGGGGTTGGTTTCAGGACGAAACTGTTTGACCTCAGATGATCAGGCATTATATTCTCATAAAGGGCAGGCAACCTGGATCCCTCCTATGCGCAGTTCATCACAGGGTTCGTGCTCCCGTGACGATCTAATGCTGCTGCGAATTTGACAGGCGGCGGAGCTCAGGCAATAATGCTCGTTTGCCCACTGCTCACATACTGTGCAGCACGGTTTCTAACAGGCCACGGATTGGTACCAGTCCATGACCGGGGGCTTGGGGGCCTCTGCTCTAAATAATGCAAATTTCAAGCAAAGATTTTTTTCAAAAAAAAATCTTTGACAACGGAAAACTTGGTAACAACTAGCCACTTTGTGTTTGAGCTATGACTGGGGTAAAGCAGTGATTGCTTTTTTCAACTTCCCTCTTTTCCTTCATATTCCATCACAGAGCTTCTGGCCCAGCTCAGACTAACATACTTGGCCATCTCTGATCTTTTCTTTGTTTCCAACTAACAAGCTCTGCTGTGTGACTACGATTCTTCACCTGTGCATGAAGGTATGCCTTTGGATTCACTCTGGAAGAGTAACCCTGTGTGTTACGACCACGAAAAGGAACTCATAATGATTGTGCTGCTGCCTTCTCCATGCCTCTAGCTGCAGGCTAGCCATTGAAAACCAATGAAATCAGGCAACTCTCCTCAGCCCGGAAATTAAGATGTCGGAATGTTAATAGAGACCCACAGACGGAAGAACAACAACACTTGTTCATTGTTGGAAAGAGAACGCTGCCTTTATGCTTCTTGGATAAACAAACACTGTGTGTCTTGTCAGGTGGTGGCAGCCTGGACATTGTGAGCACACAATCAAGCATCATCTACCAGCAAATTCTTTAACCCAGGGCTTGCAGGGAAATTTCCAGAGTTCCTTCCCCTGTGTACACGTTACCAGACTCTTCAGCAGCATCTGCCCTTTTGCCTTTCTGGTGTGGTTTACAAGCTGAAAACACTTCTACAAGCCAAACCCCCAACTCTCAAGGAAGGTGCGAAATGCAGTTTCTTGCTTGAGGCTCTCTTTCAACTGCCTTCCTCTTCGAGGAATAATAATGACTCCCTTCAAGAAGGCTCTGGCAGGAAGGGTGATGCAGAGAGGTAGAATCCTTCTCCCTCACAGAGGAAGTTGAAATTAGCCTAATTAGATTTTTCTGAGCACTTAGATACCACAGTGATAGACGCCATCTAAATACATAGACAGCTAGGAAGAGAGCACAGATGTTGTGTGAGACCACTGATTTAGTTCCAAGTCAATACTCTTAATTAACTGCAAACTGTTTAAATATATAACATTCCCAACATGCAGCCAGTAACACCTATACAGTACTCTTCATCTGTGAAGCTAAAAGTAGAAAGCAAAATAACCCGCACATCCAAAGGTATAAACCGGTAATAATAATGACTTACACTTAATGCTGATACACTGCCTTAAATTCCAGGCCCCCTGATGAGATTACACATTTTGTAGATAATTGTCTCTTGTCCAACACAGGAATATAGCCATCAGTGAGAAGCAAAAACAGCTGTAATCTAAAAGATACCAACTCTTCTGTATAGAGGGAAATATTTTGTTTTGCTTTAATAGCAACTAAGTAAAAGGCATCTGATTCCTACACTGGTTGGTGCCTAGTTTTTGTTAATGATTGTTGGCTAAGCCCCTTGTCCAAAGTGAAGGTTGGGAGGAGGCTCACTTCTCACTTGGGGAGGCCATAGTCTGTAACCTGGAGCATGAAATAAGCCTTAAGACACAAGCAAAATCCCTGTGGTCGTCAAGCCACATCCACTCGTATTTGGGAGCCCCTTGCTGGTGAGAATCTCCAAGTCTATTGACAGCACTCACAGATGACATTCATTTTTCTAGAAGTTGAATAAAGACACATAATTTGCTTGTAGTCTATTCTCTTATTGGTCATACAAGAGACTCCACTGAATAAATACGGTCCCCTCCCTTGCTGTTTCAGAAGGTGACCAAAAAGCCTGTAAAAATATAAGGACTAGCTCCTCAAGGGACAGACCTGTGACTGGGACTATGAGGAGCTTTTTTTTTTTTTTTTTTGTAAAAGCACAAATATTTGTGAATGCCCACAGAGGCATCAATTATATAATTGCTGTAGCAGTCAGAATTTTTATTTAATCATACAACAAATATTTATTAAGCATTTATTTTGTGTGAGATACTAGATACACAGTAATAAAATATGTACCCACCCTCATGCTCATGTACTGCACATAAAGAAGATAAAGACTAAAGACATAACCATATGCACTTCTAGTAATGGTGTTGGAGTGGAGTAGCTATATAAACCCTCCTACAGAAGTTAATTGTTAATTATAAATTTGTAAAAAAAAAAAATGAACAACTATTTACAGGAAGAAGAACACATCCAAAGGTAGAAGACAGAGGCAGTTTACTTTTAAACAACCGGAAGGGGTGAGAATTGGGAGTTTGCACTTATCCTGCCTGAAGATGTTTCCCAGCACACCTGTCCAGGGCAAAGAAAAACATCAGTCACACTCCAGGCTCGAGGTGACAGAGAATAGAGTAAAGGAGAAATTTTGGGGAAAATCCATAAGCAAGAGAATGGCAAAAGGATTGAAACCCTCAAATCTGAGTATAAATTTTGCCCAAATCACTGGTTGGCTACTAAAGTATGCCTATGGCGGGGGAGAATCTAACAAAGGCATTAGAAAAGCAGGCAAAGGCCAGGCAGGATTTTAGCCCGTAAAGATAGAACGGTACCAGGTGAGTTCTCTGAATTTACCAAGAGGATATTTAGCAGCTGGAAGTCATAAAAACTGAGAAGCGATCAACAACTATACACCACAGAGGAGACAAAGTTTTCCGTTTAAGTTCAAGCAAATTAATTACTTAGTGAAACAACAACATGAATACTTAAGAATATAACTGACTGGTTAGTAAATTGTATTTTCTACAATGTCCACTTTTCAAACAAAAATTACTAAACGTGCAAAAAAACAGAAATATGTGACCCATACTCGTGAAAAACAAAAAAAGTCAATAGAAATTGACTTTAATGGAGCCCAGATGTTGGATTTAGCAGGAAAGAAACTTCAAATCAGGTATTCTAATACTTTCAAAGTATGAAAGGAAAATGGTTTTAATGAAAGAGCTGTTAGAAAATCTCAACAGAGAAATGACACGAAAAAATGGAAACTCTAGAGCTAAAAAGCACCATAACTTAATGAAGAATTTACTTATTTCAGTTAAATAAAAAATTCACTAAAATTTAGTTTTAAAGGCAGATTGAAGTGTCAGAAGAAAAAATTAATAAACTTTAAATGAGATTAATAGAAATTACTCAATCTGAATAACACAAAGAAGAAACAAAGAAAAATGAACAGAGCATCAGAGACCTATTCAAATCAATAGATGCAAATAGGTCTAATTGGAATGGTAGGAGGAGAGAACAGGAGAGAATACAAAGGGTCAGGAAAGTGTTAAAAGAAAGAATGGCCTGTAACTCCCAAAATTTTATGAAAAATCATTAATTTACAAATCTAGGAAACTCAGCACACCCTAGCCAGAATAAACCTTCGGCGTCAAAAGGCAGAAAGTCAAAGAGAAAAATCTTTAAAGCAGCCAGAGAAAGATGGCATGTTACATACAGGAGAACAATGATATGATCAATGGTGACTTTACATCAAAAAAAGGAAAGCCATAAGAAATTAGAATGGCATATTTCAACTGTTGGAGAGAGAAAAAACACTGGCAACCAAGAATTTTGTATCCAAAGAATTATCCTTCATATATGAAAGAGAAATTAAAGCATTGCCAGATAAACAAAACTAAGATAATTGCTAGCAGAACTGTGCTGTTAGAAATGCTAAAGTAGGCTTTAAATTTAATTTTTTTAAATTTTATTTTCACTACTCTCAGCTCAGACCTATAAAGTAAGTGTTTGAGGCTGAAGGGAAATGACACCAAATGACCTCTCAGATTTACAGGAAAAAATGATGAACACCAGAAATGGAAAATGTGTGGATAAATTAAAAGAACTAAATATATATACACACCCCCACCCCTCACACACACACACCCATGACACACACACATACACTTACACTTTTTTGTTTTCTTTTGTTAATTTCATTGAAAGACAATGGGCAAATTTAGCAAAATTTATAAAACCGTATTACTTAGTTGATAACATATATTGATTTCATATTCAAATAACAATGCTAATAATAAGAGGATAGGAAAATTAAAATATACTGTTGCAAGGTTACTATATATTACCTGAAATTATTCAGTATGAACTGTAAGTAGGTTGGGATAAGTGAAAGATATATGTTGTTACTTCTAGAACAGCCGCTATTAAAATATAGTAATTAGCTTGATATAGCTAGAAAGCCAATAAAGAAATTAAACAAAATACTAAAAAAATATTTGATTAACACAAACGAAGGTAGTAAAGAAGAAACAAACAAACAACAGGAGATACGACAGACAAAGAAAAATAGCAAAATGGCGACCTAAAATAAACAATTTCAACAGCTGCACCAAATTTAAATTAGTCAGATATCCAATCAAAAGACGTGATTGTCAGACTGAATAATAAAGGAAGAATTAATTACATGCTTTCTACAGGAGGTGTCCTTGAAATATACAGAAACAAATAGGTTAAGAGTAAAAAGACTGAAATGTCTTAGTCATTGATATGCTAGCTAGACAAAAAAAACCCACTGAAGATCTAGAAGTTAAGTGATCCTATCAACCACTTTTACCTAGTTGTGATTTATAGCAGACTATATCCAACAAATGCAGAATATACATTCTTTTAAATTCACATGGTACATTCACAAAAGTAGAGCATAGCTGACTAAAACAAGTCTCAATATATTTCAAAAGATTGCAATCTTACAGTGTTTTTTCTGACTACAATGAAATTTAATTGAAACTCAACAACAATAAAATTTTAAGAACACTTCACATATTTAAAAATCAAACAACTCACTTTTATTAATCCATGGCACAAAGTAGAAATTACGAGGAAAATTTTAAAATATTTTAAACTAAATCATAGTGAAACACAGCATATCAAAGTTTGCAGAATACAGCAAATGTCCTACTTAGAGGGAAGTTTATAGCTTTATATGCTGTAGTAGAAAAGAAGAAAAGTATAAAATCATAATTGATGTATCCATTTTTGGAAGCTAGAAAAGGAAGACCAAATTATATGTAAAGTAAGTAGAAGAAAGAAGTAGTAAAGAGTAAAAAGAAAAAGAAATCTGAGAAATAGGAATAAACAATAGAAAATATTAATATAACCAAAAAAGTTTAGCTTGAAAGAATCAATAAAATTAATAATGTTCTAGACAGATCAAAAAGAATGAGAGAAGACACAAGTTAGCAACATGAGCAGAACTTCACTGCAGGCCCTGCAAACATTAAAATGCGAATATAGAAATCTCATGAACAATTTTATGCCAGTAATTTCAACACCGTAAATGAAATTGAAAAATTTCTTGAAAGGCACAAATTTTCAGAGTGGAGACAAGAAAAAACAGAAAATTGAATAGCCTGTCTTAAAAGAAATTGAATTAATAAAAACTTTTCCATAAGAAAAGCTCCAGGTCCAGATGCCTTTAGTGGTGAGTTCTATCAAACATTTGAGGAAGAAATAATACAAGTTTTACATAACTTCTCTCAAGAGTTACTTTCCCTCTCTCTCTCTCCCTTGTTTGTTTGGCCAGCATTAGTCTGGTATAAAACCAGGTTGAAAAACTTTATTAAAAAAAAAAGAAACTACAAATCAGTATTCCTCAAGAATACAGACACAAAAAAATTCTTAGTCAAATGTACTAAGTCAAATACAACAAAATATAAAAGGAGGACTACATCTTGAACAAATGAGATGTAAAGGCTGATTTAACATTCAATAATAAATCAATGTAATTTAGTTTTTTTTTTTAATAAGGCAAAAAAATTCTCAGTAGATGCTCAGAAAACCTCTAACAAATTTCAACAACTATTCATAATGAGAGCTAATAAACTAGTAATAGGAGAGAATTTCTTCCCACTGATAAGGAAAATCTGTGGGGTTTTTTTGTTTGTTTTTGTTTTTGTTTTGATTTTTGAGGCAGAGTCTCGCTCTGTCACCCAGTCTGGAGTGCAGTGGCCCAATCTCAGCTCACTGCAAACTCCGCCTCCTGGGTTCAAGCAATTCTCGTGCCTCAGCCTCCCAAGTAGCTGGGATTACAAGTGTGTGCCACCATGCCCGGCTAGTTTTTGTATTTTTAGTAGAGACAGGGTTTTGCCATGTTGGCCAGGCTGGTCTCAAACTCCTGGCCTCAAGTGATGTGCCTGCTTCAGCCTCCCGAAGTGCTAAGATTACAGGTGTAAGCCACTGCACCCAGCCAGGAAAATCTATGTTTTAAAAGCCTATAAATGAGGTACAGTGGTTTATGCCTGTAATCCTGATGACTCTGGAGGCTGAGGTAGTTGGATTGCTTGAGGCCAGGAGTACAAGACCAGCCTGAGCAACAAAATGAGAACCTGTCTCTCCAAATAGTAACAATGATAACTAGCCAGTCATGGTGGTGCACTCTGTAATATCTGTAATACCAGCTATTTAGGAGGCTAAGGTAGGAGGATCACTTGAGCCCAGAAGTTCAAGGTTGCAGTGAGCTATGATGGCACCTCTGCACTCCAGCCTGAGCAACAGAGTGAGATCCTGTCTCAAAAAAACAAAACAAAACCCAAAAGCAAAACCTAGGATAACATACTACATATTAAAAACTGAATCCCTTCCACTGAGATCAGGAACAAGCAGGGGTATTCACTCTCACCACTTCAATTCAGCATTGTACTTGACTTCCTAGACATTGCAATAAGGAATGAAAAGATGTAAATAAAAGTGATTGTAACATTTCCTTTCCCCACCAACAGCATGTGAGAATTTCAGCTGTTCCACATCCTCACCGGAACTATCTTGTCTTTTTTTTTTTTTTTTTTTTTTTTTTTTTGAGACGGAGTTTCACTCTTGTTACCCAGGCTGGAATGCAATGGCGCGATCTCGGCTCACCGCAACCTCCGCCTCCTGGGTTCAGGCAATTCTCCTGCCTCAGCCTCCTCAGTAGCTGGGATTACAGGCACGCACCACCATGCCCAGCTAATGTTTTTGTATTTTTAGTAGAGACGGGGTTTCACCATGTTGACCAGGATGGTCTCGATCTCTCGACCTCGTGATCCACCCGCCTCGGCCTCCCAAAGTGCTGGGATTGCAGGCTTGAGCCACCGCGCCCGGCCTATCTTGTCTTTTTACATCAGCTATTCTGAAGGTTGTGTAGTGGTGCCTCACTGTGATGACTAGTAATTTAGAACATCTTTTATCGTGCTTATTAGACATTCATATGTACATTGGGAAGAAACAAAAGCCTATATTTGATAATTCTATGATCATGCACTTACAAAACCCTAAGGACTTTACAAAAAACAAAAGCAGTAGGTCTAATAAGCAAATTTAGCAAAATCAGAGAGTTTGAGGTTGACACACAAACCAATTGCATCCTATATGCTAGCTATGAATAACTGGAAATTGAAAGAAAGGCTGGACACTGTGGCTCATGTCTGTAATCCCAGCACTTAAGAGGCCAAGGCAGGTGGATCACTTGAGCCCAGGAGTTCAAGACCAGTCTGGGCAATGTTGTGAAACTTATCTCTACAAAAAATTAGCCTGGTGTGGTGCCTGTATTCCCAGCAACTCAGGAGGCTGAGGCAAGAGGATCACTTGAGCCCAGAGATCAAGGCTCAAGTGAGTTATGATCCTGCCACTGTATTCCAGCCTGGACAACAGAGCAAGACGCTGTCTCAAAAAAAAAAGTGAAAAAAATTACATTTTACTATAGCATCTGAAACATGAAATACTTAGGGATAAACTTAAGACATATGCGTATCTGTCCTATTTCTTTATTTCTCAAGTTCCCAGAAGCCCTTTTCACATGTTAATTATAGTAGCTCTTACAGTGAATTGATTATTTGTAGTAATTCTGGGGCAAAGGCCACATTCTGTTCATTGCCTTATCACCAGTCCTTAGCATAGAGCCCAGCAAAATAAATTAATAAATACCTATATATCTATATAGATATCCTAAAAACACAACATATGTACATGAAAGGAAGTTTTGAAAGTGGAAAACGTGGAGGAGAGCTCATCCCTTCTCTGTCACTGTCATGGATTATTTCCTTCCAACCTTTTTTCCCCTACAGGTAAGAGTTTTGGAATTTTTCTTAACATAGTATTCATACAGTCGCATGTTTATATAATAATGGTTGAACTTCTATCTTATTCATTTTGAAATTTCCTTTAGTTACAATCAGTTATTTTAATTTACCGAAACACAATAAAATATAATTGGCTGCCAGAAAGAAGCTGTCCTCATAATAAAAGCAGTGAGCCAGTCGGGCTAGGTGGCTCACGCCTATAATCCCAGCCCTTTTGGAGGCCAAGGTGGGCGGATCATGAGGTCAGGAGTTTGAGACCAGCCTGGACAACAAGGTGAAACCCTGTCTCTGGTGAAACCCCATCTCTACTAAAAAATACAAAAATTAGCCGGACATGGTGGCACACACCTATAATCCCAGCTACTTGGGAGGCTGAGGCAGAAGAATCGCTTGAACCCAGGAGGCAGAAGCTGCAGTGAGCCAAGATTGCACCACTGCACCCCAGCCTGGGTGACAGAGCCAGATTCTGTCTCAAAAAAAAAAAAGAAAGCAAAAACCAGTGAGTCAGTGTCTTCGTGCAATCACTGGTCTGGTTCTCCCACCTCAGCCCCAGGCCTCACACTCACATGTGCTGTCTTAATGCTAAAAGGTTTGTCCCAGGTGTTCTTTTGTAAAACTCTAGCATAACTGCTTTTTAGGCTCCCTCATGCAAGGGCACATTAAAACCAGAAAGCCAGAGATGAAGTTGTGCCCATTACAGAAAAATTGGGGCCATGATCTGAAGATGTCTAATATACTGGATCAAAACTGCCCCAAAAAACAATGCTGCCCAAAAAAGTACCTACATGTTAAGTAAAATGACTTCCTGCCCCAATTCCTGTGCATCAAGAAACAACTTAAGTCACAGTCGCAACGCAAAGTTCAAAAACAATAAACTCTGTTCACAGAGAAAAATAAGATTCAAACAGGGAAGGACTTTTCCAGATAGACCAATACAAGTGTTTGTCAGCCACAATAAAAATGCTCAATCACAGCATCAAGCATCCCAGAAATGTCCAACAGCAGAAACAACAGAAATAAAAGTCCGGTCATTAGATACAACAGACCAATGGAATTGTTGTCTTGGAGCTAAAGACAGAACAAAACCGAGATTGATTGAAATTTGCTCAGAGATACATGGACTTTCTGAAGTATTACTGCAGACAAATACTCATTAGCCACTGTGAGAAGCAATTCTCCATGAACTCTTTCCTTGAAAATTAGATACTGTAGTTCCAAACTCTGTGCGTTCACTTCTAACAGAGTAGATACGCCTAGGGGAAACAAAAGGAAGGAGGGAAAGAGATAATCACACAATTGCCTAATAGCCCTTTGCAAAACCCACTCTTCCAGACAACCTGGGAGAAGTGGGCTGGCTAGACAGAAATAACCTCTAGGTGACACTTTATATGTCTTCACTGGATACCGAAAGAAATCAGACAGGAAAGGTAAGGAAAAACTAATTTAATGAAAAAGGCCAGCTGACATGAGAGGAGTGACTCTTCTGGTAACCAAGGCCAGCCATGCACCAGGTTTCTCCCTCTGTGCAGTTCTAAGAACTACCATGTTCAAGACCCTGCAGAACTTAGCACCTCAGGGCAGCCTGCTCTGGTGGCCTGGAATGTTCTCCTTCAGGCACTTCATCACATTGTACTGGAATTGAAGTTGTTATTCTTCGTCTCCCCACCAAGTCAGTGTGGTTTGTTGCAGTGAAGTGTTTATTTATAATGATTCGAGGGCAAACACTGCCTCACATTCATTGCCTTCTGCCAGCGCCTAGCACAGAGCCCCGCTGAATGAATTAATGAAGACTTACGGTAGTCCCACCTTATCTGTGGTTTCATTTTCTGCAGTTTCAGTTACCTGCAATCAACTGTGATCCAGAATATTAAATGGAAAATTTCAGAAATAAACAATTCGTAAGTTTTAAATTGTACATCACTCTGAGTAGTGTGGTAAACCCCTCGACATACTGCTCCATCCTACCTGGCACCCGATCCATCCCTTTGTCCAGCATATCCATGTTTGAAACATATCCCTCGTGGATAAGGGGGCAATACTGCACACATATACTAATTGCAAGACACAATATATGTGCATAAAAGGAGATGTTTATACTCCCTGAAAACTGTGTCTTAGTTCTTGCTCCCCAGAGATTAGTGAGATACCTGGCACATTGTAATCACCCTATACCTTCTAAACGAATTCAAACTTTGAATCATGTTAAGGCTCTGACTTTAAACTCAGCAAATGACACTACCTTGATTTTATAAAACTGGTCAATAGCTGAAACTAAAAATCAGATCGCACATTGATATTTGAGCAAAACCATCTGTCAGGATTTTTAAAAATTACAATATCTCAGAATGATGGCAACTGGACTCCGTTTGGGTGGTGTACCCCTGACTCGACGTCCCCATTATCTTTCAGCAAACTCCAAAGAGCCCGCTTGTGCCCAATGCCCAGCCAGTGGGGTAAAAATAATGATGCTTCAGTCAATCTGGAAGCAGCCACCAATAGGAGTAGATTTCAAGAAGCTCTTCTGGATTTTGTGTTTTCTCCTACTGTAAATGGAGTAGTTTTTCACTATTGCCAACTCCAAAGAAAAAAGAAGGACCTGTTAGAAGAACAGAACAGAAAAGCTAGTGATATACCTTCAGAACAAGAAAAGAGAAAGAAAGTAGGTGATTCACCTTATATAAACCTTTAAAAAAGAAGAGTACTCCAGTCAGAATGGCCATTATTAAAAAGTCATAAAACAACAGATGTTGGCAAGGATGCAGAGAAAAGAGAACACTTAGACACTGTTGGTGGGAATGTAAATTAATACAACCTCTATGGAAAATAGTATGGAGATTTCTTAAGGAACTAAAAATAGAATGACCATTCGATCCCGCAATTTCACTACTGGGTATCTACCTGCAAGAAAATAAATCATTCTATCAAAAGACACCTCCATGTATATGTTTATTGCAGCACTATTCACAACAGCAAAGTCATGGAATCAACCTGTGTCCATCAGTGGAGGACTGGATGAAGAAAATGTGGTATATATATGCCATGGAATACTACTCAGCCATAAAAAAGGAAAAAAATCATGTTTTCTGCAGCAACATGCATAAAACTTGAGGCCATCATCCTAAGTAAAATGAGTCAACAACAGAAGGTAAAAAACCACATGTTCTCACTTATAAGTGGGAGCCGAATGATGGGTACACATGGACACAGAGAGCGGACTAACGGGCACTGGAGACTAAAGAAAGGGGTGAAGGTAGAGCAGGTGAAACACTACCTGTTGGGTTACAGTGTACACTACTCAGGTGATGATTACCCTAAAAGCCCAGACTTTACCATTATCCACTATATCCATGTGTGTTAGGGTTCCCTAGAGGGACAGAACTAATAGGAGATATATATATGTTATGTTACCAAGAGGTAACAAACTCCAGACCTCACTTCAATCCCATCTGCCAACTTCAGCTGACCTTTCTTGCTGGGTTGTTCTAACTCTGACCTTGAATGGGATTGCATATATATATATGTGTGTATATATATATATATATATATACACACACACATATGAGCTTATTAAATATTAACTTACATGATCACAAGTTCTCACAATAGGCTGTCTGCAAGCTTGAGGAGCAAGGAGCGTGGGCCCGAGTCTCAAAACTGAAGAACTTAGAGTCCAACGTTGGAGAGCAGGAAGGATCCAGCACAGGGAAAGATGTAGGCTGGGAGGCCAGGCCACTCTCGCCTTTTCACATTTTTGTGCCTGCTTTATATTTGATGGCAGCTGATTAGATTGTGCCCACCAGATTAGGGTGAGTCTGCCTTCCCCAGCCCACTGACTCAAATGTTAATCTCTTTTGGCAACACCCTCGCAGACATATTCAGAAGCGATGCTTTGAATCCTTCAATCCAATCAAGTTGACGCTCAGTATTAACCATCACACCATGTAACACACCTGTACTTGTACCCTTAAATCTAAAAAATAAAAAAGAGAAGAAGATGAGGCAGCGAAAAGCCTTTGCACGTAAAACAGATTCTTACTCACACTGAAGATGAGGCTCCATATCCACAGGGACCTGAACAAATAGAGAAGAGTGGAATTGTCAATACTCATATTGACAATTTATGCTGCCTCTAAAATGCTGGGGTCCCCAGCCTCCAAGTGGCCTTGGGGACATTTAGAGACTCAAAGAGCACCCAAGAGGTAACAAACTCCAGACCTCACTTCAATCCCATCTGCCAACTTCAGCTGACCTCTTTTGCTGAGTTGTTCTGACTCTGACCTTGAATGGGATTGCATTCATTAGGCTAGGAACCCTCAGAATCATTGCCCTGAGCCTGGGTATCAACCATTCTGACCACCATGCGCTTCTCTGTGCACACCAGTGGCAGCTCCACTGCTATGCTGGTCCTACGTCTGTTGAGTTTCTGTTATCCACTAGAAGCCAAGCTCTTGCTGACTCTGGTGGGAGGAGATTTTCCTTCCAGCTTGACAATCCTTTTAACAGACCTTAAGTTCTCTGTCCTCTACTTTTTAGGTACCTAAGTTTCATTTTTTTGTCTTCAGCTTTACATTGTCCTTTGTTGATTGACTTATTTCAGATTCTGGGCCATGGCCTACCTGGGAATCCTGTTCTATGTTGCATTGCCAGCCTGCTTCCCAGACCTTCATCCTCTGTCATTAATATCACATATGTCCTTTGATCTCCCTCTCCTTCAGGAAAGCACTTCAGGATGCTTCTTTCTGGAGCACCTCTTTGCCCTGCACATTTCTCCTCCTTCCTTAGTTTGAAGGACCTGAAACTGACATTTAGTCTGACCTAAATCTGTCTCCATTGTTTGTCCAAAGGTATGAATGGCAGACATTGCCATTCAGTCCTGGTCTGAACGCAATCCCCTTCCCAACACAGCCAGCTACTCCCTGCCAGTCAGAGCAGGCACACCATGTGAAACTTATTTGCCATTCCTTGCCTAGGGGCTCTGTACACAGTGTTCCTAAGATAGGTTTGCAGCTTAGGTTCCAACTCTCAAGCAAAAAGAAGCTTTATCTCCTTGGTTATTTGCAAGAGAGATTCAAAGAGAATCTAGGGAATAGACAGTGTTAGCTTTATTAATAGCTGATGAGCCTATAGGTCTGAGATGCTCACAGATGGGCCTCTTTGGGAAGAGGGAAGTGTAGGTTATTACTAAAGCCCCTTCCTTAGGAAGACACATTGCAAAGAACACCAGAAACTCAAGAAGTCTGTTCACATTATTTCTGCCTGGCTCTTTTATCACTACCCAGCTGAAATGTCTTAGGCAGTCATATTAGGGTAATGATAGGATTGGCTTTATACATCATGAGGTGCATGCAAAACTATGGGATTTAGGGAATTGTAGAGCTAGAAAGAGCCTTAGAGATTACGGATTCCAATCTTCTTAGAGGAAACCAAAATCCAGATAAGTGAAGTGACCTGTCTTAGGTTCCTAAACCAAATTGTAGCAGAGTGAGGCCTGAGCTGAGACCACAGGACCTTGTGGTCAGGTGCACCCTGCTGGGTTATTTCTTCCTCCAGGGATCCCTGGAGGACCCCCATCTTACATCCTCTTCTGCTTTGTGGTGTCCAACATTCTTTAGTGAGGGGCACATTTGTATGAAAAAGGGTTTGCAATGGCAACAATAATAACAATAATAAACACCTACACATTTCTGTCGATGAATGGTTTTGAAAATGAGTAATTGAAATACAAGGTGACATTGAGTTTGTTATTCTTGGATGGAAACAGGGATAAAACTCTAGATGGCAGCCTTTTCAGATAAAAGATATGAAACGAGGGAAAGATATGATACATGAAGATAAGAAACTAGAATGATTAAATCCATGAAGACACCTATTAGCACCATTTCTGCTAAGTCAGAAAGTGAGACAGAAGGCCTGGACTCTCCTCCCAAACTTCTGGGCCCTTGGGAAAAGACTGAGCACCCTATGTGGCAATGTGCAGGCAGAGGACAATAAATTGATCCCAAACCAACCCTAGTTCACTGTTTTCATCTGCTTGAAAGGAACTTTCTACTTGATTGCTTTGGGGAGATAATTAACGTGGAACACGTGGCTATGCTGTAACCAAAATTTGTCAACATTGGTTATATTTAAATAAGACTTTCTCTCAACAGTGGTCCCACTTCTTGGTTGAAATCATAACACAAAACAGACATTTCATAGTTTCTTGCAAGTTCTTCTCTTCTAAGCGTGGAAGGGAAGTCTTAAAGAAAACATCTGCATTAACTCAGGTCAAAAGTAGCCTATCTTTGACTTTGTATGAAGGATTAGTGGGGAAGTGTTTATTTTGTTCCTGTTGAAATAGCTAGACAATATACTGACTTTTCTACTGAAGATTTAAGCCCAAAAATCCCATCTAACAATCCCTCCCCTGGACCACTGCGTTTTTCCTAAATGCCCGGAGCACAGCATTTCAAGAGATAGGGATGCTGTTACTATATTTACATTTTCCTCTCCACAATTCTGACCTCATGCTCTATAACATTTAGTCTTAGGAACTCACACATATGCACACACACACATGCATATACACACAGACATATGCACAGGCACAGGCATGCATGTGTACACACATGTACACACACACACACACACACACACACTCCTGCACCTGCCACGAGCCACAGGGTCATCCGGTGTCTCCATCAGACGATCCCCAAGTCCCTCACAGGCTTTCAAAGGTCTGGCAAGCCACTTTTCACCACAAATTCCAGTTTCTCAGAGCTTTCAGACATCCTGTAGATGGAATGATACACTCTCTGTTACTGCAATAATGACAATAATTTATACGTACAGTAGCCTTTCATCCATGAGATCTTTAACAATGACAAGTGCTACGGGAGCCTAGAGCAAAGCCTCTGGCCTCTCCCTGCAGCACCCCGCCCTTGCACGGGAGGCGTCACAGATCTCTCATTCTTCATGACAACACCTCATACCCATTTCAGGCAGGAAGTAAGGAAATCTGTCTAGTCAAAACTGCAGAAAGGAGTTAGGTAATATAATGCTTTTTCTTTCTCTTCTCCAGAAACTCTGAGAAATGCACTGATTTGCAAAATAAACTACATCCAGACGGTCCCCTTGAATTGTTGGTTTTGCCTGGGGATTACATGTTTCCTGGAACAGTGGATTTTCTTCTTTCCTTGTCTTATTTCCAGCCAGTACCAAATTTATTTAAAGAATAAGATAAAAAAAAATCTATGTGGCTAGGCTATCCGCCCCTCACATGAAGAGTATGACTGTTCTCTATTTGTTTGCCTATCATTTAAAGATATCCCTATGAGACATGTACTCTCTTCATAAAAGGCTACATATGTCCAATAGCCCAAAAGTTAAAATGAAGAAGGAGGAAGAAGAGGAGACTGATAAGGAAGAAGAGGAGAAGGGAGGAGAAGCGGCAGGTAGCATCCTCAAGGAAACAGCGCTGGCCGGGTATGGTGGCTCATGCGTGTAATCCCAGCACTTTGGGAGGCCGAGGTGGGCGGCTGACATGAGTCTAGGAGTTGGAAACCACCCCAGCCAACACAGAGAAACTCTATCTCTACTAAAAATACAAAAATTAGCCGTGGTGGCGCATACATGCCTGTAATCTTAGTTCCTCGGGAAACTGAGGCATGAGAATTGCTTGAACCTGGGAGGCAGAGACTGCAGTGAGCCAAGATGGTGCCACTGCACTCAGTGTAGGTAACAGAGTAAGACTGTGTCTCAAAACAAAAAAAAAAGAAAGAAATTAAATGAAAACAGCAGTGTGGAGGAAAGAAGCACAGCCTGAAGACCACTGGTTTTTAATCTTGCCTCTTTAAACTTTGATTGGACAATGCTGAGCATCAATCTCCTCATTGGTAATTGGAGATTAGAATCCATCCTCCTACAGTTGTTTTGAGGAATAAGTAATGATTGGGACGTTGCTGGCACAGAGTAGGTGCTCTTACACCTGTAAATTCTGAAAACCGAGATGATTTGTTGTTATGGATAAGCTACCAGATGGTAGCACTTTGCACTTACTGTTTCTTTTAGATGCTTTCAACCTGTTATTAGACTTGTGCTGTTTCATCGAATTATCCATTCATTGGCTTCAGGCTAGTGAAGAGTTGGGCAAACAGGCTTCTCTGTTACCAGGAATGAAGCACAGGGCACCATGGGCAAGCCTGGACGGGATGCCTAGCCCAGTTCTGGTCATTCGAGACAAGATGAGGTCTAACATTTCCTTGACTCCCTTTTTATACCCTTAAAGTTGCACCAAAGGTAATTTCTTTACATTCCAGGTTTTTGGTTTTTCTTGTTTTTGTCATTTAAAAAGGCAGAGGGTCTAAAAGAGCATAGCAGTGGTTCAGATTTTAGCTTAGATGATAACCAAATGACCAATCCCTGCAACCAATTTATCTTCCTACAATAAGTGGATCTTGATGAACCTTCCAAGAAGCCCTAAAACTGCCCGAGTCTTAATTAAACCTAACTATTATTCACCTGTGAGAGTCATTAACTTAGGGTGGGCCAGCTGGGAGCCGTTTACCTTTCACGACAAGGGGAAGCACCTATGTCTTCCGTGTGACTATGAGGCACCAAAGGTAATTAGCGTAGCAGCTGCCCTTCCTGACCAGATGCAGCTCCTCTTACCCTTTCTTTTCTTGGTTTCCCTATTCTTTATTTCTCTTTCTAGTTACCTGTCCTATCTTTTTCTCTTCTTCCCATCACCTATGCCTGGAACCTGCAAACCATCCCAAGAAGCATGAACCATGCTGTTAGCACTTAGGCTAAATACCTTTGACTTCTGTCTTGAAATACCATCACAGCCTTCCTCAATAAAGGCACCAGGAAAGTGTTGGTGGGATGCCAAATAATAGAACAACAAGCACAGTGCAAACCTGGGAGTGTTCCTCTAATGAGAGAAAATGCAGATGGCCTGAGATTTGGTCCCACTGACCTGAAGAGCAAGCACATTAACATTCAACATTCATTCAACAATCATTTCATGAAGCATTTGTGCATCAAGTCTTTTCCATCAGACACGGTTCATCATAGCCCACAATCTATGGGGGGGGGGGACAGATATAAAAATAAGCAGTTAAAATGCAGTGTATTGACAACTGTCTAGTCTAACTAAATCCCTGCAGGAAAAAGGGGAGTGGATAGAGAGAGAACCCGAAGCCTCTTCTTCAAAGTCACTCCCACTGATTTATTCTGTGGCCTTGGATAAGTCACTTAAAACTGTGCTTCTATAAAATGTGATCAATGACAACTAATTATAGCTGGGTTATGGGAATGACCATGGTAATTAACCTGAAGATAATTTGAAGTATTTAGGAGGAAAGTGCTGTATAAAATCAAGGTATTTTTTGCTGCTGCGTGGTCAATTTTCAAAGACTAACTTCTCCGTAAAATAAGGGTGTATATTCTTTATCTCTTGTTAGCAGACAAATTCTCTCCCTCTTTTCCATGCTTACCTGCATCCACTGCCCTTCATGTCAGCTGAGTCTTCCTATCAGCACGTAAGTGAGGGCCTCCATGGGCCCCACACTGGGAAGGCCCTGAGAATAGGGTAGTGAGTGAAATACATGCAATTTTAATCAAAGAAATGTCTCTTTCCAGCTATAAACAGAATGTCCCATTTCTGTATGTTGTGTTTTCTTTGGGTTTCGTGATTTTCTTTGAAAAGGCATGTTTGGGCCATAGTGCTGAAGAGCCCAGAGCATGAAGGCCAGGCAGGCCTGGGATTTACCTTCCTCTGGGTGAGAAACTAAAAGCAAATTGAGCTGAGCTGAGGGCTCAGGAACTGCACACAGGCTGTGGGGCGTGTCTTTCTGGGGAAGGGGCGCAGGTACGGCACCAATCGTACCCCTGTACGTGGGGCTGGAATTTCCCCTGAAAGAGACAGATGTTTCACTGGGAATCTTTCTGGGAAAAGCTGTATCTTGGGACTGTAAATGAAGACTCAAGAGGTGGAGCTGGGAGTGGGATAAGGAGAAAAACATCCTCCTTGTTCTGCAGCCTGAGGGGCATGGGAGCTAGAGGCCTGGAGAAGCAAGACACAGCCCTGGTGGGGCGTGGGCCTGCAGGTGCAACAGCGTAGGGAAAGCTGTTGATGGACCTGGGGCATGGGCCGGCCTGTATAGGTCCTTGTACGCAATGCACTCACTCAGCTGCCCCCAAAGCCGCAAATCTTATCACTTGTTGAGAGCCCATGGGAAATGAAGGGAAATGGTGTGTTTACCATTGGAGATAGAGGGGCCAAGAGGAGGACAGTGGTCACCTGTAGAGGATGATTGTGTCCTGCTGAGTGGCAATTCCTTGAGTCCTCTTGGTAACAGGCCCAAGGGGAGGGGGTCAAACATGCAGAAAGACATGCAGAACCCATTCCACACATGCCTGAGCTGGACCCTGAAAGCAACGGGGCGCTTTGATAAAGGCAAGCTAGCCACAGCTCAGGCCATTATAACTGAAATTACACAGAGAATAAGATACATCCAACAGGTTATGATAAAAATTACCAGCAAGCCAATCTAACGTGTCAAAAAATAAAAATACAATGGTATCTTTTTGCCCCCCAGAAAAAGAGGTTTCTAGGAGGAACTGGACCTAATAATAAGCTTCGAGAGGAGGAAAGCCATGGACAGTGTGAAGGAGCAGCACAGGGTTTCAGGTGAGAAAAGCAGGTGAGCAGGGGCCCTGGAGCTCTCCGTGGGCTGCAGTGCGGGGAGGTGGTGGGAAACCCAGGCGGCCCCAGCTGAGGAAAGATGGGGTTGAATATATGACTAGGGGCTAGTTTTTTAAAATGAAGTGACTGATTTCCCTGCACTTGCTTCCTTGGTGCCGTTTACCTGGGGACACTACCGTCCAAGTGGCTCAGTGTCCGAGGAATTTGATCTATACAGAAAGCCCATCAGGCAAATTCAGCCTCTGCAGATACGCCACTTATTTCTCATTAACAGGGGTTTGGGTTTGAATTATGTTGATAATTGCCTCAACTCTTCACTTCATTTTGCCTATAGAAGCTTACCCTCAGAGGGGTATTTTGAGGATAAATGAGATACAGGCAAAGTGCTTTGAACTTCTGAGATGAAAGGTAGCATATCAATACAGGCCTTCTATTATTAAGATGCTTCAAATTGCCAATACGTGCATATTTATAATACCCATTATAATCACGGGATATCTTTTCTCTCCTTTTTTATTTTTTATAAGAAGAAGGCAGGAAAGTATAATTTTTTTAACCACACTGCTTTTGTGTGCTTAACGTTAACCTTTCCTTCCAAATGTCATTAGCTGCTAATTAAGATGTTGATTTGCAGATTGTATGTCTTGCCATAGGAGTGATTTGTGAGTGCGTACTAGGTGTTTATCAACCTACACCACTCATATTGGTTTAGCAAGAGCCTGGTGCATTTTAATTTACTGAGCAGTTTCCCAATTCTCCGCTTATTTCTGCATGGTGCATAACGAGAAAAAAATGATCAGAGAGGAAAAATGGGAAATACTATAGTTTCTAAAGAAAAATATCATAGGAAAGAGTTATGACTCTAAGTAGATACTAAAAGACTGAACAGATTGAATTTATTTTCTCTCTTTAATGGGATACTTTAAGAAATAAAATGTGCCTATCGGTCATGTGAGCAGGTGTGTACCTGTATGGATGTGTGTATGTACAAAATGATTATAGTCAGCAAAAGGAAAATGATGGACAGACTTTCTGAATTTTCTGGAATGTACATGCTTTTGTTTTCCAGAGTCGGCCTGTACCTTTGCCATGCTCCTGTCTCTAAGATTTCACAAAGAACCTTCTTGCTTCTAAAATCACCCTTAAATCAAGGAAATACAAGAATTATTCAGTTCCTGCAAAGGATTCTGCAACATAAGGGACATTTCCACAGGACTTTTTAATATAATTTATGAATATTTGCTAGCAACATAATTGTCTTTTCTGCTGACATTTTCAAAGCAACACTGTGATTTGTTGGGTCTCTGGAGAGTCCAACTACAAAACTGATAATTATATTAAATATACATAGACAATAAAGAGTGTGTTTACATAACTATGCCCATAAATATCTGATTGAACAGTCATTGTTCTCAAACCCCTTTTAAGCAGCTCTCTAAGGATTCCAGTTCTAATGACATGATGGTTTAAAAGATGTTGCTCAGTCTTGTTCCATATTTAATTAACTTTCCTTTTTTAAACTTGTGATGGCAGAGACAATAACAAATAGCTCTGAAAAGAGAAAGCGCTTTGAAACATGAGTGAGGCCTTGTCAGGCTTTGTGCGGCACAGACAGGAGGAGATGGGCGTGTGCGCGGCGCTGGCCTGGGACCTCCAGCCCTCCCCCGGGATTCTATTATGAGGCCATTCAGAGCTCTCTAATCCCGCACACCTTCTCTCACACACTCACATCTGTGGATCCAGGCTTCGTGCACATGCTCTTGCATGTAAGCAGCTGCATTTCTAATGATTTCTTCCTCTGGAAACAAAAAACCGAAAGCAAATTGGAAAACCAGCAAGAGAAGCAGAAGCAGAGGCAGAGGCAGAGGCAGGGTAGTGTAGTGGAAAGAACCGGGGGCTGGCCTTGGCTCTCACCACTGCCGTTTGATCTTGGGCAAGTGTGTGAATTTCTTACTGCTACCATAACAAAGCACAAACTTGGTGGCCTAGAACAACAGTAAAGTATTATCTTATACTTCTGGAGGTCAGAAGTCAGAAGCGAGCCTCATAGAGCTAAAATCAAGAGGTTTCCGTATTTCTTGGCCCCCACGCCTTTCCATTTTCAAAGCCAGCAGTGGCCCGTTAGGCCTTCCTGTACCACACCTCTCTTCCCTGACTTTCCTGTTCCTGTCTTCCATTTTTAAGAACCCTTCCTATTACATTGGACCCATTCAGCTCATCTACAATGATCCCCTTATCTCAAGATCCTTAATCACATCTGCCAAGTCCTTCTGCCTTGTAAGTTAGCATATTCACAGGTGCCAAGGATTAGGATGTGGGCATCTTTGGGGGCCATTATTCTGCCTACCACGGTAAGTTAACTAATATTATCTGTTAATGAGGGAGGCAGTATGAAGTAGATTTGTTCATCCAACAAATTAAGGTCTGGATGACACAATAGTAAATAAGATAGACTCAGTCCCGTTCCTCAACAGAGCTTTCAGTATTAAGGGAGAGATAAGCATTACCCAGAGAAAGTAAACACAGTTAATTTCCACTGTGTGAAGGGCTACAGAAAGAAGTGTAAGCATAAGGAGAGTGTTTTGCAAAGTAGCCTGGCCTCGCTGTAGGTGAAAGGAGCAGGAGCAGTCAAGGAAGGCTTCCCTGAGGAGGTGACATTAAAATAGAGACATAAGAAATGGCTTGGAGTTATTCAGGTCAAGTGTGTGCAGAGGATGGGCCTGGTGGGGGAGCTGATGAGGAGCTTCCAGTTAGAGGGCATAGCCAATGCTGTGGAGCCAATGTTAGGCTCGGGAGAGTGGGGCAGAAAACTGAGAAGTGCCTGGGGCTAGGATGTAGAGACAGGAAGGAGAAAGCTTTGCTATCTTCTCTAGTGAGCTGAGGGAGGCAGTGGGAAGTTAACGCTTAGGTGTTGGCCAAAGGTCAGGCACTGCTCCATGAGGTTTATATGGAGCTGATTCCCATAAGAAAGATACTATCACAATCTTCATTCGTAGATCATGAAACTGAGAGGGAAGCTACATGACCTCCCCAAGGTCACCCGTGTGGCAGAAACAGGACGCACCAGAGTGTGCCCTCAATCACTATGCAATCGCTATCCTGCTCCTCAGGCAAGATTGTAGGACCTGGACATTTAACCCTTCTGCTAAGGGCAATTGGGAGCCATAGAGGAGTTTCAAACACTTTAGACGAGGTACTCTGGGTAATTGATTGGAGGTATCGGACCAGGGAGGAAGCAGTAACTCTCAGGTGGAACAATGTCAGCTCAGTCTGCAGTGACAGCTGTATGGATGGGGAGAAATGGAGAGATTCAGTAAATATTGAGTCAGGTTGACAAGTCTCGCTCATTGATGTGGACTGAACAACAGAAGGGGGTGTTAAAGATGACACCTTTGCTTCCAGCCAGATCATATAGAAGGACCTATCAGTTCTATCCTTCTCAATCAAAGGCCTCATGTGAGCTGTGGACTAAAAATGTAACATATGCTAAAACCCTAAACCCAAGGAGGAGCTTCTTACACGAGTAAGAAATTAGCTAGGACTTACAGGTGTGAGTGAATTTCAGCCTCTCAATGAAAATTCAGCAGAATTGCTCTGTGGCAATCCTTCTGCAAGTGATGAATCCTGCTCACCATCACTGCTATGATTCTGTGTTTGTGCTGAACTCTTTCTAATTGTCATCAATTATGATTCATTTACGTTTAGGTGTCTTGCTTGTCATAATATTATCATTTGTAAGTCTTTCCCTTTGCAGGCTGTGAGAATCTGTTGTGACATCTCAATAAAGCAGGATTCAATCAAGGTGTGAATAAATTGTTAATCTTGTTATAAATAGAAGGTACCATATGTCAGGATGTAAGGGATGTCTCCTTTGGTGCAAACAACATTCATGAAACTAAACAAAAGAAGTTTTGGAAATAGCTGGTTCAACTCACCAAGCTTCCAATTATATAATGGCCAACAGGTCTCTGCAATGGATTCAGATTTCTGGGAGTTCTCTTCACACTTATTTAGAATCATCATTTGAAAGAAAAAAATAGTTCCAGGTTTGAGTATCAGAACCCCAGGGATCCCCATTCCTCCTGATTTTGACTGCGGAGTTAGCCTGACAATTCTGTGTCTTCTAGAGGCACATCCGATGAGCCATTTGATCAAAATGTCTTTTTCCTTCTTCTTTACCTTTTCCCCACGGTGTGCAGATTTAGAAAAACAGGGCTAAACTGACTGAGCTCCAGCCCAAACCAGTTCATGAAAAACATACCTTGAATCTTTTTTTATACGTGCACTCTCAGCAGTGAGGGCTCTGGCCCGTTCTGTGCCTGGTAACACATCCTAAATGTGCTCCTCAGCACCTGCGGCAGTGTTTTCTGAGGAAAGTCTGCGTGCGCTCAGAGGTCCAGCAAACGCCAGAACCAATAAAGCTTAAATTAGCATCCCATAATCTAGAGCTATTTCCCCTCTGCTCTTCCAGAGCCATCCCCAGCGCCTCCTCCTCCCCCAACTCCTAACCCAATCAAAATGTGCTTCTGCCTTGTTCCATTTCTTCAGGGCCTCACTAAGTGACTAGGCTTGTTAGTTCAAAATTAAGTTAATGGCTGATAATAGTTCTCCCCCAGTGCCCAGTGGCATTTCCACTGAGGATCAATGCAGAATGGTGAAAAGAGCCTGGATTTTGGAATCAGCCATGTTTGGGTTCAAGTGCTGGCTTTTCTATTCACTAGCTGAGTGTTTTGGCTGTTTTGGGGGGTGTTTGTTTTGAGACAGAGTCTCGCTCTGTTATCCAGGCTGGAGTGCAATGGCACAATCTTGGCTCACTGCAACCTCCGTCTCCTGGGTTCAAGCAATTCTCCTGCCTCAGCCTCCCCAGTAGATGGGAGTATAGTTGCCTGCCACCATGCCTGGCTAATTTTTGTATTTTTAGTAGAGATGGGGTTTCATCATGTTAGCCAGGATGGTCTCCAACTCCTGAGCTCAGATGATCTGCCCGCCTTGGCCTCCCAAAATGCTGGGATTAGAGGTGTGAACCACCATGCCCAGCCTGGCTGTTTTTGCTAAAAAGTTATTAGAGATTATAGCCCCACCTGTAAATTTGTGATTCATACATCATGAAGTTGCTATGAGGATAAAAGAAAATAATGTGTGTTAAGCAGCTAGTACGAAAACTGGCCTATTTATTGATAATTGGGTAGAGGCCAGATGCAGCCCCCTGGATACCCACCTCAGCCATCAGTCACACTGACCATCTGGAGACGGGGATTGTCATTCTCTTCTCTCCAGCATTTGCTCCTTCCTCTCTTTCATTCCTTCCTTTTTTCCTTTCTTCTTTCTTTCCCAATGGTTCATTGAGCTCCTGCTGGGTTCAGAAGATGCTGTCGCCTTATTTTTTCACTGTTTCTAATACAGAGTGCAAAGTGCATCATGACACAAAACACAAGAAGGTGGGAAGCGCCGTGTCTGGTAAAGAGCCATTTAGAACAATAGCCTTTCTGCCCTGTCCCTCCAACATTCACCGTCAACTTGTTTCACAATAGTCATTAGAGACACGAAGGAAGTGCTGATAAGCTCCATGATTCATTCAAGGGCCAAGGTTAATTTTTATTTATTCCCAGGTCATCACAAACAGAGGCAGATGGTGGTGGCATTTCCTTCTTGCCGGGAGCTCAGATACTATCTGGACAGATTTCAGCAGGCTTTGTATCCGTTCCCTCTCAGCGCCACAGCTTTCCTGGATAAAGCCCCAGCCACCCAAACTGCAGACTGATTTTATTTAACTAAGATGACTTGTGGTAAGTAATTGAGGTCACTTGGACCTGGCTGGAGGAAAGCCAGCATTGCCAAGGAGAAGGGCTGACATCGTTTATCCTTCAGCGGCTCTTCCTTTAGAGGATTTATTTTTGGTGACCCATTTAGGAGGTAACTTACTAAGCTGTGACTATCCGTTTATTGAAAAGTGACTTTCTTGGAATTTTACTAGTATCAGGTGATTGTGGAATGCTTTCAAACAACGGACTGTGGAATCTACTTAAGTAGCACTATAGGAATGGTCATACAGTCATATTCATAGTTAATTGGTTTCCTGCTACACACGTAAGTAGAATATGTGGCTTCTGCTTTCAGAGCTTACATTCCAGGTGAAGAGGGCAGTCAGCATATTCAGAAATAAAGCCACAGACTGTACTGTAGTGTATGGTGAGTGCATTTGTGGACAGCATACAAACGCCAGTCAAGTACCCATCCTGCTCCTCAGGTTCATAGAAAACTGAGAACAGCACAGGGAGGGAGATGAAGAACAAAGAGTATCAGCTTTATTCCTGGCTGCCTGGAACCCAGGAACTCCTTAAAGCAGAGCTTTCAGCTGGTCTGGAACCAAAGCAAAGCTTCCATCTGGCTCCCCACAAGCAGACCTGGGGGTCTCTCTGGGGAGTTGGGTCTGCACACCAGACTGACCAGCACACTGCGGGGAGCATGGAGCCAGCTTGGCCAAGCAACACACAGATCAGAGAGCACCAAAGTAAGACCACATTGAGGCTCCACATTTGGCTCTTCCCTCAGTTAACGTGGCCCAATGGTTGCCAGCTTCTCCCCATCTTACCAAAAATGTCATTTCTGCAGAGGAGTAAGAAGGTGAAGGGAAAGGGCGGCTGTTCCCCTGCCCTTACTCCCTCCGGTGGGTGGGGCTGAGGTTCTTTTGCTATGGAAATGAGAGGACAAGAATGAGTATTTGCTTCCAAGTTGTAATTTAAGAACGCAAAGCTGAAGATCAGAAGGCATCAAGAATGACAAGACTTAGAAGGATTAAGCCTAGGTATCTGGACATATTCCCCCGGTGGGCCATGCTCTGGCTGTTCTGAATTAAACGTGGTGCTGAGTGGGAACCTGGCTAGAGGATGAATGCGAGGTGCCTGGAGCACTCAGTGGGAGTTCACACAGCCAGACAGCCTCAGAGTTGTTCAGGCAGCTGGGACAATCAAAAGGATGAACTATTGGCAAGCAGGAAATAATCAGAGAACCAGGTCGATCAGGAGGCAGGCAAAATAGCATTGAGGAGGTCTGACATCAAGTAACAGGGTGGAGCTTAGGTCAGGCTGGGCAGGAGACAGGCAGAAACACAACTGTGGAGAAACGAACCTGTAAGGATATTCAAGGTGAAGCTCAGGAAGACCGGGACAAGAGAAGGCTCTCTACAGCCTGGGCAACATAGTGAGACCTCATTCTACAAAAAATACAGAAATTAACCAGATGTGGTGGTGTACATCTGTGGTCCCAGCTATGCGGGAGGTTCAGGTAGGAGGATCACTTGAGCCTGGGAGGTTGAGGCTGCAGTGAGCTACAGTTGTGCCACGGCACTCCAACCTGGGGAACAGAGTACGACCTCGTCTAAAACAAACAAACAAACAAACAAACAAACACGAGAGAGAGAGCGAAGGTGCTCTAAAAAACTACAGCATCAGTCAGAAAACAAGCCAGAAGACAGTTTTTAGACATGAGGCACCAGGTTTGAGGGCATTACAACAAGACTGATCGGTTACTATTAATAACTACAAGCCTTAAGGAATAAGCTCAAAATGTCTTAACGTAGTTCCTGTAACCCCATAAAGACTCAATGTTATTATTTTTATTTGATTAAAAATAAATTTTATTATTTTATTATTATTTGATTTAAAAGCTGAAATTAGCTTGAGTACTAAGTGAAGGCTTTCTATTCAAAACCTGCTCTGAATGGTGGACTCTTCACCCTTCACACCAAAGAGGTGGTCAAATCTGAGTGAACCCAGCGACATTTTGGCTGCCGTTACATTCTGTATTCTTATGAAATCCACCGAGAAATCTTTTTCCAGCTCTTACTGGCATTTGTTTGGCCGTCATCTCATGCTCAGGAACCAAATCTTGCCAAAATTTGTCTTAAATAGAAGCACCTTAAAGGCAGAAAATATATAATCCTGACTGTTCGTGCCCTGAAGCTGGATATGAGGAAGAGACAAACCTTAACAAAACATTTCCAAGGAGAACAGTGACAGCTCCTATCGGGCAAGCATCACCAGTAAATTTTTGAGATGTAGTTTCACTCTTGTTGCCTAGGCTGGAGTGCCATGGCGGGATCTTGGCTCCACATAACCTCCACCTCCTGGGTTCAAGTGATTCTCCTGCCTCAGCCTCCATAGTAGCTGGGATTACAGGCATGCACCACCACACCTTGCTAATTTTGTATTTTTAGTTGCTCCACGTTGGTCATGCTGCTCTCGAACTCCTGACTTCAGGTGATCTGCTCGCCTTGGCCTCCCAAAGTGCTGGGATTACAGGTGTGAGCCACTGCGCTCGGCCCTTGAGCATCACCAATGTTAATATCCGGCCTCGCTGGGTTAAGACTCAAATGTAATCATGTGTGTAAAATGCCTAATGCAATGCTGGTACCCAGTGTGTGTTTACAAATGGTCGATGACCTTTCATTTGTTTTAAACCTAAAATTTCTAGGACATACCCTATCACCCCCCTATCTTGTTATTGCTACTCACACCCACATACAAATGTGATCTGCCACCAGCACATTTAATGATGAGCTGATGGTACAAGAAATAAAAACCGGAACGTACATGATGGAATTGTTGCGAAGATGGAATGGTTCGTGTATGTAAAGGGCTTAGAAGAAAGGATGGCTGACAAGCAGCAAGTGCTCTATACACGTGTTAGGTGCTGTTAGTTAGTGATATAGCAGTAGCAGCATCAAACTTCATCTCTATGTCTTTAGGTCCTATTGTACCTGATTAAATCAAATCCCAAGTATATTCTGAACACGGTATGTGGATAAGAACTAAATTCCTAATTAGTAGTAAGAATTTTATTTTATTTTAAAATTTAAAATTAAGGTTTTACATTTTAAACCTAAAATAAAATTCCTATTGCTAATTACAATGTAGTGGTAAGTTTATTTTAGGTTTAAAATTTCAACCTAAATTTTACAATGATGACTACTCATGCAAGGATTAGTAGTCGTCATCATGGTATTTTTTCATTTATTTTAAACCTAAAATTTCTAGGACATACCCGATCACCTCCCTGTCTCATCATCACTGCCACATACACACAAATAAGCTCTGCCAGCAGCTCATTTAATGATGAGCTGATGGTACAAGGAATAAAAACTGAAACGTACATGATGGAATTGTTGCGAAGATGAAATGGTTTATATATGTAAAGGGCTTAGAAGAAAGGATGGCTGCCAAGCAGCAAGTGCTCTATACATGTGTTCGGTGCTGTTAGTAACAGCAGTAGCAGTAGCATCAGACTTCTTTGTTTCTGTGTCTTTAGGTCTTACCGTACATGATTACATAAAATTCCAGGTATGTTCTGTACATGCTATGTGGATAAGAAGTGAGTAGAAATTTTATTTTAGGTTTAAAACTTAGGTTTAAAATTTACAATTTAACTTACAATTTACCTTACTAATTAGGACAAAGTAATAAGTTTCTTTTAGGTATAAAATTTAAACCTACATTTTCCAATAATGACTACTACATTAGTAATAATGCAGCAACAGTCATCATAGTATTTTCTATCAGATGCCCTTTCTGTTGCCCATGAGCCTGCAGAGCAGAAGGGTAGATTTCGGAGATGATTCAGGAAAGGAGAAGCTTGCTTGTATTGGCAGGAATGGATCCTGCCATGCTGAGTGCAGGAACCCACCCCTACATTACCACCCTAGTCTAAGACATCTCCCTGGCATCATACCCCATCCACGGCCCACTGCGTTTGAACCATGTTCACAGCCATTTCTTTTCCTACATCTATTTACCATTTCAGGCTTTAGATGTCATTTTTATGAGAAGTCAGGAGATGAAGAAGGAATCTGGGAGAATTGCATTTTGAGATATTATTTAATGAAAGTGATTCTGGCCGGGTGTGGTGGCTCACACCTGTAATCCCAGCACTTTGGGAGGCCGAGGCAGGAGGATCATGAGGTCAAGAGATTGAGACCAGCCTAGCCAACTTCATGAAACCCTGTGTCTACTAAAAATACAAAAATCAGCTGAGGGTGGTGGCAGCTATAGTCCCAGCTACTCGGGAGGCAGAGGCAGGAGAATCACTTGAATCTGGGAGGCAGAGGTTGCAGTGAGCTGAGATCACGCCACTGCATTCCAACCTGGCGACAGAGCGAGACTCCGTCTCAAAAAAAAGGGGGGGGGGATTTTTATATGATTGCATGGGACTAGCTTTGCTAGACTGGTGCAAATCTAATTGTTATTTTCCCCGTCTACCTGGCAGATGAGTGCTCGTGAAAGTGATCAAATCAATTAACAGGAAAATGACAAAGCTACCCTTTGATGTATGATGCTGAGACACCATGGATATAAATATCCAGGCTTTCGCCATTGAACCATATTCATGTATAAGAATCTTGGCTCATGGCCCCGGAGTGGTGACATTTTACTAGCTCCATTAATTAACATCATATTTTGGTAATGGTTTAGGGTTCCCAGGGATGAAGCACATACACAAAAGAACAAAGAAAGTTAAATTAAGATCCGGAGATTCTTATGACTAATGTTCAGCTGTATGTTCTAATATCAACCGATGAAAACATTGTCAGATACTGTCATACTGTGGGAGCTAATGAGTCCTTGCTTGGTTTTCCTTGCCTCTACTCTGGTCACCATCCCCAGAAGCAGGTTTCAGATGTGTCATTGTAGGCAGGTCAGTCTGAGCTTGGGTAAAGCTTAGTATTTAACTTCTTTTCCTATTTTTTTGTTGACCTGGGACGACAAAAATTTAACAGGTTCATTTTTTGACTCACTGAACCCATGAGTCTCCCTTGCCGTAATCTGACTGATTCCTTCTTTCTCCCAGAATTCAGTCCCCTGTGTCCCGTTATGCCCCCATTCTGATACTTCTATGGTCTTTGATCCTCAGGAGTCTGGTTGAGAACGTCTGAAAGCTGCTGGCCTGCTGGTCTACCTGTCTGCATTGGCTGTGGCCAGTCTTTGGGCTCCTGTGGGGAACCGCTGTGTGCTGTTCAAGGACCAAAGTGTGCTCTTGGCCTGCACTAATAAAATTTAGGAATTTCCAGATCCTCAGACATGATATCGAGGCAGACCAAACTTTGTCAGCAGGATCCATGCTGCCCAGAGGGTGGGTTGTATATTTGCTCATTAACAACACTTGCCTAGCACCCACCGTGTACTAGCACTATGTGGGGGTGCTGGTAATACAGCAGTGACAAGGCAGCCACAGTCCCTGTCCTCTGTAGGGCTTTTGGTCCAGCTTGAAGATCAACAGCCAGGTTCTGAACTCCCGCCTACTCCGTATCTACACACCGTGGTCAAAATGTACCTGGGATTTGATTTAATCATGTACGGTAGGACCCAAGGACATAGACGTGAAGAAGTTTATACTCAGAGACCGCTAGAAACAGGAGACAGGGTGCTCCCCACAGGGCCACATGGGGAAGCACTCAGGTTAGTCAGGAGTGGAGGGAGCCAGGAGAAAACATGGACAAGAACTTACTGTGTTTTTTTTGGGGAGAATAGATGAGGCAGAGTAAGCAGGCTAAGCAGGTTTAGCACTGGCTAGTTTGAATAATTTCAGTGTGCTCAGGGACGCTGGGGCTGTTGCTAGTTGTCTGGTACTAGGCCCTGGGGTGATTAGGGCAGGTAGAATGTGGTACCGAATATAGAGTCCTGTAGGAGCCCAACGGAGGAGCTGGAGGATTATGGGCTCCAGTCGGTTGGTTTGCATATGAAAGATGCGCTCCAGGTGAGTCATTTACTTTCTCCAGGAATTTTAGCTAGCCCATTAGGGGCAGTCTCTCTAGGGTCAATAAGGCCCCAGATGTCAAAGCATCAGAATTAAAAGACAAGCTTAACACACAGTGCTTTGATGACTCTGAAAATATGACACGAACTATGTCTTGTGAACCAAAAGACTTATTTTGATAATTTCAAAAAAAATGACAGAAATTCATCTTTATCAGCACATGAGTGTTTCTTGTCTCTGGGCTTGACAATCTAAAAAATTCCTACTGATTTTTCCTCTGCTGCCTCCTCTGTGAAGCCTGGCTGAAGTCGTGTGTACAGGTGAACACCTGGGTCCCGGACTCCCACAACGCCTTTTAAATACTCTGACGAAGGGGCTGGGTGCAGTGGCTCTTGTCTGTAATCCCAGCATTTTGGGAGACTGAGGTGGGAGGATTGCTTGAGCCCAGCAGTTCAAGACCAGCCTGGAATAGAGAGAGACCTCATCCCTACAAAAAAAGTACAAAAAATTACCCCCGCATGGCAGTGCATGCCTGTAATCTCAGCTACTTCAGGAGGCTGAGGCAGAAGGATTTCTTGAGCTTGGGAGGTTGAGGACGCAGTAAGCCATGGTTGTGTCACTGCACTCCAGCCTGGGTGACAAAGTAAGAACCTGTCTCAAAAAACAAACAACAAAGGCAAAATAGTCCCAAGAAGCATTTGTCATGTGGGTTATCGCTACATGTTGGTTTCTCTGTCTCCCAATTATCTGTTGACCTCATTGGATGAAAAGATGGTATCTTGATTCAATCCTGCAACACTAGTGGCACACATGACACTTGATAGAAACATCGATGGTAAATAAAATTGACAATTGTTCTTTAAACTCTTGATTGGTCCCAGGCTGCAAGAGCTTTCAGAAACATTCTGCTACCGAATAGGAACTGAAATTTATTGAGCATTGATGGTGAAGCAGACATTGGGCTGGATGTTTCATATCCACGTGCAACTTGGCTTTCACAACAGCCTGAGGTGATGGACACCTTTCCCCAATGTTAGAGATTCAGAAATTAAAGTCCAAAGAGTTTGTTCCATGACTAAAGTCACACAGTGCTGAGGAAGCAGGACCCCACCCCATTGCCTCCTAGGCACCACTACCTCATTAGCCAACCCCCACTCAGCCCCCTTCAGTGGGAAAGGGGCAGATTTGAACTTCCATTGAGCATGGAATAGTCAAAGTGATCTTCTCTCCATCCCAAGAGCTGAGAAGTCTAATTTGGTATGACAGCAGTACACAATACTGTACACACACATGGCCCTGAACCTCCTTTCTCTATGAAAAGAGCTCCCCTAAGACTTTCTACATTGGCTCCACCCACAGGGGAACATCCACTTAGGTGCACTTAGGGAAAGAGCCACCAAGTGAATTATACAGCGGGGACCATTACCTCTACGCTCCTATTGATAACTAAAGCATATGGTTGCTTAAACCAAGGTATTCCCTTCGGCTTATTACATTCATTACTTCCTGTCAGTAAGAGTTCACCTGCTTCAATTTTGCCAGAATGTATGAATTGCATATTTCATATATTACTTAGCAGGAGCCTATCCCAAGTCAATTTTTTTTTTCACAGAATGACAATTATAGGGAAGTTCAGAGATCTTATTTGGTTTGAGAAGTGATTATCTTTCTCAATGGAAGGCCAAATAAGATGCTAATTAATAAATGTTTAACATTATTCTGCATGTAGAGACATAATTCTACATCAGTCTTTGATGCATAAATATGTATCACATAGATCTACATATTCTCATCCTTTTTTGCATTTTGTGTTTGCGTCATGCTCCCACTCAGCCTGGAGACCCTGGCCAAGTTGTCTTACCTTCCTGAACCCCACTTGCCTCATTTGTAAAACTAGGATGTCAAGTGTTCTGAGGTTGTCGTGTGGATTTAGGGAGACACCTATGTAGTTCAGATTCAAAATTTATTATGTTAACAACTAGTCCCAGAGCTTCTCATTCAAAATTTGGGGAGAGAGTTTTGTACAAAAATACTTTGTTAAGCCTCTTAGGTTGGTGACTCTGAGGGTAAACATGTCTGCAAAAGCCAAAGTGACAGAAGTGAGCATTGAATGTACTATCCAGGAGCAGAGCGGGGGGACTCACTTTTGCTCTACTGTGGGAAGAGGAGGGTGGTTGGGAAGGGTGCAGGAGAGATGGCGTGGGGATGGTGTGAGGTGGGGCACCCAGTGAAGAGCAGCTGTGGCCTCCCCAACCACTGACTGAGGGACTTATTAGGCGCTTGTGCTAAACATTGCACTCACCAGACGTTCTGTCTCCCAGCTCACACTCTCCATGCATTTATTCTTCTAGGGAGCACATCTGCCAGGGTGCCATTTGCTGTGGGTAATCCAGGTGCCAGCTGTTCCCTTATTCTCTGGCTTCTGCTTATGTGACTATGTTTTCACCGAGTGTCAGGCCAGTCAGGCCAGAGACAGGACTCGTCCCCTGTTACCGCTCCCCATGAAGAGTCAGCTCACTCAGAAGCATTAGCAAGCACTGCGTCTGGACTGAAGATCTTGTGGAGAAGACAGCAGAAGAGGTTTAACATTGACCAATCCTCAACCATAACCAAATCAAACGAAAGCAGCAAGAAGAAAACTTAGGAACATGCGCCAGACCGCCTCCTCTCCAAAGTCCCCACTTGGCAACTGTACTACTTGTGGCCTACTCTGGTCCCTTCTCCTCCAGAGCCCAGGGTTGCCAGCTCCTTCTCAGAAAAAATACAAACGCCTTTCCTTAGTTTATGTTCAGAAATTTAGGCAGTATCTTTTGTTATAGGCGCAGACCCTTGGACACTCACCCTCTAACCCAAGTAGTTTATCAGAATATTTCTTGTTCTATGGCTTATGTCTGTAATTCCAGCACTTTGGGAGTCCAAGGCAGGGGATCACTTGAGGTTAGGAGTTTGAGACCAGCCTGGCCAAAATGGCAAAACCCGTCTCTACTAAAAATACAAAAACTAGCCAGGCGTGGTAAAGTGCGCCTGTAATCCCAGCTACTTGGGAGACTGAGGCAGTAGAATTGCTTGAACCCAGGAGGCAGGGGTTGCAGTGAGCTGAGGTATCATCACTGCACTCCAGCCTGGGCAACAGAGTGAGACTCCATCTAAAAAAAAAATTATGTGTGTATATATATATATATATAATTATATATATAAATATAAAATTCTTGCCCTAAAATGCAGCAATCTCTAGTACATTGACATTTCCTCTGACAGGTTCTCTATGGAAATTCAAAAATGGAGCTGATGTGTGTGTCTTTGGTACTGTGCAGAGCAGAGGCAGCTTGCGTTGGAGGGGGACCCACGTGTCAGGCAGGACCATGGTGGAGTGAGAATGGAAGACCCACTGGCTACCACCTCTTCCACCTTATTCCTTGACTGCAGGAACAGGTGGGAGGGTCAGATTTGAACATGGAATAGTCAAAGTGATCTTCTCTCCATCTCAAGAACTGAGAAGTCTAATTTGGTATGACAGCAGTACACAACACTTACTTATCACAGTAAGTGCTCAATAAAGTTTGGCAACTCCCCTTCCTCCTGCCCAAACCGTGATTAACATTTCCTTCACCACCCACAACCCTGATCAAAAATTCACCAAGACAATAAGAAACCAAAACTGTGATCAAAGAAACTTCCTTGGGCCGAGATTGACGTATACAGACAGCCTTGGGTACATTTTGTTTTTGCAAAATAACACCCTCTTGTTTCCTTGAGCTAAATGCCATGATGATTCTCAATGGAACCCTTGCAATTCTCTCTGGGAAATTAGAATATCTCCCATAAGTTAGCTAAACAGCTTCTAGGTATGGCAGAGAAACTCGTTGCTCATGAAAGGAAAACGGATCCCCACGCTTTGTTCTGGGGACCTTTTAATGTCCATTTGGGACTCCTTGGGGGCCACGTGGCTCGCTCTGTTCCCCAAACTGCAGTGAAGGGACAATCAGCACATGAGCTCTCACGCCATGCTGCTGCTCTGTTTACTGCTCCTTTATTTTCATAACAAGAGATTCAACATCCTAACATGTTTTGCAAGCTGTCATGACATGAGAAGCTAGTAATCTGCTATATTTTGCTTGCTAACATATTTTTGACATATTTTAGCTTTTGATTATAAGATTGCATCTTTGCCTGCTACCATCTGTCTCGACTCAATGGAACTTTGGCATTTACAAAAACAGTAGGGTGTAGTATTTCTTATAGACTTGAACTCTACCAGAAACATGCTATTTCCAGTCTTAACCAATATGTCATGCTTTCACACGCAAAGTCTGAAATGTTTGATATCTTGCAAGATCTGCCAGGAAAAAGAAACATATCTTCGCATCCAATTTGGCTGGCATGATAAATGTATTAATAAGGGGGAGAGAGCAGTCTCCGGCTTCTAAACAGAGGTGGCCTTTTATGTGGTTTATATCCTCTTGACTTATCCTTTTATCAGTATGATTAAGATCTTCCATGGAAATACATCTTCTTTTGGACTTTTAATGTCCCAGCAGCCAACATTCTTGAGATGTATTTTCCAGTGTGAAACGGTTATCTGCCAACATTTGACAATCAGGCATTTTCCTCCACGATGCCCCTTTTTCATTCCTATCTTTACTCATCAGGGCAAATTACCCCAGGTTTGACCCAAAGGATTAGCTTGGTCCCTGTCTCTGCTGACAGCAGCAGGAGGACCGTGCAACACAGAGAAATGTGACACACTGTGTTCAAATGATGTGTCGGAAAAGCCCCCCAAAAATGCACAGGCCTAACATGCATTTATTCAACACTGAGCTTAAATGAATTGATTATGCTCCTGGATTACACCCCATAGGCCAAGAAGCTGTCAACTATTGACATTTTCTTTTCTCTCAGTGTTCTGAGTTGAGTGTAAATATATTTGTCATGGGAATATATCGTACGCTTGGTTCAGTATATGCTCATTTCTTCAGAAGGAAAGCTCTTATTATCTGTAATCACAGTTAACATCTTTGTTGCTTTAAGGAAAGAATGGGCTACAGCTTGAATTTACATATAGATCTGGTGGTACCTTTCCAGGTTGTTTTGCATGCTGTTTTAACCTTCATTTTGAATACGTGTAACATGATCTGTTTCTAGTGTAAGACTTTGTTCCTGATAGAGAAATACTTTAAGTCAGTTGGGTGTGGACCACATCTAGTTGATTTTCTGCCTTGCAGCATGCTGCTGGCTGTTCAGGAGAAGCTGATTGCAGTATCTGGGTGCTAAACGCATCAACTGAAATCACTATCAATGAAGAGGCCAAAGAGGAAGACATTATGACTTCCAACTTCAACATCTTATGGCTACAAATCAAGTCCATGCTGATCCGGGTCCCAAATGCTCTTCCTTATCTGGTTTATGAGGACGGTAGCAACTGTTGAACAAGGAGAAAAGACTATGATTGAGTCTCTGGGTGATCGTAACTGCAAATTTCTGAAGAGCAGGGATCCTGCCATACCTCTTTATTCTTTGTACTTCGCTCAGGTTAGGCAGATAACCCATGTGTGTTGAACTAAGATAAACTGAGGACTACATTCAAGATAGTAATTGAACAATGTGTGCTTTATTGAACTTCTATTAGGTGAAATCACTGAGGATAGGTTAAAAAATAAAACTACATAGGGAGCAGATTCCCCATCCTTGAAAAAGTTACAATCCAGTTTGAGGAAAAATGTGTTTTGCTTCATTGAAGACAAACTAGTTTTGAAGGAAATCATGAATTGCTAAGCTAGGTTGTAAGTGTCACAGAGAAAGGAGATAATGCGGCAGATTAGATTTTATGGAGGAAGAGGGGCTTAATCTGGGACTAGACGACTAAGCAAGACTAGGTAACTGGGGAGGAGGAAGAAAGAGTTTTGAACAGAGTGGGAACTGATATAAGTGAACAATGAAAAAAGGAGTGAACTAGATGTACAAGGGAGGATGATGGAGCATGATGATGGGGCTTGATTGGCTTAAATCAGCTGAAGCAGGATGAGGTATAAGAATGATGTGCAGAGCTGGACAAAGTTAAGACCCTCCGGAAAGTCAAAGGAATATTCAGCTTTTGGTGGAAGATGAAGGCCATTATTCCAGGCTTTCATAGGTAGGAGACATGATAAAAAAAGTGTGGTTTTTAGAAAGATTACAAGGGAGTAGTACAGGGGAATAAGAGGGGTATGAGGTACAATGGAGAAAAGGCAGTGATTCTAAAATTGACAGCAAAAGAGCCTGGATTAAATAAAGACAATAATATTTAAAACAGAAACTTTTCTATATAGGTCATCTGATATGTTTCAGGTATTTCTAACCACTGATAATAGTATCAGCAAAATCCTACAATAACTTACAAGTACACTTATCCTCAAATTAAAGAAGGGAAAAAGGGTCTTAGGAAAAGAAAAGTAAGTTGGTCTGGGCTACATAGTGAGGAAGTGGCAGAGAGAGACCCGAACTTCATCTAAACAGCATTCTTTTCACTCCCTTACTCTGGGAGTCTGGTATTTACTAAATGAGCAAATGATGTGAAGTAAATGATTTATAAAGATATATGGTGGCCATACACAAGAGGGATAAGAGGAGGGAGACCAGAGGTGGGAAATGATAAGGGTCCCCCTAAGGTCGTATTGGAAATGGAAAGAAAAGAATAAACATAAGAAATATGGCCAAGTAAGAACACAGGAGTTGGTGCCTGATGGACTAAATGATTGAAAGAGGAGAAGGAGTTCTGGGAGAGAAAGAAAAAAAAACCTAGAAAGACTGGGTGGCTACTGGTGACCTTGGTCAGTACATTTTCAGGAAGAGGATATTGCTGATTGATGGAAGCCAGCCTGCAGGTGAGTCGGAAGTGAGTCAGTGGTCAGGAAATGGAGGATGTGGGGCAGACCACGAATTTGAGAAATTTGGAAGAAAATGAAGGAAATAAATAAAATAGTCTTGTAAAGAGGCTTCAGGGTCAAGCAAAAAGTTTCTTTTTTTTTTTTAGAAGAAAGCTATGTGCATTTGAAGACAGAAGAAAAGTATACAGAGGGAAGGAAGACACTAAAGGAACTAGACAAAGTGGGACCTCTGTACATTGAGGGGGTTAAAGCAGCGGGGAGGGGTGGGTTAGCATGGTAGAGCTGCCAATAGAACTCTGCATGGCGAAGAGAATGTTCTGTAACTGTGCCATTCCATATGGAAACCATGGACCTCATGTGGCCACCAAAGACATGAAATGTTCCTAGTGAGACTGAGGAACTGCATTTTTTATTTTGCTTAATTTAATTTAATTTAAATTTAAATAGCCACATATTTAAATAGCTAGAGGCTACCATATTGGATGGTATAAGAGCCTCAGGGAACCAAAGGCTTTGGGACTAGACTCTTCCTCTGACTCAGAAAAAGAAAGCCAAGAGAGACAAGCCAGTGTTGTTCACACTCAGGAGAGGAAATATGTGTTTGCCCCTCCCAAGTGACCTTGGCTTTTTGGTTACACCTTGGTGATAGCCATGTTATTAGATCATGAGATGAGAGACCTTTGAAAATTTACATCCCCACGTAGATATTGTGGTCTGAATCGTACTGTCTGCATCAACCAGCTGAGTTGAAGAATGGCCAAATCTCACATGGCAGAGGGCATCACCCTCAGTCTGTCTGCAGCCCATCAGCAAGCACTCCTTACTCATGGAACAGAGATGGACAGGACTCTGGTAGGTTTCTTGGGATGAAGGCCATTTTGGAACAGGGCTTTCTGGTTTTTGAGTGACAATAAAGCCATCCTCTGATTTTCTAGCCTGCGTTCTGCTCCCACATCTCACTGTTCCTTTGAATCTAGGTATTTTAAAGCCAAAGAGAAGTGATTGCTCTCGAAGGGATTTTTCTTAGTTGATGTTTTCTTGAAGAATTTCCCACCCTGAGAAATGGGTGTATGTTCTCCTCCTTATTCTGCAGGTAAACAGCCCAAATTCAGCATCCACGGTTGCCCTGAGAGAGCATCGCCCATCATTCCACCAGTGCGCCCTCCCTGAGATGGTGGCATGTGTTGTTTGGGCTGTTTGTCATAGCCACCGCAGCTGGGAATTCAAGATGCTACACTTAGGCAGAAGTCCATGAAGGAATTAATTGATATGAGCCAGAAGTTGATTGCCATTTAAGTACTCAGCCTCCACCATTGCCAAGTTTCCCTCTTTGCAGAAAGAACTGAGCTTGCCTGCAAACTGGCTCATTCAGAATGTGAGCACAAGATGGAATTCAACCTTTAATATGCTGCAACACCTGCTTGGAAATAAAGGGGCTCTGTGCTTTTCCCCCCAAGGAGTTGACAGCTGACTTCATTACAGAGGAATGTGGCAGAGACGGTAGAGGCTACTCTGCAGTCTCAGGGGGCACTCACCAAGGAATGCAGTGCCAACCAGGCCTGAGCTTTGGGACTCTGCCAGAAACTCATGCTGGCCTATTTTACCCTAAATCATCCCTCTTTCTTGAACTCCAGTTTTCAGTGTCTTTGGTAGGCACTTCCTCCGCACAAGGGAGGTGCTAAGTGTCTCTGGCCTGCAGAAGCTAAATGGAGAAGCATTTGCAGGTGTTCTGTAATGGGATCTGGATTTCCAAGCTTCCTTTCTCAAGGGTTCTGCAATGTTGCACCCCAACAGGCACAAAGTCAGACTGCCATGCTCTATAGAGCGGAACTTGAGGGTTCACTGGAGTCCTTGTCCATGTTCTGGAACTGACCCAGAGCTGCTCTGGGAAGCCTAGCCCAGCCTGTGGGGGTCCCTAGAGGGTCTCTGGTGCTGTGACCTTCCACTGGGGCTGAAACACTGATTTTGCTTGTCAGTTTTCAAAGCAGAATGTCAACCCTGTCACCCATTTACATGATTTCTAAAGCATATTAATCTGGCCCCCATTCACAACACAAAATTTAGCATTATCTGGCTTGCATCAGAGAATATTAACTTTCTATCATTTGTTATCCTTTATCACCCCCAGAAATCTGTCTGAAATCTAAACGTCCAGAAATAGGAGCAGCCTCACATAGAACACATCCATTCTCTGGATTACTCAGTTCAGCATTAAGCAATGTGAATATGAAGGTCACAGAGCAACTTCAAAACTGCATATAACGCTAATTGAAAACAAAGCACAGTTTGAACTTTGATATATAAAAGTCATATCGTTCTTTTAAAACAAACATTTAAAAAGGGCTGGAATGAGAATAATTAGAAAAAATAAAACAAAACAAACAAACAAACAAAAAAACCAGTTGATGCCAGAGGTCAAAACTGTCAATCCAAGATTCAAGCCTGGCCTGAAAGTGTGTCTCATATGGCCCACACAGTGGGGGCCAGCAGAGTTTGAATTTAAAAAAAACGGAATAGGTTGCCAACATTTGGAAATTGGAACATAGCATGCAGCCACCCGGATTGCTGGCTCCTCGGAAGGCACGAGGCAATCTGGCACCAGGAGCCTCTTTCCCTGAAGGCAACAGGGGGGCAGGGGAGGGGGCATTTGCTCTCCAGGTTGCTAGAAGCCCCCGTGCCAATTTCTCACTTGCTGAGTCTATAATCCCTGGACCAGTGTAAGGGTGATGGGATTCTGGGTCATTTCTTCCTTTCTCCCTCTTCACAGGCTTGCTATTGGTTATTATGTTACTTCAGGGTTAAAATCATCATGAAATGCCCCATTGTCAAAAGCAGTGTTGAGGGAAGAGAGTCTAAGGCACACACTACTTCTCTACTCCTTAAACGTTCTTGTCTAATTTCTAGTCTTGAGTCAGGTACACTCACCTGAGAATGACAGCTACAGAACCCGCTGGTTCTCAAACTTGGCCACGTTAGAATCAGCTGAGGAGCTTCGATGTCCAAGTTGCACTCTAGACCAGTGGTCTTCAACCTTTTTGGTAACAAGGACTGGTTTCCTGGAAGACGATTTTTCCGTGGACCAGGGTTACGGGTGGATAGCTTTGGGATGATTCAAGTGCACGGCATGTGTTGTATACTTTATTCTTGTTACATTGTAGTAAATGAAATAGTTATATGACTCACCATAATAAAAAATCAGTGGGAGACCTGAGCTTATTTTCCTGAAACTAGGTGGTCCCATCTGGGGGTGATGAGAGACAATGACAAATCATCACATTAGATTCTTACAAGGAGCTCTCAACCTACATCCCTTGTAATGCTATAGGGTTTGTGCTCTATGAGAATCTAAAGCTGCCACTGATCTGACAGGAGGCAGAGCTCAGGCTGTCATGTGAGTGATGGGGCGTGGCTGTAAATACCGACGCAACTTGGCCCTGCTCCCTTGCCTGCTGCTCACCTCCTGCTGTGCAGCCCAGTTCCTAACAGGCCACACAGACCCATACTGGTCCGTGGCCCTGGGATTGGTGACCCCTGCTAGAGACCAATTAAGTCAGGATCACTGGGGTGGGGCTCAGGCCACGGATGTTTTTAAAGTTCCCCAGGTCATTCCCATGTAAAGAAGTTTAGGCCACTGCAAATCATGTACAATTTTACATGAGAGCCATTTCTTAACCTCGGTACTACTGACATTTTGGGCCAGATGATTGTTATGGGGACCTGTCCTGTGTATTATGTGATGTTTAGTAGCATCCTCAGCTCTACCCATAGATGCAGTAGCATTTCTCCAAATAAGAAACACTGCATTAAGTCATAAAATGATGGTCAGGAACACTGGCTATTATATTGGTCACCGACCCATCTATGTGGCCGTTGAGAAATTTCTTTTGGAATTAAGTGCTAGGGAAGCATTTTTTCTCTTGAGGTACTGATATATTCCTTCCTTTCTAGATGTTTTTTCCCCTTTACTACCAGGAAGCTCCAAGTCAATGCTAAAATGCACTGAAAATCAAAACTGAAGCAGAAAACAAGGCAACTACTGTAGTATATTTTCTCTCCTCTGACTTCACATGTGCTGATTTTCCTATTAATGTTTTGTTCATTTTTAAGTTGCCTTTTATATCCTTAGGGAAGGATGTAGAATGTAAATATAAACAAGGTAACAAGTCAATGAGGGGAATGACTGCTCCAAGCACTGTTCAGTATTTATGACCCAAAGAACGGTTGGTTCTAAGGAGGAGGGACTTGGTAAGTAGGAACTACCTCCTAATTATTGGAGGATCAACCAGTTTGATGGAGCAATAATGGTCAACTCCTCCAGCCTCCGAGCTTGGTCTGGAAAGAGGCTGAACTGTGTCTGTGCTGAAGGAGCCCGATGCCCAGCTGCGTGGAGGCTTCTAGGGAGAATGGCAAACACAGTTTCTGATGTGTCCTAAGAATTCCAATTCCTGGTGTTTATACTAGAATCTGGGAAGTATCCAAGAGGCAACGTTGTTAAAGGCAACTTGGGATACATCCCTGGGATGACACATGACCTGCTTTCTGTAAATAAAGAGCAGCTTACCTTTAGTAAAATATAACTCACTCAATAACCAGATGTTTTACAGCTTTTAAAAAATCATTATTAAGTGTGGCTATTTCATTCTAAATGCAAAATCCTGAATGGACCAGAGATCTTAATTTTTTAAAAATATAGCTGAGTATTTTAATTATAGATGTACTTGCATATTCTCAGCGTCCTTCATTATTTATGTAGCTGGTGAAAAAGCTTTTTAATTAAATAGCATGCTGGCAATCCATTGTGAAATATATAGATGCAGGTTTTCCTAGCATTATGAAGCTGAAAGCTGAATACACATGTTCGCCAACTTACGATGGGTTTAGCTGGATGTAACCCCATTGTAACTTGAGGAGCTACTAAATGTGTATCACTTTTGCACCATGAGAAAGTTAAAAAAAAATTGTAAGTTGGGAACCATCTGTGGACGCACACACACACATGCGCACACACACCCCATTCTGGCAAGCACACATACTTTAATCACTATAAAATACTTCTGAATGATCTTAAAATTCGACCAAACCTCTTTATATTGCTAACATAATCGTGTAATTTGCCACCACTCCACTTGATTATTGTGTTTAATGTGCTCAACGAACTTGGAAATATGGTAGGGTAGTGGTTCTCAACGTGTGGCCCCCAAACCAGCAATATCAGCATCACCTGGGAACTTCTGAGGCACATTTTTGAGCCCCACCCCAGGCCAACTGAATCAGCCACTCTGGGAGTTGGGCCCAGCACCCCAGGATGTAACAAGCTTTCTAGGTGATCCTGAGCAGGCTAAGGCTTGAGAGCCATGGGATGGGGATTATGCCTGGTGGTGCTGGTAATCTAGGTTTCATCAATGGTTCTCCTGATGACAGGTGGTCACAACAAAGTCAACTGGTCCCTGCTTTTAGTTCCCCACCAAAAAAGTGCCGTGAGGATTCTTGTTTAAGGTTCAAAGGTCTCAGAGCTTAGAAGAGGTCAAAAGACTCACAGTGGCTTAAATATTTTCAGCATGGTTTGCATGAAAGTTGCCCATGAATACCAGGTCTTTACTTGCCAATTTTAACTAAATGTGTATAACGGGGTTTACTTTACACATTGTAATTCTTCTCTTCTTTCAAAAAAAAAAAAAAAAAGCAGCGCTGAAATTAGAGCTCCTATTCACCATTGTATGACAGGCTGTGGTGGAGGCAACCTTCCAGAGATACCTCCATACCTGGGTGAAGGCTGATGACCAAGTTCTGTTACCTTCCTGGGCTGGAGGAACCAAGGCCAGGAGGTGAAGCAACTCCCATCTGGAGGCAGTGCCAGAACTAGAACTAACAACCATCTGACTCCCTGCTCTGTGCTTTGTCTTCTGAATGAACAATGCTGCTTCTTAAGTACACATAAGCCAAACTGCTTCTCAAATTGCAGCCATCTACTTTGAGTTCAGATTTGCACAGCATGACATGAATTGGGCTGCAAATTATGCAGAAAACAGCCATCACATCCATCTGTGATGTCAGAATCCTCAAGTACAATGTGACCTGTTAGTATGTAACAGAGTAGAAGGATACTGCGTCTGATTCCTTCCCTAAGAAGAGTGATGAATATCCTTCCAGATGCATTTGGCCCAGTGTGAAAAGGTTAAATATGATTGAGATAATGCCTGTGATATGCTCAAGAGCAGATTTCATATCCAAGGGTGCGGGCAATTAGTTTTTTTTTTTAATGGTGTAGTAACTAGAGAAAGAAAACACACAAATACACTCATACCTAATGGTAAACTGAATTTATTTCCTCTTGGAAAACAATTCCAGTAATCTCCAGGTTCAGACCGCAGAGTAAACATTAATAACAGTAACATACAGGTTAGTTCAACTGATTCAAGAATTTGGCTGCGTGAAATCATTAAGGAAAACCTTGAACACTCAAAGCTTCAAATGTATCCAGGAAAAAAAATTCTTTTGACAGTCTACATAACAACTATTGCATATATAGTGATGCTACCTGTCACATTGCAAGGCTTACAAATATATATATACGGGCCTTATCCAGCTGTGGGGTTCTGTTCTGTGAGAACATCTCTTTGTGGTTTGCAAGAATCTTCAGCAATAAAAAATAGTCTTGGATTTAACCGCTGATATACCAAAAGAGAAATTCTAGGCTTAAGTGTAAAGAAAAGGAAGTCCAACCATAGTCTCATGTATAACAGTTGTTTTTAATCTTTCTTCCTTAAAAATACTTTATCTTAAGCCATTTTGCTATTACTTTTTTTTTCTAATCTTGCCTGAATAGGGCCCAAGTCCACTTGTCTTTATAAGACCATTTTAGTATCAGACGACATAATACATGTGCAACACGTTATATACAAGGGGTCTATCCGGTGCGCAAAAGTTCAAACACATGAACATCCAACAGTTTTGATAATACAAGTTTTATGGTACAATACAATGTTTCTGAATAATATACATTAACAATGAAAGTTTCGTGCAAAGAGTAAAACATGTTCCCTTTTTGTGCCACAAAAGCAGTTCTCCTTGAGAGACTGTACTTGCACTAACTGCTGTGTTGGGTCATTGTATGATTCTGCAAATAAAAAAAAAAAAAAAAGAAGAAGAGAGGGAAAACAAATTTCAGTGATTTCATTTTCATCAGACCAAGCATATATACCTGTGATTGATTCATAATGACATGAACAATGAGTTTCTGCCCTCTGATGAATAGTGCTCATGAGTGCCTTGTAATGCTAAAAAAAAATCTGCTTCTTTCCACGGAGAAACAGACCAAGAGAGCTTCTGAACCTGCTGCCACCCATGAGGGCCTGGAGGGAGGGGCCGGGCCAGTAGCCTCTTTAATGTGAGATGGCTGGCTGGCACCTGCCTTTTCTCCACCTCTGCCACGCCTTTCTACAATACCCTCTCACCATCCATCATCTCTTCTTATTAAGATAGGACCCAGTGTTCAGAAGCAGGTAGCACCATTTTAATAGTTTTATGTATCTGTGCATGATTTCTACTGGTCATATATGCCTCTGTGCCAATTCCTTTGAGACTGTAACATCTTGACACAACAGGGCTCTATCTGCCCCCGAATATGCACATGAAATGCAAGAGTTGCCTGGCTGATGATGGACAGTGGGGGCAGCTCCCCCACTGAGGGTGGGCTTCTGGCTGCGGTCATACCATGGCTCATGGCTACTGTACCCGCCCCCGGATGCCCTTTCTCAGCTGACACAGCTTGTGTTGTATACTGGCAGTCTCCTCTCCATCTATGCCAGCATGGTACCCTTTCTGAGAGAGCGCCCTCTTTCCAAATTGTGAGATGGTAACTGGGATAGCTGGGCAACTCAGAACCACCAGCCAGGCACCAAGGCTGGACGCGCCGGGTGGGAAGACTCCAGAACCAGGCCTGGAGGGTGGTCACAGATTTGCAGGACATTTGTTTGAAGCATAAGCCTGAAGATAGCCTGATCGCCACTCTCCTTCTCTGCACTTACCCAGAGCCATGTTCTCTCATTACTTACCTGTATCCCCTGGCCCCGATCCCTTCTTAGCACAACCTTGGGGCCTAGCTCAAAACATCATCACTTCCACGCTCACCCCATCTAACACTGATCTCTCCCTTCTCTGATTTCCTGCTGCACTTTATACTGCTTATATAGGATGCATCTTAGGTCTTGTTTCATGATTATTTGTAGGCCTGGCTCTCACCCATGCCAATAATTCTGATGTTCATTCATTTATTCATTCCTCTACAAACATCTATTGAATATGTGCATCACCACCTGGCCACATGCCATAGCGCTGCAGTGCTCAGGAAACAGGGTTTGGCTATTTCCGTGACTGGCTGGCAAGGCAAGGGCTACAGGAGAGGAAAGGCATGGTCCTTCCCTTCACGCCTTCAAAGTGCTCACAGTCTAAAGAAGGTCATGTGGGCACATAACAGTAAAGCAGTCTATTAAGTCTATTAGAAAAGAACACAGACATGTCACAGCTACACTGACCCTGCCTTGCCATTGGGGAAGGGTTCGCAGTGGATCCAGCATACTGACAGCTAGAAACGTGAGCAGAGGGTACAAGGAGGGCACTCTAGGCCAAGGGACGCACATGGGTCAGGGCAATGAATGCACGGTATGTTTTCAGACCTGCAACTTGTTCAGATTGGCTGAATTCTTCTGGAGTGTTCTGAATCAACAGTACTCATGAGACGCGAAGATGGAGGTGGTCTGGAGCAAGAATATGAGCAGTCTTATGTACCTTGCTAAAGAGCTCAGACTATCTTGTAGGTTCAGGGAGCCACTGGAATATTTTAAGCAGAGGTCTTCATCTCAGAGATGTTTGTTATCTCTTCATCCTTTACAGCAACTAGCAAACTGCCTGCTCCTTGAATATAGGCTAAATGACCAGAGGTTTGGCTATGAACCAACTGGGATTGGGTGCAGAAGTGGGGGAGCAGGGAGCCTTGTGAAGAGGACCCAGATCTTCCTTGCCCCACATCAAATTTAGCTCATTTTTGAAGAAAATGGATGACAAATCATGATGGAGAACTGTGTTTCATTCTCCCTTCTTTAAAACATAGTTTAACAGTCCCAGCCTCAAAGTGAATACAGGAAGTAGCAAATGGTTTTTATGCAAACTCCTTTATCTATATGTTGATTTTTAATACTTCTGAAAAGTACTTGTCACCAATATGTAGACAGAAAGGGTAAGAAAGGTACTAATGAGACCAAAAAACTACTATTTTCTTAAAAATCAACATGACTATATTCAGAAAGGTTATGAACAGTAAAAGCCTGATTACTCAAAATACACCACATCTAAGCCTTTTTATACCTTTTGCTATCTCAGAGTCAAGTTTACAGAAAGGTTTTTTTAATTTTTAAACAGTCCAAAAAGAATTACCAAGTAAGTACAAGGAGATATGACAATACAGATCAAGCATCTCCAAATGGGAAAATTCAAAATCCAAATACTCTAAAATCTGAAACTTTTTGAGCACTGACATTGATGCCACATAGCTGTCTGAGCTATGACACCTTGGCTTTCTGATGGTTCAATGTACTCAAACTTTGTTTCGTGCAAAAAATTATTGAAAATATTGTATAAAATGACCTTTGGGCTATGTGTATAAAGTATATAAGAAATATAAATAAATTTTGTGTTTAGACTTGGGTCTCCTCCAAAGATATCTCATGTATATGCAAATGTGCCAAAATCTGAAATCAAAAAACACTTCTGGTCCCAAGCATTTAAAAAAAGGAATACTCAACCTGTATTTATGGAAATAATAGGACTCTTACAGATAAATGGGTTTTTTTCTCTTACCATAATCAAAGTAAAAAAAAAAATCAGTTTAATAATATTACTTTCAAATGCTTATGATGGACAGTCCACATGTGGATGGATTCTAGGGGTTAGTGAAAGAGTATATAGTGCAATGTTCCCAGTGTTTTTTTTATGAGCTTATATCAAGATGCTACAAAACAAGAACCTAAAACAAACTGCCCATAACAATTGGCAATAGTTGTGTGTTGTACGCTTTCATCCTCAACCAAAGCCGTACAAGTCTCTTCAGAGGTGCAAGGACGTGAACAAATACACATACATCACTTACTGCAACAGACTGAAGCTGTTTCATAAAGGAGTTATGTTTTGCATATAAGAGAGAATAATATAAATCATTTGTGAGAAGGACAAGGATATGGCTTGTGAAATTCAAAAATAAAGCACCCCGATGTAAGTAATATCAACATAAGAAAGCTGGCATGAGAAAAGTAAGGGCAGGAAGTCCTCTTGGTGCAGAGATGCCTGCAGACCACAGAGGTCTCTTACTCTCATTTTGTTTGGTTTCTTCTTTTTTTTGATCCTGCCCAACAGACGGCTATGGCAGGGTCTCCCCAGGCCTGGCTGTCCACCAATGGCAGTGATTCTCATGATGGAAGGCAGCATGTTCCTAGAGGTTCTTGGCAATGGATCTATTTGTATTGGAAATAATCCCCCATGGGATTCTGCTCCATCCTCAAGGGCCTGCCTCACTGCCTTTGAGGATCTGGGGATGTGTCTGTTCTCCTCCCCCATGCAGTATTTCAAGTCCACTGAAAATACAAATGGCTTCATTTCATCTTCTGGAGGAAGGAATGGAGTATCCGAGCCACAGTTTATTCTACTGGCTTTTAGGTGTTGGAGAGAACACATGCGAAGGCCTAGTCTCTGGTCTTGACTACAAGATTCTCTGAACAGAAAAACAAGAAGTTGCTTCCTGGGAGCACTCACTGTTTTTTGTGTTTTCTGATACTCATAGACTAACAGACATTATTTCTTTAGAAAGGGAGACAAGGGGCAAGTGGGAAGGCTGAAAAAGTTGACAACAGGAGCGCCAAACAAAAAGAGAGGGTAGGCTCTAAGGCCCCGTTTGCTCTCCCCCTGGCTACCCGCCACACCACAGAGCCACTCCTGAGACAGCGAGGACACACATGCGTATAAGCAGAAAGCAGAAAACCGCTGGCAGGCCATCCGCAAGCAGCCTTCTCTCTGTGCAAGAGTTTTCAGCTCTTTAGGTCCAGAGGAAACCACTATGCTAGAACAAAGCAGTGGGTAATCTCACCAATTTTACACAGCAATTCACAGTCCCCAAAGTACTTTAATGCAATGACAGGTTATGAGAAAAAAATATCTGTTCCAATGAAGGGAAAGTGTTTTACATAATCGAGAAGAACATCAGTGCAACATCAGTGGAGGTGGGGGGTGAAGACAGAAAAGGAAGTAGGAAGAGGAGAAAACTTCTGTAATCCCACAGAGAGCCATATTCTACTCTGCAAAAAGCCATCTCCTGGAGACCCCATGTCTAAGTAACTGAAAATTGCAAACCATTAATCCCAGTTATGAACAGTTGTTTTACACGAGGGGGGTTTGTGTTAAAAAAAATCAAATCCACAACATACCTAAAGCTTAAAAGAAGATCCATCTAGGCATGATACCTTAATAGCGAGGTTTCAAAAACACTTTCTTTACTGTAAAGGGCCCCATTTGGAAGGAGTGTGCTATATGTATTTTTTTTTCCTCTATAAATGTGAAATTAAACTTAGAAAGCTAAAAAACAGATGAGGACCTTAAAAATTCCCTTCTAGCACTATGTATTTCTTTTTAAATATGAGATGCCTTTCATTTTACAAGACTGGAATTCTCATTTTGGGCTTGGCACTCTAACAAATGATTAATTCAGCCTCCTTTTTTCTGAGAGCTGACCACATTTACTGGTCAAACGGTTTAATCCTATTTAAAATGCAATCCAAGAAAAATATTTTTAAGTAAAAATAAAAATCCATGATCCTTTGAAACTGTTCACCTTGGCTAAACATATTCCATTTTCCCGCAATCTTGATGTAAATCTGAATTTTGGCACCTATATCAATGATGAAATTCAGCGTTGGAGGAAAGCCAGGGGGAACCTATCTTCCCAGGGTTAAAAAATTAAATTCCCAACCCCAAAACTTATGCCCACAGATTGCCTCCACTTCTCTAATTCTTTGGCAGAGACCATGTCTCGTCTGTGCTTTGTAACACTCTGTTGGCACTGGCAAAATGTTATGTATCAATGGTCATAAAAACAAAAACGGCATTTGAATGGAAGTTTTGTGAAATCTGTTGATTCAAAGATGTTAATCATTTTTACCATGACTTGTTTATTTATAGCCTTTTGTTTCAAACAAATTCTGACAAGCTTTTAAAACTTAGAAAAAGAGCCAGCATGCTATTTTAAAATGAAAACAAGAAAAAAAAAAAAAAAAACAAGCTTTCCACTAATTCACTGTGCCATTAGAAACCTGAATTTAAACTGCAGTTGTATTCAATTTAAATGAGATGTTTTCCAACTAGATGAAATAGTAGGCAATTGTGGCTCAGAAACAATGCAAGGCGGGAAGAAATAAAGAAATATAAAGATTAAATGTGGCTGCTTCTTTCAACAGATGGTGACAGCACCATGGCAGCGTGTTGTTTCTTCTTCAGTTGAAGAACACAAACATCCGTAATCAATCATCACTGATTAACTAATTATATTACTCTTCCTTTTATCACTTGGGTTGGACCTTTATCTGTAAACATGGAGGATAATCGGTGTGCTCTTATTTTCTGGAAGCATATTCCAGTTCACATACAGTCGTGCAGTTACAGGCTGCAAACAGAATTCTACGTTACTGTCCACCTTTAAGCACTATGGGTTTTTTTCATTTTTTTTTTTTAAACAAAAGCAATTGGTTTCCAACAGGCTGGATAATAAGTCTTTTGACCTGCATTCTTCTTTGACCCATTAAGGTCACCCTGCGCTCGGGCATATAGCTGACTTAGGAAATGCCTGCAAGTCCTACATTTCATCTCCTGCCCACTCAAAATAAAGCTTTCTTTAAATGTGTCTGTACGGGTCCCCGAAGGCCAAAGAGGCATCCCTGTAGTGGGCAATGGAGGGACAGAAGCTTCTGCCTTTATTAATGAATGCAGACCATTATGAGTCTGGCTGGCTCCTTCCCGGTTCCCAGAAGCATATACTGTACGTGACTTAAAATGCTAGAATATTGACACAAAGCGAGCCGGGCACCCCTAAGGAAAATTACTCCTTGGATATAATGTAGGCTCGTAACAGCTATTAGAGTACAAAATAAAACCCTCCGGGATCAGACTGACATATACTGCATTCTACCTAGTCCTCAAACATTAGAAGAATTTCTTTGTGAAGGCATTCTCAAGGACAGCATTAAACTGACTTTTGTAGCAATCTGCAACAGCTTTTTGGCTTAGAGCTTTTAGTACTAAATCTCTGGTTTGAATCAATATAAGTACTATATCTTCTACATTAATCAATACATTTGGTTCAATACATGTTCTATTAAATTATACTTTCTAATCAAGATTTTTACATTTCCACCCTCTCTCTTTTTCGTTCCCAACTTCTTATGCTAGTAAAATAGTTTTAAAAGTATATACAGCTAATGATGACAGGATCCTGGGCTATTTCCCCTGAACGTTAGCAGGAAAAATAGTCAAAACGGCAAAGGGTGACCTTTAAGCATCTTAATAAGGTTAACAGGATGTGAATGTTAATAAATTAACATTTTCAAAGTCCACACAATTACAAAAGTACTCATAATTTTAAACTGATTAAAAGTAAATTGCTACGGCTCTGGAAGTACCATTAGGAATGTTCTAAAAATTACACTGAAGACCAAAATCACCCTGAAGTACCCCACTTTGCCCACCCAAAGTTTCTACTGCCCACAACTATATAATTCCTGGATGAAGAAATATGGGGTAATTGTGTTTTCATGGGCCTTACCAGGTAAACATCAGGTCCATATCTGTGGATATGTGCATTTTTGTGAGCTATGTTATAGTTCAACGAATATTTTTTTAAAGACAAATACACAATATTTTCCCTAAGTTCTATGAGAATTGAAAAGACACATGCATAGTGGATTTTTCGTAGCCAGGGAAGTTGACTCATAATCTTTACATTTGTAGAATCTACTAGAATGAAGTTCTACTTTTATTATGACATAGCAATGGCATTTCGAAACTGTCATGATATGCTTTTGCCCCCTCCTTAATGCCATGAATGTTGCATTTATGATCATGTTTGCACTGACAGAATTTCCCTTTTTATTTTTTCATATGGTAATGTCATCACCATGAACTTACAGAGACACTGATGCATTTTCTTTTGACATTTAACTGTTCACATGGGCTTGGTCTGACATCTCAAAGCATTTTCTGGATGACACTAAGCTATATTAAAGCAAAAGGTGAAATGGTATCATCAGAAGTGATCAGAAGAATACAAGATATTAAAGATGGAAAGGACTATTAGGGCATTTAGCTTGTCCCCCTGTAAGAACATAATTGTTTGATAAAGTTTACACACTAGGCCAGTTCTGAATGATTCTGGCAATGGAGTTTCTATCATACCTCCCATAGGAAACAATTTTACATTCTAATAAACCTCACTGAAGGACATTTTTGTTGTTGTTTTCTCTGGACTCTGTGCTAACAAAGTTCAGAAAAGGGTGATCTGAGATAATCCTGAAGCATGAAGACACTGGCATGTTGATGAGTTTATGCTCCCAACACTTGATCATGTGCCTATAGTATAAGGCTCTTCTATCTCATCTGAAGCAACCTAAAAGACCACCCGGTACACCATTTCTCCGTCATTATATAAAAACATGCCATTCACTTGCTTGGTTCCAGAGGGGAGCCTGAAAATAGATTTTAGAAGGCCAGGGGGGCTTGCCTTACAGCAAGCAGTTTCCCAGCCTCAGCATTACTGACACTTGGGACTGGACAATTCTTTGTTCTAGGGGGTTGTCCTGGGCATTGTGGGATGTTTAACAGCATTCTTGGCCACCATTGCCAACATGCTAGTGGCATCTTCCCAGTTGTGACAAGCAGAAATGTCCCCTAACACTGCCACATATCCCTTGGTGGGAAGCATCTCTCCCACCGGGGAGATATTGAAGAATCCTTCCTTATACTGTTTGAAAAACATGTGTGGATGAACAAATGAAAGCTGGGAGATAATGAGAGTTCTGCATTTGAGGGATCTGAAGAATCTGCAGGGAAGAACTGATCTAAAAGGAAAGAAGAAATGGTGGTCTATGAGATGTGTCAAATAGCTGTAATGAGGAAGTCTTGTGAATGAGCTGTTTTGTTACTGACAGGTCAGATACAGGAACAGGTGGTTATAAGGAAGACATATAATTGTTCTGAATTTACTTTGTATTGAAAATACATTGAGCTTGCATACCATGCTTGAGCATGCTACTTTGTCTTCATTCTAAGATGGCATCCTCCTCATCTTAAAAAGAGAATTGCAAAGGGACACATATATACCACAGGAGACTGTACTGCATGACATTTGAAATACAGTCAATGGGTGAACATGGGCAATTGTACAGAAATTGTAGAAAGAAGTTTTTGAAATATACAATAAATGGGATTGTTTATGTGAAGAACCAAGTATTTCCAGAAGTGTTCATTTTTTTAGTGACTTCATTGAGACCATCAATGAACAAAGATGGTATATTTTAGTGGCAATCAATCAATGCTGCTTTAGGTATATTTGTAATCTAATAATGTTTAAAGGAACCCAAATATTAAACTCTGGAAACCAGTATTTGGGGAATGGAAACAACCATCTACTTTGAAAAGAACTACAGAGCCATCATCTTCAATTTGTTGGTCTAGACTCAATGGCGGGTGAATCAACTACACCTGTAAGAAATGCCGCAGAGAAACAAAAAATTGGTTTCAGAGCTGGGGTGGGGTGGTACCCAGCAGCATCTGGTCCAGTATCTCATTTTACAGATGAGAAAATTAAGTCCCAGAGGGTTGAAGCTCAAATTCAGGGTCTTAGAATTAGTCCTACAGCTGGGCCAGCTGTAGAGATAAAGGACACTCATTGCCATAGCCCAGACCTTCTACCCAGAGAGACAGAGTACTCTAAGACACAGAGGAAGGGCGCTTCACCTTGTGAGAGGGGCTTTGTTCTTGGAGGAGTCCCACCTGCCTGGTGTGGGAGAGATGAGAAGACAGAGGTAAAAAGGGAGAAAATGGCTCCTGCAGTAGAGGGAAGAGCAGCCGCAAAGCTGAGAGCTCAGAGGGCAGAGGGCAGGAACCGCTTAGGAGCTGAAGCATCTGGTGGAGCTGCAGGTATGTCTGGCTGTGCAGGGAGGTGGGGAGTCAGTTCAAAGAGGGCCTATTTTCACCACATTTTGCTATTTTCTGCAATATCAAACTGAGCTGGAAAAGCCCATGGTGGTTACCATGTACCAAGAGCACCCAGCTTAGTCTTCGTCTAATGTGAGTCTTCAGAAGCCTGAGCGAAGACTAAGTGTTGAAATCATGCAGTCTCCGTTGCTAACAGAACAATTCATACTATTTTGACAATTAAACATTTTGGAGACATAAAACAAGCCCTTTAATCCACCAGTTTCCAAAGGGCAAAATCTACTGTGACATCATATACGGGAAATGTTAATATCGTGACAATCCCATTTTCCATTAAGATCTTAGAAACAGTAGTAAAATTTTAGTTGCAAGCCGACCCCTGTCTGTTTTGCATACCTGACAGGCTTGAAAATTTCCCTCTTTGGAACTGACAATAGCTGCACTATCTACTACATTGGTAGTGGGAGAAGAAAGGTGCTGAATGGGAAGAAGAGGCTAAAAGGAGCAAAAGGGCCACTGGGAAATATATTAAGAGTATAATGTTTATTTTTAAAAGAAAACAATGAATTGAGCTGTCTGTTTCCATGCAAGAAGCCAGCAGAAAATTTAAATCAAACTATACAAAGCCAGCACCAGTGAGAGGGAGAGTGTAAAGATTTCACTCACGATTCTGGAATTGCAGGATTCCAGCGTATTGCGGGACAGAAGGCTTTGATAGGCAATACTGTCTAATAAGATATTCAGGGATTAAGTCAGTGCTTCACAGACAGATGTGTCCATGTGCCAGTTGTTGCTAAGCTTTAATTTTTTCCCCTGTAATGTTTAATTTATCACACTGGCGCTTTCTAAACTAGAACATCTGTAAACAAGGTTAAGAATGACCTCCTTCCAATTTTACATCCATGAACAGTGCCCCTTCTTCGTGCTCTAATTTTAGATACCTTAAAGATAAATAAATCTTTGGAAGGAAGAAAAAAGAAGGCTTGTCTGACACTATAATGTGTTCATCTTGGGCGAATACAAATTTCCTCTCTGCCAGCTCTCCGTGCACACAACCAACTCTTGCTGCTAAAGCTATATTCAAGCATCCCCTTCCCAGTCAAATGCAATTAAACAAACTTCTGCTAAATATTTAACAGCCTTGTGTAGTAATTAGCGGCAAATAATGGAAGCTTAAATTGATAATTGCTCAGAAATGTCCTCTTGCAAACATTACAAAATTTCAACTTCTCCCTTTTCTCTTAGATTTTGAATCCCGAAAGCTTTTTGAAGAGACTTTAGCTAGTGAAATTAACTATAATCACATCACTTGGCCAAGATCTCAGAGTTAAGTTTGGCTGTTTTGCAGTCAGCTGCAAGATGCCACTGGTATCACTGACTTCACTTCCGTATTTGAAATCCATTGAAATTTAGTTATACACTAAAAGATGGTGGAGCAGGGCATTGATTTAAAAACTGACTGGCAGGCTTAGGATTTAAACTCTGGTCCACCAGATTCAAAAGGTCATCTGATTAGAATGGGAGAAGCACAGGACGTTGTAATTTATATTCAAAGGGTAACCTTTGTAGGAAGAAGGAGAAAGCCAAGACTCTTTCTGCTTTTCCACTTGATAGGGACCCGGATTTCCTTCAACCAAATTCCAATAATTATGAAAAATAGTTTATTGAACTTGGGCAAAAAGCAAAAGAAATGCCACTTCCTTGTAGTGTATTATTTCTTTTATTAAAAACACTGCTACACTCCCTAGGAGGTAAACTCACATTAAGAGTAAGTCAAACATGTTATAAATCATTAAGGATAACAGAAAAACATCTTTCCCCACCGTAAGCAAAAAAAAAAAAAAAGGAAAAAGCAAAAGCTTAGCTTGTCTACTATGGCATAGGCTTTAGTAAAGATTCATTTTAAAAAAACTGTGAAAGGACAATGTATTAATTTAGATAATTAAACTATGTTAAGCATGAGCCACTTCCTGAGTGGGGTGTGTGTGTGTGTGTGTGTGTGTGCGTGCACATGGGAATACACACGTGCACATGTCCATTTCCACGCCTAAGCAAGTGAGTGTTGCACAGGGCAGAAAGAGTTACATACATACATTGCTTATACAGGTAAGATTCCTGGTATTTGCCTTTGATCTTTCTGTCTCTCAGGGGACTTATTCCTGCATGGAGAATGCAATTAGAAGGAGCCCCAAGTAACTCCTGTTTTAAGTTCTAAGCAAACCCTTTAAAAATGCAAATATTTCACAGGCCCAATTCTGTTTGGTTGTCTCCTACTTTAAAGAAAAAATCGGAGTTTGGAGAGAGGAGAAAACATTCACATTCAAGTTTGGTGCCTTTTTTTTTTTGCCCGTGTGCTTGCTTCTCTTTTCCCTTTCCCTGTATGTTACTGTGTATTGCTGAAAAGTTTCAGTTGCTTCTCTTTCCCCTTTCCCTGTATGTTACTGTGTATTGCTGAAAGTTTCAGGTCTCTTTCTTTAACAATCCCCCCCCCACCCCTTAAAACCATCCCAGTTTATTAGCAAGTTCATACAGGCACAAAGAAGAAGTCAGGAATGGTTGAGTGCAATTCCTATTCTCTATTAAGCCTGGTCTTAAGATATATTTTTATTCTCTCTTGTCCACCATTTCCTGTTGTCTTATACTCTTTAAGGTCTTAAAATGGCAGCTCTGCCCCCACTCTCTGCCCTGCCAAGAAGAGCTGCTATCTGCTTCAGAAACCCACACCTGACGTTCCCATTCCCCCTCTCACTTCCTGGGCACCTTTTCTGGCTTTGCTTCTAGGTCTCTGTGGGACAGTTTCCTCACCCCTTATGGTACACGGAGCTACTGGAAAGAGAACCCTTTAATTCCTTCACACAGAGATGTGCTGTAGCTATGGTGAGAGTAATCTACAACCCTCACATCCTTAAATAATTTGCTACTCCAAGTTAATTTTAATTCATTACAATAAAGCAATATAATTTAAAAAATCTCTTTAAAGTGAAGTATTTAACATGATCCTGAAAGAAAGACAGTCTTGACTAACGGAGGGCCAGGCGGCAGGCATGGTGCAAACTCATGCAAATTCAAAGGTGAGCCGTAAACAAGAACACACAGCAACACCGCCAAGCATAAAGGGCCAGGCAACGGGAGGCCTCATTCTAATCAGTCCTCAAAGGAACCTGCCATACAGAAGTGGCACTTATTCTAATTTAAAGCCCTCATGCTTGCTTCAGTGTTGCAAAATTTATAAAAGAATAACTTCATTAAACCGCCTGGCACTTCACACACAAATGCAAACCAGCCACAACACAGAAGGAGCTGGACAAGAGGAAGAGAAATATTCCCAGAGAGTTGTTAGCTCAGATATTAAAATAGTCTGCACTGTGGTGCTTCTCTTTCTGTGCAACGTTCCTTCACCAAGGACTCCTGCCACCGGGCTCTTTACTTCTGTCACGAGTCCTGTTGCTCCTGTGAGTCTGCTTAATAACACTGAAAATCATTCAAAGCGGTTTGGCCAGCCCAGTCACATGCAGAAATACATCTGGCAGTACATAAATGAACGCTATTCAGTGTTCCTTCCCTGGTCTGCAGAGGAGATTGATTCTGAACACACCATTACAGTTCCCATTTACTTGGGTATATATTTCAGACTCACCTAAGTTGTTGAAAAACTAATGTAAGAAAAAATGCCTTCCCCTTAACCCTGGCACTCAAGAAAGAAAACAATAATAAGGGTTAAGTGGAAACAGTCTACTGAATCCACGCACGCATGGCGCTGGAGAAAACTTATTGTCACATCCTAAAACACACACTTTAAAGGAAACTTCTTTTTCTCTCTTGAATCAGAGAGTCATAGAAATGCTACAGAAAAATTACTTCAGGCTAGATTCCTAAGCTACAATGCAGTGTGTGTCAGAACACACATCATTTCATGTTGAACTGTCAGCATATTTTTCAAAATCATTTTTTTTGGAATGCAATGAAAAGACAAATCTGGAAGCCTGTGTAAGAACTCCAAGCCTCTGAGAAATATGTGTCACCCACAAGTTAAACTTCACATCATGATCTTGAGAGATCCCAGTAATGAACGATGCCTTTCCCGCTCAGCGTTTCTCACCATCTTAGCACAAAACTGTGCTAAGGTTTTGCTTCAAAGAGAGTACAGTGAGCATTCAAAAACCTTGAAAATGATAATCCATGGATGAATAAAAGGAAATGGCCTTAGGGTAAGTAAAAGGTGAATCTCTCCAAGGGTTACAAAAGAAAAAGACTGTTTATCCCAGTTGTTTTTCAGAATTTTGGAGTGGGATTCTTGCTGCTGTTATACAGGATGCTCAGACCAGGCTAACTAGAGACCAGTTCCATGAAATGGATGTGAAATTTAAAGATGTCACCAAAAACTGCAGAATGATAGGAGTCCTATTATTCTTAGGGTAAACAAATACTGAAATGGATTCTTTCTTCTCCTTATGCAATCCTTTATATAGTGCTGGAAGCTTTTTACATCCAAATAACCCAATCTATTGGTGAAGGTAAGTTTGTATTCTTTTCTCTCTCCATGAATAAAATAGGGCTAATCAGAGGGAATGAATGAGCTAAATCAGTTATAGGCAGCCTTTATTATATAATAAAATATGGATTATTGATCCTGTGGGGTTGGCAATGCACGATGCAAATTCAGTGAAGGAAACCTCTAAAATTTGAATGAGGCTATCTGTATTGATGCTTAAATCTACTTAGAACTGTTTTCACTTTTGAAAAACTGTCAAAATAAAACAACAACAACTAATTAAACCCAGGGTTCCCAAAAAGGACAAAAAAAGTTCACACAGATGCCTGGGATGGAAGGCTGGAATGGCCCCCTTATAGGGTATAATCCCTTGTTCTATTCCAATGGAGGGAGAAGAAATAGGCAGGCTCTTTGGGCCTATCTGTGGAGTGGTGAGTAAAAACTTATTTGCTAGACCCATATGGACTTCCTTGGCAACTTGCTACAAATCCAACTCAGCCCTGTAGTAAGAATCAATGTATTGTTGTGGCTCTGGCACCTGGGAGGCAGACTTGTTTAAAATACAACACTGGGCTGTCCTAGCAAAATCCTTTCATCTCTTATCTCTTAAAAAATGCAATAATCAGCCCTGGTTAGAAGGCAGCTCTGAATACAGGGTCACACGGCAAGGAAAGCCTACACAGCAAACACTAAAGGGAAAAAACAGAAGCTATGATATTCAACGTGTATTTACACACCTCCGTTCTGCCTTCCCATTCCCCTTATAAATCTGCCCCAAGATACGATGGCATGCTGATTGCCATTTGTGCTCTGCTACAAAGTGCAGGCCAGACTGTCTCTTGTATTCCTTGTAAACTTCTCCCAGCTCTTCCCTACAGAGCTAGCACGCCCTTCCTTTTGACAGAGTTCACGTCCTCTCTACCTTTTGATGGGACATATCCGTGTGCCCCCCCACCACAGCAGCACACACACAGACATGAGCCTTTCTCTCCTTTTTTGTTTTTAAAGAGTAGAAACAGACTCTGTGTTTTGGTAGGCATCCCTCCAAAGCATAGGTGAGCGTCCATGTGGTATGTTTCCGAAAAAGACGCCAATGAAAGGGAGGAATGAGAGATGCTAAACAATGCCGCACCAAAGTTGCAGACTGTTCGGCTACAGTCCAGAAAATGAATCCAATTTTTCATTCTGTCATTATAAATATTTCATTGCAAATGGTACTGATTTTCTGCAACTGTGGTTAAGCAGAGAGCCTCTGTGTGAATATTTAAGAAAAAAAAAAAAGGAGGAAGACAACGAAGAAGAGGGAGGGGGGAATTAAAGGTTAGCAACCAATTAATTTCTCACTTGAAATGTAAAAGATTCTGGGAGAAATTCAACAGTGATGCAGTGTGTGACTCAAAGAAGAAGAAAAAAAAAACATTTACTCTGCTCTTCTTCTGACAGTTTCTCATAAAATATCTGCAGTCCATCTATCTTTTAGTACTCCGGGCTCCTCTGGAGAGCAGAAAATGGTGGTTTAAAGCTCACTTCAGTGCCAGTCTGCGGGAGATTGCTTTCCACAGGACCCCCGCTGATGGAGGCCTAGGGGAAGAGGCCCAGGAGTTATTCAATCAGCCCGAGACTCTGGGGCGGCTGGGGGTCCTTTGAGGGCTGATTATAAAGCTGCCCTCCTGTTGCCTGCCTCGGAACAGAACGAAATGAGCAGCCTCTTGCTGCGCAGATTCTGCAAGAAGGAATTTCACCTGTCATGGAGTTTGTCAGAATTTCAGGATTTATCTTGGTGCAAAATTAATAAAATACCAACCAGGATTTCAGGCTGACTACTCAGCTGTGTCATCTCAAAGTGATCTTTCACCCAAGAAAACCTGGACAGTGAGCACAGCCATTCTTGCCCTACTTTTCCTTTGGAGGATGAACGAGATGATGTGACTAATGCCACCCAAACATCAGAATGAGACCGTGAGCCAATTACACGCGAGGCGGAATTACGCGTGGGTGCCGCTGTCTTAATGCATGACCTCTCGCCCTGCCACTGCAGTTCGAAAGCTTCTTTGGAATCAGTGGAGTCTGAGGCACAAAAAGGCCATTTCTGCAGCTTACAACGCAGTAGGTCCCCTATGGTATCACATCTGTAAAATGCAAACACTGGTACTTCAGACCCGGATTTATCTTTTAAAAGGAGCACTTAACAATGGAGTATGGTAAGAACACTAGTATGAGACATTGCAAATTGATCTTGGGTCGGCTATGAACAACAAGGTGCAGTTCCATCCTGTTTCAGCACACACCCTCCGCATGTCTCATCACCTTCTGGGCTCCGGGAGTGCAGAAGGCGGGGGAGAACACAAGGGGATAGGACAGACTGGGAACCAACTATCTATTTCTGGGACCCTCTGCTGGCTCTGGGCTGCAGCAAGTTTGGCCGTATTTCACTTTAGAATGTGGCTTGTATCGCACAAATCACTACTGCTCTTTTAAGTGAAGTTCTGTACAACCCAGGGGTTTGATCATTTTGAACTGAGGCTTGGGTAGCTCCAAGGCAATTAGCTCTGGTCCTCAGAGTGGGTGGCATTGCCTGGCAGATGGGGCCAGTGTGTGGGGTCTGGATTGGCGCTTGTTCCATTGGCTGGCCCAAGCCAATGGACAGAGTGTGGGCGAGCAGTTCTCAGGACCTTGGTCTCACTCAACTTTGACTTCCATGACACTCAACTCAGGGTTCGACACAGGATTAGTTTGGGTTGCGACGCACACCTTGTTTTGTGTCCCTGGCCTCCATCGACGCCCAGGCCATGGGTACCTGTTACTAACTGATGATTAGCAGCACATCCTTGGCCCTCAGAGTCAGCGATGGGTTTAAGCCATTCCTGCTTTTCGGTCCAATTTCTAATCGACATTTTCTAAATGAGACATTAAACAACGCTGTAATGCATTCTCTTCAGCTCTTCCCCTAGTTAAATGACAGCTCTGCTTTGGAGAACCACCTTAACAATTCAGTAGCAGTCTGACAATATTAACACCAAGAGATCTCAGGAAAAAGTAAGAGAGAGAGAGAGAGTGAGAGAGAGAGAGGAGAGAGCTAGGAAGTGAGCGCACAGATGGTGGGGGGGACGCAGGGTGCTCTCAGCAGGCTTCAGTGGAGATGCATTAACTCCACAGAGGGATAAGGGCTTCCCACCAGCACTGTCATGAATTATAACTGAGTATGGGAGTGAAGTCTTGGTGCCTGTCTCACAGCAAATATACTGTTCCATTTTCCTGCACAATCACCTTTCACCCTTATAAACTCAAAGCACAGCTAAGCACACTGCTGATATTTAATGGTATCACAGTCGCCTTTTATATGTCTAGAAGGCACGCAAGCTTGGCAGATGTGCCCAGTGGTGTAAGTCAGACAATTATAAAATTAAGTTTTGGCAATGTGAAAAAGGAAATCTTTTATGGGCACTTTGGGTTTCCAGTGAAGGATGGTCTTCTGCCAGCCAGGAGCTGCTATCAATGCAGGGGCAGGGATCACGCAGGAAAGCAGCTGCCCTCCCAGACACGCAGGGGCCCAAGGAAAAAGCCCTGCTTTTGCAAACTTTGCCATCCTCTGGGAGAGCAGTTCCTGGCTAGTTAGTTTCCACTCACTCATTCAATAAAGTTATCAATGAAGGAGACCTGTTATTTTAGGCAGTTTAAAATTTCACCACTTTTAAAGGACTCGTTTACCCTGCCTTTCACTCCCATTTAAAGCCTCGGAGTTGCTGTTCTAAATGACAGCACCGCAAGCACAGCTTTTTAAGCACTATTCATCTCGCCGCCACATCTCAGGCTTTTACAGAACACTACTCTCTCTCTCCAATAAGGGGAACTTACTCCTTCATAGCTGCAGGGCAGAGCCTGTTCCAAGCTGTAGATTCGCTGCAAATATAACAATAAAGGATACAAATGTGAATTCCTCTTAAAATACACGTTTGGCTCTGAAGCTGCCTGGCCTTAGCAAACTCGATCAAGGGCAGCCTATCAATCTTTCTCCAAATGCACAGCAGCAGCTCATTTCACCAGGCTGTCTGAGGGATCGCCACATCAATGGATCAGGAAGACACTGGAATGGATTCTTTGCTCATTTCAGGGGATTTATAGTGGAAGCCCGTGATTACTATCTTTCTTACCCTAATTGTCACAACAGTTGGATGTGGAAGTGGTGTTTCCCAATAGTTAGAGGAAAGTTTGTAAACATAAGGGGTCTATTCTTGGCACTTTGTCTCCACTAACGTGAGGAAACCGATCCACGTGTGGTGCAAACATCTAAAACAGAAACATGTGGCAATTCCATGTGCCTCTCTGGATGGCAGAATGTTTTGGAAATCTGGATTTCCGGATCTCTCCAAAGGATCTGGCTACAAAGGCGCCGAGACAGAGCTGTGTCTTTACAAGACAGTCACACATGCAGTCTCTCCTTCCTAATGGAGGCAGATCTTCTGGTGCTATGGCAGCAGGCTGTCTTGGCGACGTGGAAGATGGCAGGGCCAGCAGAGCCCAGCCAAAGCAGAATGTGGCAGAGGTGATGAACATTTCCAGGGGGTGGGAGGGAGGGGGCTGCAGAACTGGCCACAGTGCTCTTCAGTACACCCTAGCTGGATGCTCCATAAAGCTGCACTGATGGCAGTTCGGAGATGGCCATCTGTCGTCAACTCTGGGCCAGACAAAAAAATAATGTAATGGCAGCTCGCTAACAACAGGGCTGCTGGAGGAGGGAACGAGTCCTAGAACGAAGAGGTGGTGCTCCCTCTTTTAATAGCGAAAACCAGCCATCAATATGAACATCAAGAAATTAATGGATGGAGAATTTTTAAAAACTGAGCTGGCGTGCTGTAGAAACAATTCAAATGCAAATAAAGTGGTTTTAGCTTATTGCAATTACCTCTGTTGCCCTTACTTCAGTCATATTAACCACTTGATTCTTAAAAATTTGACTACCAAGGCACATGGTGAAGCAGGAAGGGCCAAATTTAGAAAAAGGTGAGCCCAGGTTGTGCGTCCAAGCATGCACACACAGATTAGCCATTTATTGGTACAAAACGGGTAACTGAAAATGCATTTACTCATTTAGTCCAAATGAGTTCATTGTGATAATCGTGCTTACCTTTCGGTATGCTTGCTAATTTCTAGATGAAATTTTATCAAAAAGCCAAATAAAACCATCTTACCCTTTAGGTGCATTATGAATGCTATACAACTGCAAACTCCCTCCTTTGCTTAAGAAAAACTCTAGTCTTTTTGCTACTGCACAGATGATGGGGGGTGGGAAGGGAGAGAGAGGAGAATAACAAACTGAGGTTAGCTCAGCCATGTCCTGTTTGTGTCCTTCAATGGTAAGACCAATCAATCGTGATTGAATTATCCAATATTAACAGCTGAAAGTGATCAAAACTAATGGTGAAAACATAGCACCAATCAATAAATCAATGCAAATAATTCGGTTCCTGGAGATCCGATCAAATAAAAGAGATAGATCAATTTAACCACTGAGCAAATTAAGTGGAAGTTGCTGTATGTAGCACCAATTTACTTCCAAAGCCCTGCAGGCCCACAAAGCAAATAAATGAGATGATGTCTAGTTCTGGAACAGACCAGTTCCAGAACCACGTGCTCATCTGACACAATTTCTGCTCCTGCGAATTTTGAACTCTTTGTGTGATGGGCTTAAGAGCTGAGATTTCAGCCCCAAGGACAAGGGATACACAGGGGCACAGTGGATCTAAGGCTGTAAAGAGCAAAGGAATGATGCCCAGACTGTCCAGGAAGGGGTGGGAACCACAATCCCCACACTGACTTTCCTTCAAACTGATCAGTAAAGGACCCGGTTATGCCAGGTCTAGACGTGGTGATGGGCAAATATTTCCAACCCAGGGGTCCCAGGCAGAAGACCACATGATAAGAGGCTAGACAGAATAGGGTTTTGAGTTTTATAGTTTGAGTGGGGATAATAAAAGAAATTTTAAGCTCTGTGTTAATAAAAAGTAAGTCGATGAAAAATACAGAAAAGTGAGAAAATGGGGATGAAGGGCACTTCCTCTGGATGTGCTGTGAATACACACCTTTTCATTCCTCTTGTTTGCAAAAGAGGATTGCAGCCTCACTTAGAGGAAAATATGAAAACAAACTAAACCAAACTGTTTTCTAACCTACACTCAGATTCTACCTTGTCTTTCGTGAAGGGGTAAAATAAAACCTTTTGTCTTAGCCACATCTCTGTAACTGGATGAAAGGCAGGGGAGTCCAGTTAGTTTGGAATACATTTCTGAAAGCAAGCATACATGTTTAGTTTTGTAGTTAGATGTTACAAAACAAAACAAAACCCAAGTGATCCTAATCACTTGAAAAAGATAAATGTTTAAAATAAGAATTTTTACCTGGAAATCAATTAACATGAAACTGTGTTAAGGTATGCCACTGCAAAATTATTCCAGTAGGCTAGAACAGAGACCTCAGGAACATTCTGCCATGTCTGGGATAGATATTTCATTTTCAAATAATGATGAATCTGGATTTTGTTCACTTAGGTCAGCACTAGGAAAGCAGCAAGGTCAGGGAGCCAGCGTTCAGCGAGTGTCTATTATGTTCCCCGAATTCCACAATCATCTGTCCAAACCATTGGGGGTGCCTCCCACCTGATTCTCCCACCTGGAGAAGAAATCCCTTTTCTTGGAAGATTTATAACAATTGATTACATATTACCTCATAGAGTAGCTATTTATTTGCCTATATTCTCTTTTCTAGTAGATTGTAAACACATTTCTAATTATTTTTAGTATGTCACTCAGTATCTGGCATCATGGCGGATTTAAAAGGGTGGAATTATATTTATATATATATATATATTTTCTTGAGACGAGGTCTCTCTCTCTGTGGCCCAGGCTGGAATGCAGTGGTGCGATCATGGCTCACTGCAGTGTCAACCTCTTCAGGGTCTGGAGATCCTCCCACCTCAGCCTCCTGAGTAGCTAGAACCACAGGCACCTCAACCTATTTTTTTTTTTTTTTCTGGTTTTTGGTAGGGACAAGGCTTTCACCATGTTGTCCAGGCTGGGCTTGGTAGGCGTGAGCCATTGCGCCTGGCCTATAAATATTTTTAATAAGTATATTTTCTTAATAATGGCATGGGGACTATAGCAGTATGTTGTATAGCATTTGTAATTCTGACTATTAACAAGGACTCCTAAATGCCTCATCACATATTATTTAATAATTTGAGACTCATTTTGTGTTCTATTCATTGAGAAGCTAGTTTAGGACCAGCAGCTAAGTTAGCAAGTGACCCAGCAAGCTGCTCAACGGTGACAATTCGATGCTGTATTGTTGTCTTATACGTCCCGTCCCATATGCAGTAATTCAATTCTCCTTCAGCAATATGACCATAAAACTCAAGCACCAATTAAACTGTGGTGTGAAAAATATGCATCAAAATCAGGTGATTTGGTGGAAAAGTGGTTTGAGAAGAAAATCAAACAGCTGTAGTCACTATTACACATTTACACCTTAGTGATTTCAGTATATCCCTCACAATGTCAAATTACTACTGTACTTTGAATGTGGGAAACACTGCATTCATGACTTAAAAGGGAAGGGCTGGGTATTAAGATAATCTTTGATTCAAAAGGAATTGAAGTACTAGAATTTCAGAGCCTAAAGTTTCAACCAGAGCAGTTTCTTCCACGCATTCTGCAGGAATTCCCTCAATCTTCATTGCATTTATAACAAGAGACCTGACAGAGCTTTCTATGTGGACACATCGGGAGAGAGGATGATTTGATCACTGCCATCCAATAGTAGCTTTTCTAGAGGCACCAATTAAACAGCAATTAGTGTACTGAAAGAATGTGGCCTATTCAACTGGATTTTTACGAACACCACTTGCTCACACCTGCATAAACCACTTTGGATACAAATATGCACTGTAGGATATTATTCTTGGACCATACCATCCTCTCTCAAAGCAGCTTCCTTAGGTTCTGCTGAAAAATTTTGAGGTCTATTAGGAAAACATGTGAAACACTGAACACATTCATTCACTTAAAAAATAATAAAATGTTCATTGAGTTGAATAATGGACTCTTATTCCAAAGCACATCTCCCTTCCTAGCAGCATGCTAGGTGGCCTTTGAAGTGTATTAGAATTTCTTGCAAAAATGGAGGGAAGCTCTACCAAAAGAGAAAGGTTATATCTTGCTACGAATTATATTAGATTTTTATGTGTGTGTGTGTGTGTGTGTGTATAAAATATGATGTAATTTTATATTATATATATTATATAAAATTCCAGTACAGATATATGTCTGTACTGGAATGTACATTTGGTCAGCAAGGTTTATGGGTAGTGTGATGAACACAACTTCTATACTGGGAAAAAATGTGTCTTAGATTCAGTGTTTCATAGAAATAAGGGCTTCATCTGGCCTAAATCTAAAAGGACTTGTGGTCTGTGATGTTCAAAGAATGGTGCCTGAGTGCCTGATCTCCTGAAGATGAACAGTGTATAGTAAAGAATTATCTAAATTCTGACTGGCTTTGTAGGCAATGCAAATGAAGGTAATAACCCACTACTATATATATGTGCACATACATAGTATATATACACACATATGCATATATGTATATCCCCATACATACACACATGTAGACATATATGAACATTTTATTATTTTTTTAAGTGAATGAATGTGTTCAGTGTTTCACGTTTTCCTAATAGACCTCAAAATTTTTCAGCAGAACTTAAGGAAGCTGCTTTGAGAAAGGATGGTATGGTCCACATATATATACATACATAAATAAATTTTATACGTAACAAAGCACGTCTATCCACAAAAAAATGCTTCATGTTTTCAACTGAGTATAAAGTGAAAGAAATGTAAATTATGTATTATGGTCACAAAATCATTTGTGTACATCTAAAAGATATCCACAGTGATACTGACGGTCAATTCCAGAATGCTTATCCTAAATGGAACCTGTTATTCTCACCTTGATAGAAGAGCAAATAAATTGTATGTTTCAACATCTCTAATAGGATTGCAGTTCTTAGAGATTTAGTTTTATAGCCTCTTGTGAAAAGTCCTTCTTATTTCTGAACTTTAGTGGTATAAAATAGTAGATCAGTTCAAGTAGTTTAAAATGGACATTTATTTTGCATACCAAGTGGAACTACAGTGGGCTGATAAAATGGCTTCATTTTTCTACTCTGTTGTTATTTTGGTTACGGATCCTATTTTCTATTGTCACCTGAATTTTGGGATATTTTTTTCACTTGTCCTAGTAAAATAACAAAACGGTTTCATGGTTTTTATACACTTACTGTCTCACTTTCTATACAGAAAATAAAGGAAATCAATATTTAAAAGTGACAGTAATTTCATCTTCTAAGCACTGGCGTAAATGCAATTTGGGTAATGAAAGCAAATGCACAGGACCATGAAGGCCAGAAGTTAGAACATAAAACTAAAAACACTTTCAAAACTAGAAAAAGTCAAATTAACTCTGATCCATTTTTCTTAATGTCTTGAAACTACAGCCACTGATATTACTGAAGATTTCAGAAAATAGACCCACATAGAGAGTCCAATAACTATGAATTATAGCTTTGCGAAATATTGACTCTATAGTCAATATCTCATCTCAGATTTATAATAATTATCACATACTCACCATAAATACTGTTCTTATCTAAGGAATGATTCACATATTAAACCTGGGTATTCACATCAAGACCAAATATATGTAATTTCGAGTTGTGGGACTGGAAATACATGGCTCACAGTTTGGGATTACAGAATAAGTCTCTTTTTGGCCCAGATCACAATTTGAATGAATGAGTCAGAAATGCTTTGGTAGATATTTGACTTTATAAGTTCACAAAAACTCAAAAAAAGTTGTGTGTTCTGCACTAAAATTTCTATGCCAGTGGTTCTCAAAGTGTTGCCCAGGGACTTCTGTGGTCTCCTAAACACTTTTGAGAGGTCTGTAAGGTCAAACTATTTTCACAATAATATTAGATATTATTTGCCCTTTACACTCTCATTGTGTCAAGAGGGTACAGTGAAGTTTTCTTGAGGCTAAATGATAGGCGATGACATCATCGCTTTGACAGCTAATAGAATGTATGCTTGTATTCCTCTATTTAATCGATTTCTCAGTTTTGATTTTTTAATATGGAAAATAATAGTAATACACATAAACCAAAGCCCTTTGTGGTCCTCAAAAATTTCTCAGAATGTAAAGGCATCGGAGATCAAGGAGTCTGTGATTGGTCTATGCTAATTGTAGAAAAGGGTGAATACTATATGTTCCACATGGAATAAAACCCGAAAATACATCACTGTAAAGAAACCTGGAATCTTGAAGGATGCAATTAATTGCTTAATTTTGTCTGCTCTACAATGGGTCAGAGGCCACTACTGCTATAGTGTTGGGTTCTTTTAATGAAAGACATTGAAGGTACCACCAGGTGAGAATCTACTAATACAGGACAAAAGTAGAAGTTTGCCGCAAACATTCGTGCTTTCAAGAACATTAGATAGGAATCAGTCTCTACAGAAACTCTATAGCTTTGATTTTAAACTATTACTTAATTCTGCCTCACAGTTTACATACTAATTAACAGTTATCACTATGTGTTTTGACCATATCCTTTATAGATTCACAAAACCAAAATGACTTATGCTTTGACACCTATGCAATAAAAATGTCATTTTTTTCAAACAGAAATTTAGATTATTTTAAGAAGGTGTATTTTTAAACAATAGTCTAACTTGGCCTATCTTCTATATGCAATTCATGAACAGATGTGACAGAATAGCGTTTTTAAAAGTGATACAAGGTAAGACAGCAACTTTAATTTGGATCCACTGACACATTATGACAACTAAATGGGCTCATCCGTTCTTTCTTATATTTTGTATTTCATCTCCTTCACTTACTATTTGTTCACTTTTAGAATGGTAACTGAGAAGATAAACTGCAAATTCCTTAGTTTGACACATAACTCACCTAAATTTCATTTCATCGGACCCCAGGGAAGTACAAAGTTGCCCCAGGACCCAATATGGATGGAATCTGAGGAGTGGGTGGGCTCCAAGTCCCTCAGCCTTGCCTCTGCCAGATCAACCAGATCAGATCTTCTATTTGGTCCAGGGATTCAGTGTGAAAATTAACTGCAACCCTCATTTTAGGCGAAATATTTGTGTTGTTAATAATAATACTCAGAATAATTTTCAGTTTGATTCTATTCTCCTCCACAGGAACCAACAAGCTCAAACAAAAGGCATGTTACTCAGATCATTTAATAAGAAAAATAAGGATAAGACATTATACCCATGTTCCAGGTGAAGTAACATTAAAAACTAAGTTATTTTCCTTTTATAATAAGTGATATTTTTGGAACAGAATCCAGGTCTCTGACTCACTTTTTTTTTTAAACTAGCAGTCTGTAGCTAAGAATAAGAATAACCAAATCTTCCATTTTACAGTTTATATCTTATCTCCATACCCATCATTTCATTTTCACTGTATAACAGCCCTGAAAGTGTGGTGTTTATTATTTCTTCTTATCTGGGGTTCAGGCAACTTATAAGTCCAAGGTTAGTTACACATCAAGCAAGTGGAACCCTCAAGGCTAGATTTAATGTCTTTGGGTGCAAAATTTTCAACTATAAGGCTTTGGTTAAGTAATAATTATTCAATTGCATTAAATGGATGATACACATACTGGACAAGAGTACGGTTTCTTTAGTTTCTTCCCCTCTCCCTTCCAATTTTAAGCCCCTCAGGACAACAATAACCTGGACATCCACCCAGCTTGGAGCCCAGTGGGAACAGAGCATGAATAAAACAGGATTTGGGAGAATGAGTCATGACAAGCAAGGTGAATGATCCCACAGTCCAATAAACCTGACCCCTAAGTCTATCACACTGGGTCAGAAGGTCCAATTATAGGTCTGTTCTAGTTCTTTTTATGATTGACAGCAGCCAGAGGCAAAATTACTTTGGTGTCTATTAATCCAGGCTCTAATTTTCCCTTTGCCCCAATACACACAAAGCATCATGGTGGCCCAGGGTGAGTGATACTGTGAATCCAGATTTAAAATGCCCCTGTTTCCTTTAAGAATAGCAACTGAGTTCAATCCTGGTCCTCCTCATGAGGACATTACCTGCAGCTCTGTTTGGAAGAAAAACTTCTGTGGACATTGTGTACAGTCATAGATCTTGTCTTCTTGTCCATGGGCAGAGAAAATATGCTGCTGCAACTTGTTTGCTTGAACAAATACTGAAATGATAAAAGAACGGTGAACTTGGGTTATTTTGTTTCCGAAATGCCCTTAGTCGATGACTCTGCGTGAACAGACAGCAGGCCGGACCGCACGCCTCCCAGGTGTGACTTACTGCTCAAGACCTGGGGAGAGCTGAGTCACATTTGTTCACGGTTGGGTCTCTGACTTTTGTTAAGATGCACTCTACGGAGCTCCTAATTCAACCCAAACAGCTCCAAAGTAAAGGTTTATGGAGGCCCTGCTCCCTATAAATCTTTAAAAAATAAAGCTGAAAATTGTCAAATGCATAGCTCTGTCTCAACAGAAATGACTCCTATTTCTCAGCAACCCACAGGTTAAGAAATCATAGATGCCAAAACCCTGTTTATTGTGTTTGCCTAAAGTTATAGCTAGCAAACAGTTCTCTATTTAAATGTGTTAATGCTAAAAATCATATCCCACAGCTACTCTGGGGCACTGTCTATAAATGTGAAACAGAACGGCAGGTAAATTCTCTTTGGATACTTTAAAATCAACTCAGCCTATACACTGAATGCAACGGTTTCAATAATATAAACATGTTCAATTTTAATGACTACAAAACAAGGCCCTAAGACTGTGTAACAGTTTACCTAGGAGACATACTATTAATAATTAAATTGTATATGCCAGAGGCAGTGTTTGGGTTGGCAGAACTGACTTCTGATGGATGCCTCGTGCACTGTGACCTAAAAAAGTTTGCATCTACAATATTAAACTGTATAGGCAGGGAAAGGATTTATTAAAGATGTTGGCATTTGACTTTAACTCCACTCTAATCATTAAAATTATTCTAATTGCCAGCCGACCTAAAATATTAGAATATTGTTCTTGTGAGTCATACATTTTAATCACATTTCTCATTACCTTAAAAAACTGCTCAGATTTCCTTTCCTACCTAACACACTTTATATTGGAAAGGTTTTTTAAAAAATTGTTACTTCTAAATTACTTCAAGATACACTAAAACAATTCAGGTCTGTCTGCACAGAAAATGCAGACTGTGCATGATTAATGCATTTTTGTCTCTTTATCCCTATCAACAAGAAGAAATGAGATTTTTACAAAGATTTGCAGTTAATCTGCATATAACTCACTACATTTTATGAGGCTTCTGGCTACAACATGAAAGTCCTGTTTTATTAGGGGTCTTAATCGTGAGGAGACCTATGACCCAGTCCTCCTTTATGAAGACTTATTATGAGCTTTTATAAAGAACCCAGACTCTTGACTTGTTGTATCTTAAGATACATACTACTCACGGTAAAAACATAACAATACATATTTTTAAGTGTAAGTCTGGAAGAATAAAAGGAGTTCTAAAAGAAGGATGGAGAGTGGCTGATGGAATTATTGAATGAAGCAGCCAAACAGGCAACTGCTGAGGGCAGGGCCATCAATGTACTCAGATAGTAACAGTGCCAGCTGTGCAATGAACATGGTCCCTCCTTCATTCTATCACAGAACAGAAATCTATACGCTGAGTTCAGTGAAGGTAAATAATCAATGCTTGGAATTTTGCTCTACAAACAAAGAAGTCAATTTTGAGAGAAGGATATATTCCCCCTCCTCCAAGAAGTAAAAAGGCAACACAGCCTTGAGGGGCTTAATCCCTGAGTCCAAGACACATGCAAAATAATCACAAAGGATTTTCCAAAATAACTTTGTCATTGTTAGGGGAATACCAGAAATGAGTACGATCATATTTCAACCCCCATTGGCTTCAAATGAGAGTTGCAGATTTACTTTTTTTTTCCTGCTAATACCTGTAATGCTATCATATCTGTTAAAAAGTTTCTTCTTAAAAGTGTAAATGTAGATCAACTTCTACTCTAAAAATCCAATTTCATAGGCAATAAATGATTCATCTAATCTGTTTTTTATCTCAGAGAACTTGGGGTGAGTATTTATTTATTTATTTAGAAATGGAGTTTCCCTCTTGTTGCCCAGACTGGAGTGCAGTGGCGTGATCTCAGCTCACCGCAACCTCTGCCTTCCGGATTCAAGCGATTCTCCTGCCTCAGCCTCCCAAGTAGCTGGGACTGCAGGTGCCTGCCACCACGCCTGGGTAATTTTGTATTTTTAGTAGAGATGGGGTTTCTCCATGTTGGTCAGGCTGGTCTCAAACTCCTGACCTCAAGTGATCCACCCACCTCAGCCTCCCAAAGTGCTAGGATTACAGGCGTGAGCCACCGCACCCGGCATGGGGAGAGTTTTACCCCATCTTTTTATTTCTGGTGGAGAATGTTATGAAATTCTCCATGTTTAAGTAGCAGACATGCACTGACAATACAGCTGCACTTTTAGCTGAACATCTTATGATTAAAAAGCAGCTCTGTGCAGGCAGCCTTAGCCTTGGTAACCTTTTAACATCGAGAGGAAAAAAAAGTGAACACATCATGTATGTAGTTTTCCAAACGGAAAAGTGCAAACTTCTGAGAGAACTTGAAATGCCATTTGTTCATCCTGACAGTTAACCTTCCTGCTCGTGTGAGCCTTTAAGTATGCTGCAATCAATAATGCTAATAAAGCAGAAATCAAACATCTTTCCCCCAAATTGAACTGAAGTCATATCTGTAAAAGGCCATAGCAGTGGGAAGTAATGTTCTGGTAGGAAAGACATGATGAGGCCATCAACCTCTCCTGGGTCTTCCTGAAATAATCTTCCCACCTGTAAAGCAGACTGGACACTTAAAGGTTCCTCCCATCCCTTCGAAGCTGTGCTCTATCAGGTGGCACTGAAGTTTGGCAGGAGAGTCAAAGGTCTGGCTGCAGAGTTTGCATTCATGGTTCAGTCCTTCATCTGTTGAGAAAAATACATGAATAGAAATGGTGAAAATCTGCCATCTCTTTAATAGACTAGAGAGTTATCTATAATTGCATATATTAAACTATTTCCATCACCTAATATACATATGTAGTAGAATATACGGTTTCTGGTTATTTCACATTATTCATGAGTTTATATCAATTTAAAACATTTCTGGAATTTAAAAACCAAAGATAATCAGAAGTCAGATTTTATCTTAAGGCTAATCCATTTTATTAAACTTTAAAAATATAATTGGATATCAATAAGGAGGCATTTCCTTTTCTCTGATTACCATGATTTTCTGGGTGCTGTATTTCCAGTCCTAAAATAAAAAGTGTGGACAGCTTCTTCCTCAGTGATTCTCCTCTGGCTTATCTAGAAGGTCCTAGAAGTGTCCATGTGTAACCATAGGTTTTCAGTGGTATTTCAGTTGATACAAGCTTTCTTTTTCGATTTCCAAGGATTTCTGGCAATTTTGAAGTATCATCAATAGGACAGTCTTACAAATGCCCTTTTCTCTGCTTCTCACCTCCAGTCTCCCATAGTCTTCCTAGTTCATCACTCCCTAAACTCTTTAAGACAGTTTCAATTTTACCCGCAGAACCAGACTCTGCCTGTTTCTCCAAAGCACTTTTGTGACCTCCCGGCTCACTTGGCTAGTCCTGCATTCTTCTCGGGTATCTTAAGAACTAGACGGTGGAAAAATAATTCGATGTCATAACACTGCTATATAAAGTGGGGAGGGCTGGGTGTGGTGACTCAGGACTCTAATCCCAGCACTTTGGGAAGCCGAGGCGGGCAGATCATGAGGTCAGGAATGAGACCAGCCTGACCAAATGGTGAAACCCCATTTCTACTAGAAATACAAAAATTAGCCAGGCATGATGTCGGCATGCACCCATAATCCCAGCTATTCAGGAGGCTGAGGCAGGAGGATCGCTTGAACCTGGGAGGTGGAGGTTGCAGCAAGCTGAGATGGCACCATTGCATTCCAGTCTGGTGACAGAGCAAGACTCCATCTCAAATAAATAAATAAATAAATAAATAAATAAATAAATAAATAAAATAAAGTGGAGAGCATGTGTTATACATGGACATGTTATTTTAAACATTTATGGATTTTAAACATTTAAAATTAAAATTTAAAAATTTAAATAAGTTTAAAATGTAAGTTAGGACTATCCTAATTTACTTTATTGTGCAATTCTAAGACATGAAAAACCAGCGGTACTGGTTAGCAGCCTAGCTGACACTTAACTTAGTGTTGCTGTGTTTCAGAACCGCACAGATACAAATTCATTTAATTGTACTAAAACCCCATTAGAAAAGCTACTATTAGTCTCATTTTACAGATGAGAAAAATGAGGTGTGGAGAGTTTAAGTAACTTTGCTGTGAGTCACAAGGACTCATAATTGGAGAGCCAGAACTTGAACGCGGGCAGTCTCCATACAAACCTGGGCAGTCTGGCCTCAGGGTCTGTGATCTTAATAGATATGGTGGGGCACACACCCACCACTTCCAAGACTGCTTATTAAAAGGCAGAGGCGGCACTTTAACTTGGCTTGTTATCACATTATACTTTTATATTCTCCTGTTTGCAATGATTAAAAAATGCTGCTAAGATATTCTAGGTCTAGGGAATAAAAGACACCATCACACTTTAAAAGCGAAACAAGTCTATACTGCAGTTATTTTCTTTCATTCAAAGACAACATGCATGTGTAAGTCCTGCGCCAGCTGATATTACTGGCAACACCAAGGCCCAATTACAAAGTGAGTTATTATTAGCTAACTAGGAGTAAAATCACTCTATTTGTATTCCTAATCTTTCTTCACATACAAGTATGAGTCTTTAGAAGCAGAGGATTGGAATTTGTAAAAAGAGAAGCAAAGCACTAATTAAGCCACCCAGTACTGTCTACATTTCACAAGAGATAAAAACCTACTCTGTATCTGGGTGGCACAGTAAATTCCTTGATTATAATTATGTAAGAGGGAGTTTAATTGTGCATACTGACATGACAAGGGGTTATACAAAAAGCTTTAGGGATTATATAAGATCAAGGGGTTTTCATCTGTTTCTTTCTTTCTTTTTTTTAAATCCTGAAGTCACCAAAAAATTTCCAGATTTTAGACATTAAGACATATGAAAAACAGAATTTATTGTAAGAAATTGAATTGGCAAGTTAATCTTCAGAAATACCTGCTAAATTTAAAAGCTCTCTATTTCCTTAATGCTACATACCTTTATTTTGAATAGTAAGAAGGTTACTAACGGTTTTCATCTACTTTTAAAATTATGTGTGCTTTGCACAAGAAACAAGAGGTGGCCTATGGACATTGGTTGATATACACTTGTTCTGGAATTTTAAAACTTGCAATAGTTGTCAAGTAACGTGATAGATCTGGCAGGTTTTCCTGGGAATAGCAATTGTCACATGAGCATAAAGTGAATTATGCAAGTTAGGATGCTCTTTAATGTAGTATTATCTTTCTCGACTATGAGTATTTTGTTTGGAAAAATAAGAGAAGGAAAAATAATTGAGATATACGAGTGCCGGGAAAATGTACTCATTCATGTTTATGTATTTCTTACCCAAATAAAAGAGCAGTTGCATCCCAAAATGTTAAATAACCCAAATTCAGTCAAGTGAATTCACAAAAAGGCGACACACAGGCATAAAGGTATTTATACATTACTAGCGCAGACTTATTTTCTACATATTCTATCTTTTATTTGTGAAAGCACCAAGTGACAGCAATGATAACAATCACATCTAGCATTTTCAGAGCTCTTTTTACAGCCTAAAAGCACATTGTAATGCTAAAAAATTGTTGAAGTTCTACCTGCCTTTTATTTGCAAGTTACACCGGGAGGTCTTTCCCAATAAACTGACCTCCTAGTTATTTCCGTAGGAAAGAAAATATATCTGAATTGTTACACAGCACATTAAAAGATAAGCAAAAGCCAATATGCTCTTAGGTAGACGGCGAGTCCCCCCTTTTCTCTCACCTTTGTTCATTTCCCTACTCCCTTCACCTGTCTTCATGCTTGCTTATTACCTCAAGGTCAAATGTATAATGAGAAGGACAGACAGTAACACAAAACATTCTAACAACTGGTTAATATAATTCATTTTGTATTTTTTTAAAATTGAGGGCAGCACAGGTAGTAACAGAAAAAGAAACTTATTTATAATAAAAATTCCAAAAGTTTATCCTTATTCAAAGTCTTTAACTCTTCTCTGCTATTTCTATATTTACCTTTGTATGGCTGAGAACAATGTCTTAACTTTTCAAAGAATTTCTGAAAACCCTTAGAATTGGGGAGATCTGGCTGAATTAAGCCCCATTTCTTTTTCTCCCTATCTGGTATAAGGTAAAAGAGCAGTAAATGTAACTGCTGTTTTACTTTAAAGCCAATGTTATTTATGTGATACTATCAGCACCTCCACTCAGGATTTTGCCCATAAAGCATAACCTGAATTGTGCCTTTGCCCTTCCTCTCCCTAAAGGTGCCAAAAAGCTTAAAAAGTTCAATCAAAATAACCATTTCTGCTCTCTGGAAAGGTAGCAGCTGACAGTAATTGGATAATACAGCCTGACTCATTTATTAAAAAGAGATTCAGAGTCAATTGATTTAATAACCATTACAATATTCCATTAAGGATATAATAGGCTAGTACAGCCCTATTTTTTAATTAAGAATTATAGATGGGATCTTCGAATCAAACTTCTAGATTTTTCTTTTCCTTTTTGCTTATCTATAGTCACCAGATTTTCTACAATGAGCACAATTTGCCTTTGTAGGTAACTTTGAAATTAAAAGAGAGAAAAAACAACCCTACCTTTTCTATACCCTATTAATAAAGATTGACTACAACACTGAAATTTTGCTAGCTAAAAAGTTAGATAGGAAATGAGCAATATTATAAGCACAGAAAAACTCCAGTTTTGCACAATTAAACTTAAAAGTATTCTAGCCGAATATGTGCAAAAACAAAAATTAGCATAAGGAAAGGGAGAAAGAACTATCAGAATGCAACTTAGCTATATAAGCAAACATGGGTGCTTTCACTGTAAGCCCGTGTCTTCCCAGAACACACAGAATGCCCCTCTCTGCTGGATCGTGAGGGAGGTGCATGTGCCTAGCAGTGGGGGTCCAATGTCAGAGTGGGGCCGTTACCATTGCGAACATGCTGGAAGCCAGCAACATCCTGTCTTGGTCACCCCCTGCAAGGCATGACCAGAGCTGCTCTGAGCATAACTGTGAAATCATTTCCCATGTATAGAAATTTCAGCTAAAATAATTATTTCCATTTGTTAATCTTCATTTAACTGTGAACATAAATGTAAACAGGAATCAAGTCTACCTAAAAGAGACTGATGCTAATGTAAATATTTATTGCAATATTAAATGTTTCAAAGAAAAGCATCTGCATACATAATTGGAGTACCACCTCACTGACTTAGTAGGAAACGTGATAATCACTTACAAAATTCTGTACTCTAAGAAAACCATCTGCTTGTCTGAAGCCAGTTCAAAGGAGAATGACAACTTCTATGCCTCCAATTCATAAAACCTGGACCTACATAACTATTTATTAGCCTGTTTTATAACAGAAGAAATATTAGTTACCATTTGGATGCTCAAGCACAGTTTAAGTTATGAGCTCCAATGTGGCAATTGTTAGTTTAACACAAGACACTGACATTTCAATATAAGCTTTAAACAAGAGAAACCCTTTAAGCAGCCTCCAGACTGTGTGTCCCATGTTTATACTCCTTTTCCTTCAATAAAAACAGAAATCTAGAGTGGCTACAAGCAAATGTTCGGTGGTTGACTTACATGCAGCTGTTATCCCAGGAATCACTGGGGGCCCCCTTACATCATCTGATCAACACTACAGCCATTACTGAGGACCAATTTGTAACAGTTTATAAGTAGAATTCCTTCTCCCTTTTACCCTCGAGACTGGCCAGAAGGGTCCTCCAGCCTCTTCCACTGCATAAATCTATAGGCTAAAGTCCACAGATATAAACCCCTCCTGCTATATCATCATGTGGCCTGGGCCATACTTAAAAGCTCTGATCTGAGTGGGAGTAAACACTGCCCTCGGAATCCAAACAGAGGAATCAAATGCCCTGCAGTTTTAACTTTTCCAGTTCGAATGTGTGTTACCACTATATCCTCATATATATTTTTAAATCCAAGAAAACCATGCCCTAACTCAATTCCCAGCCCCCTGCCCTTTACTTTGCTTCTCCTCTTCCCCGAGTTAATTTCCAAGCACACATTTATAAGCTAGGAGTCCGAGGAGTAACAAAGAAAAGCTATACATGACAAAACTCACCCCTTGGCTACACTGGCTCGCCCTAGAAACCAAGAGTAGAAAAATAGGCAGACTGTAGTGTAATTTGCCATGCACACAGCCATCACATTCTTTCTAGGGCCATAGCACTCGGGCACAATAATTTGTTGTATTATATACAGCACATATTTCATGACTGTAACATAAACACACTGAGGTTTTAATTTGGCAATGGAGAATATGACTTAGGCTTCAAAGTCTGCCGGTAGATTCGTCATTAAGCCCCCAAAGTAAGGCAGAATTTGAAAGTACTGAATATTGTGTGAACTTCTTTTCTTATACCAGTTAAAAAGTTCTGCCCTTATTTTTCGGAGCAAGTTGCCGTGAAAATGAATGCTGCCTGAAGATCAACACTAGCACCTTCTAGGAGTTTTGTCACTGGCGATACGGAGTGTCTGCCACTGTCAGTCTTTCTACGCCACAGGAGAGAGGAACAGGAGACACAGGCAACAGACTTTTACAATAAGAGGAAAAGGACACTAGAACCATGAGGAAATGAGCTCCAGGTTCCTGGACTCTGTGCACACAAAGTGCCTAACCCGTGACTATCAAAAGAAAAGCCACATGATACACGTCCTGTGTGCCTCAGTCAGAATCTCACTTCCAGGAGATCTACAGGTACAAGCTTATCTTAACTCAGTTGCTGGCTGTGTTTAGCCAATGATCTGGAGGCTACAATGCTTTTGGACTTTATAAGCAAAGCCACTGATATTGCCACTGTTATTTCCTGCCTTGAACTTCTCATTATCAGCAGGGCTGGAGCAGGAAATGATTCAACTGGGGTAGGCTGCATGGTACCCAGCAGATTTTAAAGAGCCCAGGGGCTGCCTAGAGCCCCATAAACATCAGCAGCTTGGAAACTAGCAGGAGGTCCAGGTGGGTAGGGAGAGGAGAGGCAGGCAGTGGGATTTTAGATGCTCTGAGATGCAATATCGTCCAATTCCTTGGCTATTATTATAGGTTGCATAGAGTACTTATTAGAATATTCTCATGTAGGAGAAAACATTGGAATGTTGTTCAAACAATAAACAATAAAACAAATAGCCGACCAAAAAGGTGGCTTTCCTTCAACTGTGGGGACTCAGCAGTGGTATTTTGGCACAAGTAAGGAATGGGGATGAGCACACAGATGACGATGCCTCTCAAATCTGACCAGTACATTAGCTTCTCTAGTTCTTTCTTTTCTTCTTCTCATTCTGAATCTAAACATGGACCCTAGAGTTGAAGTCTCAGAGAAAACATAATGCCTACAAATAGCTTTAAAGGTAAAACTTTGCCCTCACATTTTTTTTTTAACTAAAAAACAACATACACCAATTTTGGAAGGGTACTGGTAAAAATCACTTTGATCCCTCCTCTCTGTATCCCAAGAAAAACTGTTAACCAAGAAAAGAAGAAAGTAGTGCATGTTTCTTAGTGAATATTCTGGAAAAGGAAAGGGCAGGGTAAGGACGGGAATGAGGACTGAGACCAACTAAGTCTGAAATACGTCCTCTAGGTTTGATTAGATATTGGAGTTGCTTTTAAACAATTTGGATCTTGTGTAAAGCTTTGACTTCAGTACATGCCACTGTGTTCCAATGAAAAGGATCCGGTGTACTGGAATTTTCCCCCTTGTTTATACTCATTTGAATATAGGAGAGTACATTTTTTCTTTCAAAAAATGTTTGCCACCTAATCTTTAGGGCTGTTCTATTCTCTGCCTTGAAAGAAAGTTGTGAGCATGCAAATACGAGTATAAATCACTTGTTTCCATTTCACATAACAGACTACATGTATGGAATGATTGAAGACAGCAGTGTTTCCAGTTCAGCAATGCATTTCAGTTTTCGCCTTGCCTGCAAAGAGTGGTGGGTGGCAACCCAGGACATCTCATTGCCACAAGAGTGCTGAGAACTAAGTTTGGGGTTATTCACCTATTCTTGCAACAGTGCAAGTTCCAGGAGGGCAAGGGTATTTGTCTGTTTTGCTCACTGATGTACATGAAGTACCTAGAACAGTACATGGCTTATAGCTGGAACTCAGCAAATACTTACTGAATTCATGAGAAATATCTACTTAGCAAATCCTATATTTAATTTCATCAGAATAAAATGCCAAGACTGACGGTAAAACAATATTTATTGTTTGTCAGTTGGGTTTGAAATTTTTGCTCCATTCCCCTGTGCATTAAACCCTGTGCATGTATCAGTGGACTGGCAAAATCCACCTGACAGTGCTTGGCTACATTATTTCCCAAAATAAAGCATTAACAAAGTAGCTGTCTAATTTGCCAACTTATCCCTGGCAAGAGCTGATGAGTCAAAACTTATCCTTATTTCCAGAAGAAAAATATTATTATGTATTTTATATCTAAAATCCAAAAAGCAGCATATCAAAGAAGGGATAATTGCCTTTTATTTATTGACCAAGTCATAAAGAAGTCTCTGTATCATACATCCACCACCCATAAACAATTTTTACTAATGGTCTGTATTCTTATGTTACAAAGCTCCATTCTTTTAACTAATTGTTTAAATCAGATGTATTCATTTATTATACTCTTTGTTTAAAATTTCTCATTTGATATCAAATCCCTTCTATTAATGCCCTTACATCTGGGACTTCTGGTGGTGGTGAAAGTACAGGTATATTTACCTTTGAGTACTGTACAAAAACCCCACACATTGGTAAAATCGAAAGAGGATAGTTCATGCAGCATAAACTAAATGTAACTTGCTTTAAAGTTAAATCTATTGGGAAAACATCTTTGAGAATGGAGACAGTGCAAGAGTCAATATTAATTCCACACAGTGGTGGGCCCACAACACGAGGCATGTGCTGGACACGGCACTCATCAGCCATGTTTTCGTGCTGCTGTGCTGAGTTTATGGCAAGGGTCAGGGCCTTCTCTCGCTCTCTCTCTCTCTGTTTCTTTTTTTATCTTCTTCTTGGCATAAAGCCACTAGTTATCTGAAGGAGAAAAGTCTCCAAACACTGAAAAGCTGTTTATTCTTGCTAGAAAGCACAGCTTGCTATTGCTGATTATTTTTTAAAAAACAAATCAAACAAAAGAAACTGAGTGAGGTTCAACAGCTTCTGCAAATGTTACAGACCTTGACAACCATGGGTTTTAAGTACTCACAGGTTTAGATGAGAAACTAAGTCAAGCATTTTCAAAGCTAATTATCTTTCTAAGAAACTATATTATTGATTACTTATTGCAAAGATGACATCTTCTCTCTTTCTGGTTCCGTTTATTAATAGAATTGGAGTTCACCACAAAAGCACAAGTCATATCTGCAATGGCATATGGGGGTGTTAAGGGGGTCAGAATCTCTCTGATTTCCAAGGGGCTTGATCCTGCTCCTTTTTACTTTGTGGCAATGGTAGGAAAACCATTAAGCAGCAATGCAAAAATCACAGTACTCCATGCTATTTGCAAATGAGTCACATTTTTATTGTTCTATTGGTGTGACCTTAGAAACTTGGCCTTGATGAATAAAAAACAAGGTAATGGCACAATAAACGCAGTAAGATTTCTAAAAACAGTTTATTGGAAATGTGCTGTGAAACTTGAATTCTTCTAATCAAACGATGCCACCCCTTAGAGAAATTTGCCTGTGCATTATTAAAGTGATATACTGCAGTACTAGTTAGAGCTCCATAACCTTTAAATTGCCTGATTGTAATTAAGGCCACTAGTTTTATTTAGGAAGGTTCAAGGAGGCTCAATTTAAGTTGGCTTAACTAGTGTGAATTTAATGTCATGCTGCCAGAAGGCAGAGGAGCATTCTGGCCTGGCTGTTCTGTGGCACATGCAGCTGTGGGGTCATGTATTCTAAATTAAACCCAGGTTTTAAAGAAACTACATATGTCAGTAAATAGCTGGATGTGTGTAAATATACACCCCACATTTGCATGTGTACATCATTCATTCTTTCACTCAGTCATTCAGTATGCTGGCAGTTTTCCAGTTTAGGCATCTAAATACAGTTGATTCTAGAACAACATGCTTAGAACTGCGTGGGTCCATTTACCTGCAGATTTTCTTCAACCAAATGTGGATTGAAAATATTTTAGTCATGGGATGTGAAACCGGCATGTAGGGGTTCCACATATACCGTGGGACTTGTGCATGCATGGATTTGGGTATACGTGCGGGTCCTGGAATCAATCCTCTGCATATACCACGGGACAGCTGTACATCTGATCATTTACAGAATGAGTAGAACAAGTTTGCAGATATCTTTAAGGGCATGATGACCCCTTTCATAGAAAGGCATGTCTTAAGGCAATGTCCAATCAGCATTAATGGTTTAAAATGAAATGTGCATGTAACAAACTTGTAAAGGCAGGAATCTTATTATAAAGAAATTCTAGGAAGGAAAATTTATAGGAATATGAGGAGAAAAGAAAAGGTATTATTTGGACAGGCCATTGAATGGAGTGCTGAGAACGATATATTAACTTCACTGAAAGGGCAGGAAATCAAGGAGTGAAACAAAAGATGAAAGAAAATGCAGGTACTCCAAAGCACAGACTAGCTGAAGCAAAGGGAAGCAGCAGAGAGAAACACTTACAGATTTGACCCATGTTCAAAATTTTACTGGATGTGAACTCAAAAACATTCATCTCTGGATAGAATGCTGGCAATTTTCTGTAGCTCCAACAGCAATAATGATAAATGAATTTCTTTACAGCCAAGTGGCTCAAGCAGCCAACTACGTTACCACTATATAATTAATAACAATAAGCAATTAAGGAGAACAGCAGGTTACAACTATAAGGTGTCAAAATATATTAGCAAAGGAAAATACAGCAATAACACACTTAAAAGAAAAATAAATGTACAGCACATGAATCCATGTACAGTGTCTTCTCCAGACTGTATTTTGGATAAAGCTTTTACATTTGAAGAAAAATAGATGATGGCTTAAAACTACTATAAAGCGATTAACATCTCTCCAAAAATAAATAACACTCCCAATGCTTAGAGAAATCAGAAATGTGATATGGGACACATGACTGGGAAGGCACACAAGAATTGGCTGGCTGGTATTTGGCTTTTTTTTTTTTTAAAACTAAAAGATATTCTAATAAATACCTCACAAAACTGTATTTGTTGGCTCAAGTATTTTCAAAGGACCCAGAACATTTTTATTTTCATGTAAAATGGAGGAAAAGCAAGCAACAAGGAGAGTGCAGAAAAAAAGAAAGGGAAAGAGTCAACACAATACATTTGGCCAAACACTGGCACACCAGACAAAGTTTAGAAGGAGCTTGGAGATGCTCTAACTTTTTAAAATATGAGAAAATTGGGACAAGATATATATATATATATATATATATATATATATATATATATATGGTTTTTTCTTTTGAGGAAAGGGGTCTTGCTCTGTTGCCCAGGCTAGAGTACAGCATGTGCTCATAGCTCCCTGCAGCCTTGTGCTCCTTGGCTCAAGCAACGCTTCCTGGGTAGCCAGGACTATAGGTGTGTGCCACCATGCATGGTCTGAGACTACAGATATTAACCAACACACCCACAACAGAAAAGCTTTACGGTCATGGCCAGCACCAGAATTCAGGCTTCCTGCATCTAAGACTGTACTGTGACGCCAACCCTCACTTAAAAAAGAAGTTATCTCCTCCCTTAGCACAGTTTAAGTTGTCAAGGCAACAAAACAGCAGTTACTGTTTTCTAGATCTCCTATTGATGTGCAAGGAGCTGTTTCCATTTCCATGCCATCCTGGCCACTCCTTTATTTATTAGAATAAATCCAAGGCCTGAATTTATTCTAATCCACCTCATCCCCTATGCCCCTTTTTTCGCTCTTGTTGCCCAGGCTGGAGTGCAGTGGCGCAATCTCTGCTCACTGCAACCTCCGCCTCCCAGGTTCACGGGATTCTCCTGCCTCAGCCTCCTGAGTAGCTGGGATTATAGATGCGCACCACCACACCCAGCTGATTTTTGTATTTTTAGTAGAGATGGGGTTTCACCATGCTGGCCAGGATGGTCTTGATCTCCTGACCTTGTGATCCACCTGCCTTGGCCTCCCAAAGTGCTGGGATTACAGGTGTGAGCCACCGTGCATGGCCCTCATCCCCTATGTCTTAAACAGTTACTGTTAAAGTTTCTCTCACCCCTTGAAAGCTTTTCTTCTCCTTTTAGGGAAGTGAACCCTGAGTTAATGTGCTGCACCTGCTGGCAAGTTGGAACATTTGGTTATAGCACGTTAGATTCCCCATATCTAGAGAGATCTCTGTATCTCTAGATATGGGGAAGTTAACTTCCTAGATGGTGTTCCTGAAGGGGCGAGGTAAAACACTTGGGTCTGAACTGTCAATCTGAAGGAAATCTTTCTGATTATACATCCTGTGATGTAGTGGCTGAATGCTGATGCTCTTGGTGACAATAACCCAATGATTTGCTGAAACTGTTACCTGAAACCCTGGGGAGGCTGGGCTTGAGTGCTCCTTTATGGAGTTATAATTATTCAGAAACAAACATTGATTTCTTAATTCTATTCCGTCGACAGCTAACTGTACTTCTCTAAGTACCTGGATCATTCCCTGATACGGTGCTAAACTGAGTGTTTGGGAAGACACGGAGACCGCATGCATAACCCAAGGTGTGTGGCTTACTAGAAACGTAACACCACATTTATGTATGGAAAATCGGTCAGCTCAATATATTCCTAACCGACTTTTCTCTCTTGGGCACCATTCTGGATACACTAGCACATCTAGACACTGTATGCTGAAGCCAAGATGTTGCTGGCATACCAATGAATCATGTTCATTTCTAGTTTCTTCTGCTGTTTTCTGTCAATCAGGAGCTATGCAAGGGAGAGAGCTGTTATCCTCCGTGATGGGAGGAAAGAAGGAGTGAAGGAAGGAAGAACAAAGGGTGAGAGGAAGGGAGGGAAGCAAGGAAGGGAGGGAGGAAGGGAGGAAGGAAAGACAAAAGACTGCTGGTAACAAAGATTTCTTTCTCATTTCTACTTAGTTATGAAGTGTGATGAAGAAGTAGATGTCTCTGGGTATTTTTGTTATGTCAAAAACCAAAGCTAAAGACTATGAAATAGGGCCTAACAAAAAGCATGGATTAGTTAATAGGTCTATCTGTTAAATAAAGAATGAGACATAATAATTATGGAGAGCTCTTTCTCAGATGATAATTCCTTATATTACCTTCTGTAAAGCTATTAAATATTTCTAAGACTATAATGCCAAATTATAGAAATGTTTGGGGCACAATACATTTTTAATCCCCTATCTTTAAGACATTTTTTCTAAAGCCTGAACCAGCTCATTCAAGATCCATTTAAAAACACAGTATAAAAAAATTTATACTGTGTCAATATAAAGAAGGCTGATAATGACTCTCCTAACACAAAAGGAAATCTATTGACAAATTTCACTAAAATATGTTATCAATGGCCTTAAACATTTTATACATTTAAAGGCACTGTTTTGCCTTGCATGATATATATAATAAGCACAGAATTCCAATACATCTTAAAGAATCTAAGTAGAAGTCTGATGCCAATGACCGTAAAGTTTATTTCTGAAAGCAAGTCATATTTAGCTCACTTACTGGTTTCATTCTTGGTAAAGAAAACATAAAAGTCCAGGATAGAAAGTGACCTATAGGGATGACCTGGCGTCTTGCCCCTTCTTTGCTTCTGAAAAGCAGTAGCAATGTTTGGCTTCTTAAAGACAAAGATTAGCACGAGGATTTTTAAATTTGACAATCTGGAGAAAAGTGAATACTTTTATATAATTTTGTGGAATTGTAATTGTTGCATAAAATAGGAGATGTAGGGGTCTGATTTGAACCAGCAACAAAAGTTCTTGTCTCAGGATACAGGAGAAAGGACAGTTCAGAAATTAAAACAAGAGTGAGTAAAGAAAGATTAGCATTGTGTGAATGTGCAGAAGAGAATAAAATGAATAAATAATTTTAGCATATTTTCAGCCAACTGCAATAATTCAGCATGCATAGATACTTATCTTTAGAGAAAAATGCCCAGGCAAAATACATTTTTTTTTCCTCTGGAATGGGAAGAGAAGTTTCCTTAATTAAATATTGCCCTTGGCTATTTTAAAGAATTAAAAATAAAATAATTCTCAAAGAATTAGACATGACTATTGCTGTCTCAACAGGACAGCATGGGATGGATGAAGAGAAAGACTGGCATCCCGGCTCATGTTTTCAATTTTGAGTATCTGGTAGAGGAAGTATCTGGTAGAGGAAGAAGAAGATTCAAACTGAATCTTCTTCTTCCTCTACCAGATACTTAAAATTCAGCTAGACGCCTCTCCAAAGGGACATCAGGAGGAAGGGGAAGAATGCAGCTAAGTAACACACAGGACCTAGAATCTAGGCATCTCTCTTTTGAAATGAATATTAGAAATTCTATCTTAAACTGAAAACCGCAGGGAAATTCCAAATCAAAGTAATCACTATGGCCTTACTTCACCCGATTAGGTCTAAATATGATCTCATCTGCTGCAAAATATCAGACTTTGTGCTCAGGCCAACTTGACTTTTAAACACAAGATGTTGAAGGAAGTGTCTACACAAGTCCAACTCATATCCCCCTTTTTGTCGAAGGCCCATAAAGGGGAGACTTTTATTGTTGCTAAGGCTATGACAATGGGACATTCTTCTCCCTTTATCTCTAATTGAGGATGATTATACATATAATAACTACTGTATTTATATAACCCTTTACAATTTTCAAACTGTGTGGGTGTGGGTTTATACATATCCATTCTCAGTTAGTCTGCTCAATAACACAAATTGCTCCAGGTAACTCAAGTCCTAGGAAGAGCTTTACTGATTTGCTTGAAGGGAGATGCGTAGTTACTGAAAGCCTGGCTCAAGTATGGATTTAGATTCCAGATTAGAGAAAAGAAAACAAACTAAATTTCAATTGAGTTGAAAGGTGCAAATTTTTAGTTAAATCAGGTATGGCGCTTAGTTTACTGGGTCCCTATGCCCAGGAAGATAGAAGATCATCCATCCACTTGTGCTGATAATGTATGTTTAGTTAAGGCAGTAAACAGCAATAAAGAGAAAATTAGAAAAATATACTTTCAGCGTGGGCCTTTCTGGTTATTTTGATGGTTTACTTAGGGCCCTTTTAAGGTTTCATTGAGGCCAAAAATGTGATACTCGTTTGTTATTGTTTTTGAATTCATCAAGATTTCGTTCAAAACTTGGCACTTAAAAATCGGACTAATTCATGAAAAAATAACGTATTTCAATTTTGCGCTTATGGGTAAGAAAACTGATATGATTCGTTTTATTAACAAACTGTTTTAAAATCAAAAAAAGTCATTATTTTCAAACTGGGTGAAGCAAGGCAGAATCCTTTGTTTCCCAAAAAATGGTACCAGTTACAGGGCTGTTTTCTCTTCCTCATGTGGAGAGTTTCACATACACTGTTAAATATCACTTACTGAGTTGATTTGGAAAATACCAGGAAAACCATATACTGTACAGCTCAAATGACTGGAGTTAACAAAAACAAACAAACCCTCCCGGCCCCCAGAAATGTAAATAAAAAGTTAGATTTCCCTGTACTACATTTGATTGCATTAATTGATGTTTAAAAAAAAATCCGTTGAAAATAAAGCCCAGCAGTAGCATTTTTCTTTTCTAAATCACAATAGCAGCACATTACAAACATTACCAAAAGGTCCCTTGGTGCGATTGTAAAGTTCCACTCTGGCAGTAAAATGCATCTACTGTGTGTTCTCCATTTTCATCTCCACCCTCCCCAATATATAAGAAAGCAGGTCACGAATGAAATTAAGCCTGCCTGTGTATTGCTTAAATATTAATTTCTAATGAATGTTCAGATATTGAATAGTAACCCATTACATCTTTTAAAAATATGTATTTAAAAATCCTCTTATTTTAACATAGGGGTTGAGCCTGGATAGCAAGCAGATTATTACTACTGAGTCCTGTTTCATAATCTGTCATCCTCTCTACTGTGGCAAAAGTTGCTTCCACAGTGGGAGGGAAATTCTTGGTATACAAGGCATGTACTTGGTAGGCCTGGTAGGTTATCAAACACAGACCTCTACAATAGATGTAAAATAACTTATACTATAGTGTACAGAAGAGACAATATTTACAAAAAGCCGCACAGGCATGATCCCCAAAGCCTTTCTTTCCATGCAACATGGTGGAGTGGTTCAAAGAACAAAGGCGTTGGGATTACTTAGTGGGTGGGATGCCCAACCCTGACACTAACAAGCTGACTCATTTCACATAGGTTATTTATCCTTGCCTTTGTTAAATCATCTATTAAATGGGAATATCAAGTACCTATGTCTTGGGACTGTAGAAGTGAGACTCAATCAAAATAACACATATCAAGTATCTAGCACAATACTCAGTCTATGGTAACTACTCAGTAAATGTGAGTTATTCCTGCTATTAAGAATGAAACAAATGTTTGTTCCATTTGTTGAAATGTCTTTTAACACTCAGGATTTTTACTTTCTTATTATCTAGGATACAGATCTTACTCTTTTTTCCCAACACTTCAGGCAGTTATTTGAAAAGATTAAACAATTTTTATGCATAATTTTTAGATCTATACTGGAAGACTTTCTCTGAATAGCTAGTCATTTATATAATCAGAAATGGAAGTTATCATATTCATCCTTGTAAATATTTTAAGTTTTAAAGTAATATTTAGAATACTCCAAGAGTCTTCAAGCTGGGTATATATGGAAGGTAGCTATGTGTACCACTGTATTGTAAATGTACAACCTTAATGTACATAGAGGCTTTCAAAGAATTATGCAGACTGGGGTAATAATTCAGAGGAAACTGCTTTTCAGGGTTAAACTCCACATGTACTCTTTCCTAAAACCGATCTGCTTGCAAACAGCCTGTGGTCTGCTGGTTCCCCTTTCTCGCCTCTCCTTATAATTAACCTTGTCCTATTGTACAAAATGTGAGAGTACTTCCCGCCCTTTCTCTGTCTTACTCATGTTTTGTCCTGGGTTACAAAAATCTTCTGGGGGACAACTGGCTAACTCAAAAACTGGACACCTGCTGTGGAAGAGAACCACAAGGGTGAAAGGAAAAACTAGCCATGGTACAAAATGCTAAGGAGGGCAGCGGCCTTTTCATCCAGATGGGAGACTCACAAGGCTTATGCCTTCTCCATCTCTCTTAGAGCTAGAATTTAGAAGTGAGATCACTGTCACAGGAATGCATATTAACACTTTCATTTTCAAGTCAAAGTCAGACTTTTTCTGACACTAAGTGTAAGTTTGTTTTGGCTCATGACTTTGACAGTGAAGACTGGTTTTGTCCTTTAAATTACATGGCAAGTATCTCATCCAATTCAATGAGATAAATGTTAATAGTAGAAATATACTTGAAGCATATGTAATAAATAGTGCACTGAAAATCGCATCTTTTCAATGGCATATTTATGATTTAAAAAACATTTTTATAGGTGCAAAATTATAAGCATGTGAGGAGATATATAATTTTTAAAGCTGTTTTTGGGGTTACTGAAAATAACTTTGAAGATGTTAACATATGCGATATAATTTTTCTTTTTTTTCATGTTTTTGTCTTATCTTTTTACTGCTTTTACAATTACCCTTTTAGTATTTTACCATTTTGGCAATTCTAGTAATAGATATTGGAATTTGTAGTTCTTATTCTGTTTTAAAACCTGTTTCACTTAGCTGGAAACTATGGAAAAAATAAGCAGGGGGACCTTCCAGTTACCAAATCTAATAGAGCTACGGTTAGAAATTAGATTTTTTTTTTTTTTTTTTTTGAGACCGACTCTTGCTGTGTCTCCCAGGCTGGAGTGCAATGGCGTGATCTTGGCTCACTGCAACGTCCACCTCCCAGGTTCAAGCGATTCTCTTGCCTCAGCCTCTTGAGTAGCTGGGATTACAGGCGCACACCACCGCACCCAGCGGTTTTTTCTATTTTTAGTAGAGACAGGGTTTCACCATGGTTGCCAGGATGGTCTCGAACTCCTGACCTCAAGTGATCCACCTGTCTCAGCCTCCCAAAGTGCTGGATTACAGGTGTGAGCCACTGTGCCTGACTAGGTTTTAAAAATTAATTAACTTAATTTTTAAACTTTAGATTCAGAGGGTACAGGTGTAGGTTTCTTACATGGATATACTGCATATTGGTAAGATCTGGACTTTCAGTGTACCCATCACCCAAATAGTAAATACTGTATTCAATAGGTAATTGTTTTAACCCTCACCCTCTTACCCTCCCCCGTGTTGGAGTTCCCATTTCTATTTTTTCTATCTTTATATCCATATGTATCCACTGTTTACTTCCCATTTATGGGTGAGAACATGTGATAATTTGATTTTCTGAGTTAGTTCACTTAGGATAATGGTCTCCAGCTCTATCCAAGTTGCTGCAAAGGACATGACTTCATTCTTTTTTATGGTTGCACAGTATTCCATGGTATATACGTACTGCATTTTCTTTGTCCAATCATCCATTCATGGGTGTTTAGGCTGATTCCATGACTTTGCTATTGTGACTAGTGCTGCAATAACATAGGTGTGCAGGTGTCTTTTTAGATGATTTCTTTTCCTTTGGGTAGAAGCCCAGTAGTGGGATTGCTGGATGGAATAGTGTTCTATTTTTAATTCTTTGAGAAATCTCCATACTGTTTTCCATAGAGGCTGTACTAATTTACATTCCCGCCAGCAGTGTCTAAGTGTTCCCTTTTCTCTGCATCCTTACCAACATCTGTTGCTTTTTGACTTTTTAATAATAGCCATTCTGACTGGTGTAAGACGATATCTCATTGTGGTTTTAGTTTGCATTTCTCTGATGATTAGTGATGTTGAACAATTTTGCATATGTTTGCTGGCCACTTGTATGTCTTCTTTTGAGGAATGTCTGCTCATGTCCTTTGCCCACTTTTTAATGGAATAGTCTGTTTTTTTCTTGTTGTGCTGTTTGAGATCATTGTAGATTCTGGATATCAGTTCTTTGTTGGAGGCACAATTTGCAAACATATTTTCCCATTCTGAAGATTGTTTATTCTGTTGATTATTGCTTCTGCTGTGCAGAAGCTATTTTGTATTTAGTTTGAAATATACCAAGTGTTTTTCATCTTTATAATTCATTTGTTGATTTTCTTCCTCTATATTCTTTCTCTTCTCCTTCTTATAGGAAAAAGAGAGAAGAAAGAAAAGGGAGAAGCGGCCAGAGGTGTGGGGCAGAAAGGGGCCCTGGTTTCAGGAGTGTGTTTAGACAGGAGAAAGAGAGGAGAGAGTAGAGTTTTATCAAAGTGGGTTTCCCATTTAGTCAGTTCTGTCAGCTGCTCCAAAGCAGTGGTGGGTCTTGCAGTAGGTGGGAGGTAAAACTCAGGCAATGGCTATGAGGGCTGACACACTCAGTCCACTTAGCAGAAAGCTATCAGCGGGACTGAGAAGGTTAGAAGAGGTGGGCCTGTGCCTTGGGCCCTGCCTGCCCCCTTGCACCCTGCCTGCTCCAAAATTCCACAGTGCAGCTTTTGCTGTTGTTGACTGAATGTAAGGAAGGAGACAAAAAAGAGAAGGAAGAGAATGAGAGAGGGAGGGAAGAGACAGCTTTGGTGAAGCCGCAGGGTTGTAAGGGATTTCGAGTCCACCCGTGGATGGTGTAGGAGCACATGGTTGCTTCCTCTTTGTATCCTCAAATAATTCAACATGTCGTCAAAGAGATCTTTCCAAATTCACACCATTCTGTTACTAGCGACAGGCTTCTTGCCTAGCTATCTTACTTTTGACTAGCCCGAAAGTTAAAAAAGAAAAACAGCTGTGGGTTTCAAATATAGGAGCACTGTCTCCTATATTTCTATCTAAAAGATAATAACATTTTCCCCTTTTCTTCTTTTTTTTTTGAGAGAAGTCTTACTCTGTCACTCAGGCTGAGTGCAGTGGTACAATCTTGGCTCACTGCAACTCTACCTCCCATGTTCCAGCAATTCTCCTGCCTCAGTCTCCAGAGTAGTTGGGACTACAGGCATGCAACACCATGCCCAGCTAATTTTTGTATTTTTAGTAAAGACGGAGTTTCACCATGTTGGCCAGCCTGGTCTCGAACTCCTGGCCTTAAGTGATCCACCTTCCTCGGCCTTCCAAATTGCTGGGTTTACAGGTGTGAACCAACACACCTGGCCTATTTTACCTTTCTTTTTTTTTTTTTTTAAGCAGTGCCTCCTTACTGCCTTCAAGTGTTCTGGTCAACTCTATTTTCTCTCGACAAGCAGAAAAATGGTGCCAGTTTCCTCCCTATGCAGTCCACGTCTGGCTGCTACCATTTTCCAGGTGCTGACTTCTACTGCAAAGTTTTCTTTATTTTACATTTTAAGAATGAGGTAAAAAAATGGTCTGAATAAAGTACTTCAGTGCTACTGTCTTCTGCTTGTCCCACACTATCCTTACTAATCTACAGGCAATCACAATTTCTTTAGAGTGCCACCTCATTGTAACCTCTAGAAACCAGAAGATATTAGAAGTCACTGTGTTTAACAAAAATTCTGAGGAGTCGTGTGATTTTCAAGGCTCAATTAATAGTTACTAGGGAAAAATACATTTTAAAAATTTGGTATGAAATATCTGTGTTGGGTGTCTGCATTATGCTTGTCTCTCAAGACCTTTACCCTCTTTGCCAACTGCTATATGATATCTGACCAGCTGTTCTCAAGTAAAGCTGACATCCCTGGTCAGCCAGTGAACAATGTGCAGACGAGGAAGAGGTGCACAGCGCCCTGTGTGCCAACATGATGCTTTCCCTCTTTTTAAGGGGCTAAACTGGCCGTTCATTAGCCTTTGCAACTCGCTTTCCAAGGCACAGGCTTGAGTCTTCTCATTAGCACTGAATTCCCTGCCTCTAAGAAGAGCACAGATGTCAGGCAAGCCTGACCCAGTATCTGGCTGATCAGATGCTGTTTACTTTCATAAGCCCGAGGTTTTAGTGCATCTTGAGACGAGGCAGTGGGATTCTTCTCTGGTCCTCCTCGGTGTGGCGGAGTAATGGAATGCACAACAAGCTCACAAATGGTCTGCGCCCACAGCTGCAGATCTTGACGAGGAGAGGGCTGCTGTTTTCCATGGGAAGTTTCCCTAAGGACAAAGGGTCCAGACTGCTTCTCTGGAAACCAAATCTGCAGGAGGCTCCAGTCCCCTGAAACAACCAGGCATGCTTTGGTACATCCAGCCTGGGGGAAAGGGCCCACTTGCCTGACCTCTTCAGAAAATGTTCTTTGTATGGAGTTAAATAAATAAATAAGTGCATGCATACATATCTGCATACATACATACAAATATGAAATGAATCTCTTTAATAATCTCAAGATATCATCTCGGCTCATGTATGAGGCAGTCGCTAGGGGCCCATGACAAAGGGGCTTTGGGTTTTCTCTTTACTTTTGATCTGCATGATGAAATGTTAATGTTCATCCCATCAGGGCCCCTCCCAGAAACACACCCCTTCTAGAAAGGCGTACCCCTGCCCACTACAACTCCCACTCAAATTCACCATTTACGTTTAAGTGCTGACGCTGAGCTCATGCCCAGAAGCACTGACATTTTTAAACAGGGCTAGCTAAACTGCTAAATGAAATCTATTGATGATAAAGAGCACAGCTGAGATTAAATTGTGGCAATTTAATAATAAACACACTCCCATCCAGCGCGTCTTGCCACTCTGCATACACTTAACGTATGAACCTTGACTCCAAGCGTTTTGTCTGTAGTAGGTAATGTGGGGTGGGGGGAAGAGTCCATAGAATCTATAATTTTGTGTTGATTAGGTAGGAAACAACCACGAGCACATATTTTGATATCTCTATTAACAGCCTGTTCATGTCTAACTGCAAAACTTGGTTGCACTTCTTTCACCATCTTTGCCCAAGACAGACCAGTAAACACAATTCCTCTCTCTATAATTAGCCTTTTCTCTGAGGGCCCTGAAGTAAGTCTGCATGCCGTAGATTTAATATCCAGTGCTATATCCATATGTGCTGCCCTTGCCTGGTCCCAGAGCATATAAACTCCCCTATTAGCAGCCTTGACTGCTTAATTATGCAGATTTTTTTTGTACCCGCCTGCCTGTAAAATTACTGTGTCTAACCTTTTTTTTTTTTTCCTCTTTGCACCATGCTGGCCATTCTAATGAAATCGGCATAGGGGAAAGGGCCTGATTTGCAGTTATGGAGGCTGGATCGCACTGGCAATCTGTCCTTAGTGGGAGTTACAAAAGAAGTCAAATGCCTTCATCTGGCTCTATCCTATCATCCCCAAGGTGATTGAGTTCACTTCCCGATGCTTCCCAAGTTTTCCTCAGGCTGTCCAATCAGCAGGTCCACCAGGGAGCCCAGCCTAGCTTGCAACAGTCTCTGTATCTAGTTACAGCCCCACCAGGGACAGTCAACCATCCACCCCCAAGCCTTCAGATGAAAACCTTTTCTAACAAGGCCGCCCAGCGCCAATGAAATAACACACATCTGCATATCCACTGGGTCCCATGTTTCTTGTGCTCATGGATTATGTATCTTGCAGCCTCTAATAAAGAAATGCAGTTCTTTGTTTAATGTTTATCTTGTGCTTGTTAAGCAAATGCTAATGTTGTATCAGAATGCTTTAGTGCTATTTGGGTTTTTGGTGATTTACTACAAGACAATCTGCTGTGAAGTAAATTTAGAGAGGGAGAAAAGGGGAAAAATTATTCTGGTTGAAAGGCAGAAAAAGGTTTGACAGAAAAATCAAGGAAAAGGGAATGAAATAGCATGGAGAGAACGAGGAAGTGGGAGTGTGCTCGAGACAGCAAATGCCTGACAGACAGGTAGGCAGGCGGACAGAAGGACACACACACACACACACACACACACACACACACACACACACACCCCTGGGTTGCGGGTGGGGGAGAGAGCAGGGCCTTACAGAAATCTTCTAGCCCCAGGCTGACATACTCACTCTATCACTGGACAGTTTGAAACTGGAAACTAGAGAATAAACCCAGTACAATTTCCTAAAAAGATGAGATGATAACTTCCCCTTCAGTCATAAGGTAAACAGTGTCCTGAAGGGTAAACAAAAAATAAAAAAGGCTTTTTTTGTTGTCTGCCTTTGTGCCCTCATGGTTAGCACTGTGCACTGTTATTCACAGACCACAGGGAAGCCCTAAATTTAATTGTTCATGCCTAGCTCTGCTAGAAATAGGCAAAAATCATCAGAATCTCCCTCCTCCCAATTTCAGGGAGGGGTGGGGGCTGGGGGAAAGAAAAGAGGGTGGCAGCTTGAAAGCTGATGAATGAATGCCCTTTATTTATCCTTTGGCAAGATGGGATATAGATATCCACAGTGCAAACCTTTCCCGCCTGCTTTCCAATGCTGCAATACTGGTGGGAAAGAGGATGTCATTTTTATACCGAGAGATTACACATTTCCCCCTACTCCATATTTTTGATAGGTCAAAATGCAATTCTCTGGAAGTCAAATTGGGGAAAACTGCGATCTGTATTTTAAAAAATTATGGCAGTTATAATTTGTTGACAAATTGTGAGGTTAACGAGGTCTTAGATTTCTGGTTCATAATATACAAAACCTAACTGATAAGAGATGATGGAGAGAACATAGTGGGTAGGATAAATAAGTGTTTCACTCAGGAAGTACACTTGTCACAAATCATAGTCCTTTTCTTTTCCTCTTTTCTGCACTCCATGAAATAAATCAATAAATTTCCAAAAGGATGAAAAAACTCTTAAGTGGGTAAATGAAAAGCAAACACCTACCACACAAATACACACTCTGTCAAGTGAAAATTGCATCCGCATAGGAGAATGCCATGTTAGCTTTCTTCTTGGGTAAACATCTCTATCCTTCACACACTATAGAAGCTGAGGATAAATTTAGTCTTTGTGATTAATACAATTAATTACAAGAACTCTGGTTCTTCAGAAATGCCTCAAAGATGTCACAGAAGTTTCCATTAAAAGTGTCAGCTCCTCCTTCAGAAAATGTATGTGCAACATAGTTTATTGTTTTCTTTGCTAATATTCTTTTTGTAAATTCTTGTTTTATTTTTCCGATATTATTTTCCTTTATAAATTTGATGTTTTCTAATGGTGTCCTATTAACACACAAAAGCTGAACTCAGAGCCCCTTTCTATGCCAATGGAAGGGACTAGAAAAGCCAGTGAAGGCATCCATTTGCTACTTGAATAACTGGAAGTCTATAGTCCGGGATTCTCAAAAGTACTGCCTTTTAAGTCACCTAGGACTCTCTGCAGAGAGTGAAGCTTAATTACTACCGTGGACATAATTTGGGGCTCTGACACTTATTCTTTGAGGCTGACCAGAAGTCATCAACTTCTTTCCATGATTTCATTTCACTAAATAATATGATCATGGCAGACTTCATTTAGGCTGAAAGCAAATCCTACTGCTGAAAGGTCTTTTTTCCCATTGTCTTAGCCACTTAGTCCCCATTGGGGGCTATTATTAGAATTGGAATTTAATGTATCTCTTTTCCCCTTTAAATTTAACAGAATGAAAAAAACAGAAAAAGGAAATCAATGGCACATTTCATTAGCTGGTTCTTATACCTATGGCAGGCCATGCATCATGGGCTTTGCCGTTCATAAAGTATTATATAGTAACAGCTCTCTAAATAATAAATAAAAGTAACATATGCATGTTTAGACTTGTCTTCTCAGTAACTTATAATGCTTTCCATTCTCATATCATTAATTCACATTACATTCCTGTGAAGTAGTTATGTTTTGTGTATTATAATCTCTATTACATACTTAAGAAAACAGAGTTACTAAACTACTAAAAAAAAAGTCATTTAATGATGAATTTCAAGCCTCAATCTCCTGCTTTCCCCAGGGGAGTAAGTGTTGGAGGAGTTCAGACTGCTCAAGGCTGGTTGTCTTATGTAGCCACAGCTTGCTTTGAGGAAGAGCCTGACTCCAGTGGGTTTACAAAGAGCTTGACCTCACTTCCTTTGCCAAGAAAACCTCAGTAACGCCCTAGCCATCCTTCCCCCTCCAATATTCAAAGCAGTATATTAATAGGGATAAGCACTTGGGGTGAAGGTGGTGAAAAGACCAAATATGTGAATAAAATGACATTTTTATTCCAGAACTTTCAGTGACAGGGTGGCTTAAGAACAATGGGTTACCAAAGCGATCTGTCATGATGGTATTCTCCTGTCGCACCGGAACACTGTAGAATTCAGCTGCTAAGAATTTTAGGCTCTCCATGATGAAGAAAAATGATCTTATCAGTGGCCTTAGCCAGAAGCTGTGCTAAATGATCAGGAGCAATCTGAACTGCCATTGGAATAGAATCCAGGGTGAGAAAAAGACAAGGAGTTGATTGGGGAGGTGGGTCAGAGTGAGAAAGTGGGTTCTTTGGAAGGTGGTGGTTAGATTTAGACAATGGGTAGCACTGGGGTTTAATGAGACTCCAATTAAGAGTAATTCGGGAAAACAGTTTATTAAAAAACAAACAACCTACAAACATTAACAAAAAGTAACCCCTTAAACATGGTTTAGAATTATATTTAAAGTACATTATATTTCTACATTCTCTAGGATCACCCTACACACTAATTTTCTAAACCTTATGGAATGGGAGTTCTTGGATTGGCAGAATAAGCTCCTACTACAGCAAACATCTTGCAGATAACTACTGTAAATTTTGGACAAAATATAAACAGTGATCAACCTGAAGGCACTAGCATGTGAATAAAAGCAGGCAGAGTCTGGAGAGTCAACACTTGGATGAAGATGGAAATAACACAAGATGAATTTCTTCTTTTTTTTTTTTTTTAAAAAAAAAAAAAAAAAAAAAAAATATTTTTATATTTAAAAAAAAAAAAAAAAAAAAAACAGGTTTTATATGCATGTGGATGCCAGTACTCCAATAGAAAGCTTCGGTTATCTTTAACTTGAAGAACTAGAAAACATAATTTAGGGCAAGCATAGCCATTGGAAAGTAAGGGAAAAACCCCTTACACACACACGCCACACACGTATACACACACACACACACACACACACACACACACACACACACACAAATCCTTAATTAGGTTGCTTGTAGTCAGTCCTGCTCTTGTATGGTTCAAAATTTGGTCAGAGATTTATGAAGAGTTTATATACGGAAAGTGTTTCCCCACCTCTGCCAAGCTCTTTCTAGTGTTTTCTCCTTACTCTTTCGTTCTATATATATAGAGAGAGGGCTGACATTTGAGCTGTGGTCCAAGTGATAGAGTTTGCAGTCTGAGTTCAATCAAGTTACCTGTCTGCTAAAAAAAAAAAATCAGCCCCCTCTGGAGGAATGTATCGGAATCCAGAGTATCCACAACATAACATTCATGATGTCCAAGATACAAGTTATGAAGAAAATAGACAATGTGATCTATTTTTTAAGAGAAAAGACAATTAACTTAGATGTTTGGAGCTAGCATCCAAGGATTTTAAAGCGGTTATTTTAACTATGCTTAATGATATAAAGGAAAATATATTTCTCATGAATGAAAATATAGGAAATCACAAAAGGGGGAAAACAGCTTATAAAAGGGTACCAAATAGAAATTCTTAAACTGAAAATTGTAATTTTTGAAATAAAATAATCACTGTATGGGCTTAACACCACAATGAATATGATAAATGGAGAGGTCAATGAATGTGAAAATAGACTAACAGAAATAATTTATTCTGATGAACAGAAATGAACAGAGCCTCAATAACCAGGACAAGATCAACACATGGGTAACTGCCATTTTAACATGAGGAGGAAGAAAACGGGAAAAAAATAATAGTTTAAAAAACAATGGCAAAATGCCCCAAATTTAGGGAAAGATACAACTGTACAGACTCATGAAGTTCACAAACTCTAAGAAGGAAAAGTGTAGGAAAACCACATAAGCATATCCTAGTCAAATAGTTCAAAACCAATATGAATGGAACATTTTAAAAGCAGGAAAAAACAAAACATAAAATCTTTCCCTAATCAAAAACAAAAACAAACCCCCCAAATTCATAAAAGCATATTACACAGAGCAAAACAGTGATCTGAATGATTTCTGTCTTCTGAGTTGGTGGATCTCAGAAGACAGTGGACCAATGCCTTTAAGGTACTAAAATACTAAAGAAATCTGTCAGACTATAATCTTATATCCAATAAAGAATATCCTTCAAGAAGGAGATGAAATTAAAATATTTTCATATAAGAAAAAGAGAATTTATCATTAGCAGAATTGAGCTATAAAGAGTACTTATTCAGACTGATAGGAAATTAGACCAGATGAAAGCTAGGGTCTTCAGGGAAGAGTTAAGAGCAACATGAATAGTAAATATCTAGTATACATTAAAAATTATTTCTTTTTAATTTCTTTAACATATGTATGATTACTTCAAGCAAAAAATTGTAGCACTGCCTTATAGGGTTTACTGCATATGTAGACATAATACATAAGAAATCCATATAACAGACTGACATATGGTTACAAAATACGTACATTTAATATAAATAAAGTGGTAAGATATTAACTATAAGTAGACTGTGAAAAGTTAATTTTATATATATATTATATATATATATATATATATATATATAATATATATATATATAAAATTATATATATATCCCTACAATAGCCACTAAAATAATAATGCATTAAGGGATATAACTAAAACACCTACAAATAAATGATAATAGAATTATAAAAAATATTCAAAAAATTCAAAAGGGGGCAGAAAAGGAAGAAATGAATCTGTAGACTCATGACTCAAAAAAAAATGAGGCAAATAGCAAAGACATGGTAGGCCTAAATCTAACCACACTAATAATTATATCAATTATAATGTACTGACATTAATTAAAAGATTGTCAGAATGAATAAAAATGGATGCTCTAACTGTATGCTGTCTATAAGAGGTACACATTAACTATAAAGAGAAGTTGAAAGCAAATGGATAGAATGAACACATATCACGAATATAATGAGCTTAAGAATGCTAGAGTGGCTACATTAGTATCAGACTTCAAGACAATACTGCCAGAGATAAAAAGAGATATTTCATAATGCAAAATGAGCCAACTACTCAGGAAAATATAACAGGCATAAATGTGTATGCACCTAAGGAGAGTTTCAAAATGTATAAAGTAAAAACAGACAGAATATAAGGAAAAAAGATAATCTTAACAATTATGGATGTTTGAATGTCTCTCTTAGCAATTAAAAAGACAACCTTATAATCACACAGATAAATATCTGAATGCCTGGTATAGCAACTGATAGAAAACTAGCTCCCTGCCCCCACCAATGACTAGAGACATAGATGATGATTTCAAAAACACTCTCAACCACCTTGACCTAATTGATAACTATAGAACATTATACTCAACATCTGCAGAATACATACTGTTTTCAAGTACACATAATACATTCATCAAGATTGACCATATGTTCACACATAGAACAAGTATCAAGAAATATAACAGAATTAAATTATACAGAGTATGCTCTCTATTCATAGGGAATTAAATTAGAAATTAATAACTAGACATCTAGGAAAACCTCAACTATCTGGAAATCAAAAGCACATTTCTAAATAATCCATGGGTCCAAAAAGATATCACAAGAGAAATTAGAATACATTTTGAACTGAAAGGCATTGAAAATTTAATATTTTAAAATTTATGGGACACAGCTAAAGCGTTTCTTAGAAGAAAATTTAGAGATACAAATGCTTGTATTAGAAACATAAAATAGTCTAAAACTAATGACTTTAAGTTTTACCTTAAGAAGCTAGAAAAAGAGAAAATTAAATGTAAAGTCAGTATAAGGAAAGAAATAAAAATATAAAAATAAAAATCAATAAAATACAAAACTAACCATGGAAAAGTTAATAAATTTAAAAAATGATTATTTGAAAACATTGGCAGAATTGATAAACTTAGCTAAACTGAAATAGAAGAAAAGAGAATACAAGTTATATCAAATTATCAGGAATGAATAAGTGGCACTATTAATCCTATAGACATTTAAATGTCAATAAGGGAGTATTACAAAAAAATTCATACCAACAAATCCGACACAAAATTAAAAAGAAAATCTGAACAGCCATTTTTGGCCATTAAAGAAATTGAGCTTATTAAAAAAGGAAGGAAGAAAGGTGCACACAATCCCAGGTCAGATGGTTTCACTGGTGAATTCTAACAAGTATCTTCAGAAAAAATAACAGCAATCTTAAACTCTTCAGAAATTCTTCAGCATAATCTTAATGTAACACCTTAAATTGATTTATAAAACTTGTAGGATTGGACCAGGCACAGTCGCTCACACCTGTAATCCCAGCACTTTGGGAGGGCAAGGTGGGTGGATCACCTGAGGTCAGGAGTTTGAGAGCATCCTGGCCAACATGATGAAACCCCACATCTACTAAAAATACAAAAAATTAGCCGGTCATTGTGGCATGCACCTGTAATCCCAGCTACTTGGGAGGATGTGGCAGAAAAATCGCTTGAACCCAGGAAGCAGAGGTTGTGGTGAGCTGAGATTGTGCCACTGCACTCCAGGGTGGGTAACAAGAATGAAACTCCATCTCAAAAAACAAACAAACAAAAACACTTGTAGGACTGGCCTATAACCGTAATTCAGCCAGCCACATTAGTATACTAAAAGGGACACTGAGAGATATAAAAATTAAAGCAATGAAAATTAAATAGAATTATTTTCCTTTTCTTATTCTTATTACTATCTATTCAATAGTAAATAGATCAACCCCTTTAGAATTAAAAACTGATCTGTGACCAAATATCTTGGCTCCCTTCTTCTTACTTGTGAAGCAGTCTTTTCTCAGTACATAGTCACCTGAACTTCCGCTCTGCTGTAAGACACTGGCAGTGGGAGCGACACAGCATAGACCTGTTGTTCAGGAAGGTGGTAAGAAACCTGGTTCAGGTCATGGGTCATCTATGCTCTCAAGTTCAGCTTTCTCAGTAGTAAATTTCATATTTTGGTCAAGAAATTTTTGGAGAAAAATCCAAAGCAAAAAATAATATTGAATTTGTTCTCAGTTAACCCCTAAAAAATAGAGTGAAAGGGAAGAAGGAAAGTCTTAAAAAGTGTTAGAAGACATGAAACAACTGCATGTGAAAGTAGAAAGCAGAGTAGAGTGACCACCATCCCCCTTCCCCACCACTGGAGGGGACAGTAGAGGAACACGACGGGCTCTGAGGAGAAAGAAGTGGGTAGGAGTTTTCAGAGAGGTGTTGCATCAGTAGTGCAGAAGAATTAGCCCTAAATCAAAGGCTGTTCTGCAACACCTTCCCCCCAAACATAAGGAAAGCCTCAAAGGATCAAACTATTACAAACTAACTTAACTGCTTCCCAAACAAAGCTCTAGAATAGTTATATAAATACAAAAATATCCAGTACCCAGCAAGGTAAAATTCACGATGTCTGGCATCTAATGAAAATTTACCAAACATGTAAAGAAGCAGGAAAACAGCAACACATAAGGCAAAGAGAAAAATCAATCAACAGAAACTGACATAGAAATGCCACAGATGATAACATTAGTAGACAAGGATATTAAAAAAGCTACAACTACATTCTGTCTATTCAAGAGGTAGAAGTAACATTGAGCATGTTCAATAGACACATGAAAGAGATAACAAGATCCATATTGAACTTGAAGAGATGAAAAGTACAGATGGATTTAACAGCAGATTCGACATTACAGAAGAAAAGATTAGCAAATTAAAGACACAGGAATAGAAACTATCCAAAATGAAACAGAGAGACAAGGTAGTGAAAAAAAAAAAAAAGAATGAACAAAGTATCAATGAACCTGTTGGACAATTTTAAGTGGCTAACATGTATGACTAGAATCCCTGAAGGAGATGTGCAGAAAAATATTTGAAAAATAGGTAACTGTTAAATGACGGATTGTCATGAACATTCAGGTTATTTGAGTATGTTACAATTTTTTGTATTTTCATGGTTTTAAGTATATACCAGTTCTGAATATTGTACCTAAAATTATATTCTACCTGAAAATGTCTAGTATTTATTTAAAAACAGGCCCCAATGTAAAATCTAGAATTACATATATCCTATCAAATAAATGAGTGGCTTTCAGAATATATTCAAGAAGTAAAACGACTTTTAATATAGATTTATCTCCACTTTTTGTGGACCTGGAGGTTAATATATGACCGATGAAGCAGTTAAGAAATTTAATGTCTCACTTCTTCCTCTGATTGGAATGAGGTAGTTTGTGTATGTGAAGTGAAGAAAGAAATTTTGGTTGTGGGTGGCACAGAAAAAAAAATTGGTTATCAAAGAGAGAATAGAAATTGACAAGTTTCAGATCATGACAAAAAAAGGAGAGAACGAAAACATCAGGAATCGGCTTATAGAATGGGACATGAAACTTGGTCCAGTGGGAAAGGTGTAATTCACACGTACTCAGACAGTCACACATATTTTAATTTGGTCAAATATAAAGCCCTGAACTTAGGATGATATTCCATCTGCTTCTTAAGGTAGGTCTACTGTAGTGGAGACCATTATACGAAACATTAAAAATATAAACTAGACTGTCCTCTATTTGGGATTTTGATGATTATTAGAGAGACGTCTAATGTTTATTTGTGCCTACAAATGACTCATTACAAATGACAGAGTCATTTGTAAGCACAAATAATTATTAAGACAAAGAAGTAAGAGAAACAAACATTGTTTTTTTGTTTTGTTTTGTTTTGGTTTGGTTTTGCCTCAAAGATTCACTTATAGACCACATTGTCAGGGAACTATTGGAAAGCCTGCTTTATTTTTTCCATAGTCACAATGGGGACTAAAATATTGTGCCCAGACTCAATCTAAAAAAAAAAAAAAAACAACACAGAAATGATAAAGAAAATGGTATAAAGACAAATGGGAAAGCGACAAACCTCCTTACTTAATTGAAATAATTCAGTGAAATAAGATTAATACTTTCCAAGCCAAAAAACTTTAGAGCTAAGGTATTTTCACGCAATCTCCTCATTTCCTGACAGTAAAGAGATTAACCTAGGTTATGCAACTATTTAATGCAAAGGAAGAAACTCAGTTGCAGGTTTCCTGAATCACAGCACTGAGCCTTGGTTGTTACATTCTCCAATTTCCTTGCAGAGGGAAGGGAGCGAGAATAGACTGTATGCAGTGATTTTACAGAGGACTCCAGTGCGCTTTAAAGTGCATATTAACATTCATAAAATATACTCTTTCTAATATAACCTTGACCTACGTTGACCTAATGTGCTTTCTATAAGAAACATGAATTCCACAGTTAGTTATTAATGGTTTTGGGTTCTCAGAATTTAGAAACACTTTTGCCAGGTGCTGGTTTGGATGGTTGAGGATTTTTTAAAAGATCTGCTCATGAAAGAAATAATCTATTCTTTAACCTTTTTATTAAATCATCACCTTTAGCTTTCTAAACAATTCAAATTCACTCAACTGATTGTTATTTCCATAAGCCATCATTCCGATATCTTGTAGTGACACGCTAGTAGGATTGGGAGCCAAGAAATCTGTGTCCTGGCCCCACTGCTGCTTGGAGCCTGGGTAAGCGATGGAACCTCTATGGATCTCAGCTTTCTTACGAAAACAAGAAGCCCACAGAGTGCTCTCTTTTTCTCTAAATTTCTATTAATTTATTTTCAAGTGCAAGGGTGAGGAGACCAAAAATCTCTAGTCATCTTTTATTTGTAACTGTCTAAGTTTTTCTTCCTTTCCCCTTTCTGTACCCATCAACAAGTAGAAGAATCTGTGAAAAGATACAGGATGAAGACAAGGTAGAGAAGAACTAAAGTTACCACCCTAATTTTGTAAACCTTTTAACAACAGCTGGAGGCCTGCTTCATTTTCTCTCCTCAGCTTACTGGTCACTGGGTCTTGTTTCAGAAACTAAGTTATACATGAATAAAGGCATAGCAAGTGACTGCTTTTCTTGAGCAGATCACCTGGTGAAATGATAAAAGTTGAAGAATTGAGACTGCCTTTATAAATTTACAGATTAAATATAAGCTAATTTTAGAACCATCCTTTATTTTTTGCTTCTTTTATTTATACTGAACATTTTTATCCCATTTCTTGTCTTTAACTCTCACTCAGATTTCCTTCTGCATTTCTGTTGTATTGACATTCTTGTGTTATGCAAATTTTATCTTATTTTCAACTTTAGTAACAAATAAGTGACTTAACTGTGCTGATGTTAAAATTCTAGTAAAAATTCTAAGTTACATCAAATAAGCAGAAATATTTTGCTCCCAACAAATTAACATCTATGTATATATATTCCTCTAACAGTGCTGATACAGCTTCCAAAGCTCCTAACTTTAAACCATACATATTAGAAAGATATATATGCAAATGTTTTGGGTTTTATAAATCCAAGTTATGCTCATAATAACAACTAGTCCTATTTCAAGTAGTTTTATATTACTCATGGAATTGTTATTATGGCATTGTGTTAAAACATTTGACCAATACTTCCTGGACACCATTTATGAGCACAGCATATATAAAATGATTTCAATTAGTTGATATTATATGTCTACTACAAGTACCTCAAAGAGTATGCATGAATCAGATAATATTCTGGAGGTATAAATTCACCCTCCATATAGTTGATCCCATAAATCCAGCCTTTTATACCTCAAAGGGAGGGGTGGATTTTCTTCTGTTTTATTTGCAATGAAAATTGAATGTTAACTAGCCACATGGGAAGATGATAGACAATAATCCATTGTTGAACATTAGTCTTATATTTATCTAATTTATTGATTGAATGAAATGAGGTCTTTGATTCAATTCAAGGGTTTGGCATTTTACACTTTTCGGTTTATACAACTGTTTGATTAACAATAAATTTTAAAAGAGTTTATTCATATTAAGAAACAGAGGCTCAATGCTAAGAGATATCAAGACATACCTTATGTTCAATTTGTGGTTCAATCTGTCTTCCTAAAATGAAACTGTCATTGGTAAACCATCTTGAACAGGTCTTGTGTGTGTGTGTGTATGTGTATGCATGTGGGGGTATGCTGTGTGTATTAAACAAGTTGGATTATGGGTCGCTGTGTGTATTAAACAGCTATGTCTTTGACTATGTCACATACAAATAAGTGGGTACGTGTGTGTGTGTGTGTGTGTGTGTGTGTGTGTGTGTGTGTGTAATGGTGTCATACACTTTCTGTAGGGAATTTCTCCAGGATAGATGTAGTTTTCAAAACTGCTTTTGAAAAAAATACTAAGAGCACAAAGGTATGATTTGGCTGTGGTTTTGCTATTATTTCTAAGAAATAAACTTGCTATTCAGTAGTGGCTGACAATCCAGCTTTTAACGTGGATATTAGCCCATAGTTTGCAAGAATTTGGCCATTACTTGAGTATGAATTTAGGAAATGGTGCATTTATCTGACATTCTGTTTCTAGTTGTAGCAAGCTTTTTGGCATTAGAATATTTGTGTACCGTATGTCCCTTCAATGGTCCTCATAAATGTTATGTTTGCCTTTATGTAGTTTTTAAAGTTAGAAATTTGGATCTTAGGAAGAGCCTCAAGAAACAGGATAGACTCCTCTAGGACATCTCATAGGAATAAATAACCTTGAAAACTTGAAAGTGGATTTGACTACCTGGTGACACAGACCACATAGTAATAGACCAGAATTTTTTTCTAGCCTCTAAACAGGTCTTACAAGCAATTCTTGGTTTCTCAACATTTTCTTTCCCAATCAAATTAACCAGAAAATATCCTTCTTTCCTTCCCCAGCTCCTAATTTGTAAGTTACAAACTCATAAATGAAATCAGGCTATTGATATTATGCTTACATTCTGCACACTAATGTTATAAATTTAAATGAAGCAATATCTACTCTGTGTTCTAGTTCGTCAAATGAATAGTTTCTTCCATATAAAAAGAGGGATTATTAATAACCACATTCTGTTTTACTATTCCTTCTGTAGTTTCAATTAGTTATACAGATATTTACTACCTTCTCTTTACCTGTGTAATATTTAAAAATCTTTATGCAACTGAAGAACCGGCTCTGTTTTGTGGAATAAGTGAAGTCACTCATGAATAACGTTTACCTGCTGGGGACTATTAAAGGGCTGAATACGAGCCACATACAACCATTCTAGAAATATCTATTTAGATGGCTAGAAGTCTTTTTATACTTTAAAAGTTTCCTACACAATAAGATAAGCACAATAAGATATATCTTGGAAATCAGGAGAAAAATTCTACTTCTAATGCCGACAGTGATTAATGTGCTATTTGGAATGTAACATAAAATTAAAAATTAAAAAAACCAAATAATTAAATTACTGTAATAACTGCACTTGTATTTTTTGGCACTGCAGGAAAGGACACTTTAATAGTCTCCAGCAGCATAAACTTGGATAAGCCATCTGACCTCTCCAGGACTTAGTTTATTCATTTGGGCCAAGTGTCTCATAAGGTCTGTGCCAGATCTAAAAACATCATGGATGCAAAGATGCAAAGTTACACTTCAAATACAAAGACATGCCATACCATTAATGAGTGACTGGGCTGGGGGGATGCAATTGAGGAAGGAAAAATGATGTGAAAGTTGTTTAGGGAAAGTGAAATAATCACTCTGAAAAGGAGATTTTTTGTGGGTAGATACAAAAACCTTCAACAGAAATAAAGGTCAGGTTGTTGAAGGTCCCAAACTTTAAAACAGGGTGTTTAGATTTTGAACTGTAGGTTACAGGAGTGGGACAAGATACAGAGTGGGATGAAGAGGATCAACAGAGTCTTCCTAGTAGCGTAACAGCATCAATAACAATGGCTAAATTTTATTAAACACTTACTGTATGCTCAGCATAGTTCTACATCCTCTATATGTATTAACTCACTCAAATAATGGAAATAATAACCTTACGATGTTAGGTACAATTATTAATGCTTCTGTTAAAAAAGGAAACTGAGGAAAAAGGAGAATTTATGTAACTTGCCTAATCACAAACACAATAATGTTTAGAAAAAGGTCTAAAAAAAAAGAGATCACGAATGATTTGGAGAGGAGCCAACATATATGAATTTATATTTAGAAATTTGATTTTTAGAAAATATTGCTTTAACAGAATATGTGTATATTTCAAGTGTGGTAATGATTTATTGTAATGAATTTTGCTTTTGAGGAGCAAGCATGTACTGTTTTATAGTCATGTTTGTGAGTTTCGGAGTACATGTATTAAAGAAAGATAAATTTAAAAAAATTAACCCAATCCAAAACAGACTTGGTTGATTCGGTCTCCGCGGAAAAGAAAATGAATAGTGGATAATAGAAAATAAATAGTAAAATGTATCAAACATTGAAGAAACAAATGACACTAATTCTCTAAAATTTGTCTCAGAAAATAGAATCAGAGAGAACATTTCCCAACTCATTTTATGATGCCAGCCTTTACCTAATACCAAAACCAGACAAAAACATTATAAGAAAGGAAAACAATAGACCACTATGCCTCATGAACATAGATGAAAAATATTCTTAACAAAATATTAGCAAATTAATCCAATAATACATGAAAACAATTATACCATATGACCAAGTGGGATTCTTCTATGTATGTAAGGCAAGTTCAACATGTGAAAATTAATTGATGTAATCTATCATCTCAAGAGGCTCAAGAAGAAAAATCATATGACCATGTCAATAGATACACAAAAACAATTTGACGAAGTGCAACATCCATTCATGATAAAAACTCTGACATAACTAGCAATAGGGGGTAACTTCCTCAACTTCATGAAGAATATCTACAAAAATCTACAGCTAACATCATACCGATGGTAAGAAACTAGAAGCTTTACCCCTAAGATCGGAAACAAGGCAAAGATGTCTCCTCTCAACATTCCCTTTCCATATCATACTGAAAGTTGTAGCTGATATAAGAAAAATAAAAAACACACAGATTGAAAAAAAAAAAGAAATAAAACTTTGTTCACAGATTACATGATTACCTATGTAGAAAATTCCAAAGAATCAACAACAACAAAGAAACTTCTGGAACTAACAAGCAATTATAGCAATGTTGCAAGATACAAGGGTAAAATATAAGTCAACTGTAGTCTTATACACAAGCAATGAGCAATAGGAATTTGAAATTGAAAACACATCATTCGTGTTAATTTCAAAAAAATTAAATACGTATAGCTCTAACAAAATATATATAAGGTCTATATGAGATAAACTGCAAAACTCTGATGCAAGAAATTTAAAAAGATCAAAATAAATGGAAGCGTATTTTATGTCTGAGGACATTATTGAGGCAACTCAGTAATGTTAAGATGTCAATTCTTCCGAACTTGATCAATAAATTTAATACAATCCCAATCTAAATTCCTGCATGTTATTTTTGTGGATATTGACAAAAAGTTTCTATAGTTTATACAAATGGCAAAAGACTTAGAAAAGCCAAAACAATACTGAAGAAGAGCAAAGTCAGAGAACTGGTGCTACCTAACTTCAAGGCCTATTATAAAACTACAGAAATCAAGATAGTACGGTATTAGTGAAAGAATAGACAAATAATAAAGCAGAATAGAGAGCCAAGAACTGATTCACACAGATATAGTCAACTGATCTTGGACAAAGAAGCAAAGGTGATCTAATGAGAAAGCATAATCTAAACAAAGGATGTTAGAACAACTAGACTTTCACAAGGAATAATAGTAATAACAACTAATAATAAATCTAGACACAGACCTTGCACCTTTCACAAAAATTAACTCAACATGGACCATAGACTAAATGTAAAGTACAAAAACAAAACTTTTATAAGACAACAGGAAAATCTAGGTACCTGGTGTTTGGCAATAAATTTTTAGATAGAATACCAAAAGCATGATCCATGAAAGAAAACTCAAGAAGATAAAGTTAAAAACTTCTGCTCTGCAAAAGACATTATTAAAAGATTGAAAAGATAAGCTATAGAATGAGAGAAAATATTTGCAAACACAAGTCTGATAAATCACTTATATGTAAAATATGTAATAAAGTCCTAAGATCCAGTAATTAGAAAACAAACAATTCAGTTAGTAAGTTGTGGGGGGGTGCTCGGAAATGGTCTGGACACTTCACCAAAGAAGATATACAGATGGCAAATAGGCACATAAAAAGATGTTCTGCATCACGTGTTATTAGTGAATTGTAAACAAAAGTAACGATGAGATAGCACTCTGTACCTGTCAGAATGACTAATTTCTGAAACACTGACAAAACCAAATGCTGGCAATGATGATGCTGAGCCACAGAAACCCTCATTTATCATAGTGGAAATGCAAAATGATACTGCCTCATTGAGAGACAGTTTGGAGCTTTCTTTTAAAGCTAAGCATAATATTAACATATGATTTCAGCAATCGAGCTCTTATTTCCCCCAAATGATCTGAAAATGTATGTCCACAAAAAAAAAACTGCATGTGAATGTTTACAGCAGCTTTATTTATAACTGTCCAACAACCAAGATGTCTTTCAATCGATAAATGAATAAATAAACTGTGGTATGCCCATTTAGTGGAATATTATGCAGCAATAGAAAGAAATGAGCTATTAAGTCATGAAATACATGGATGAATCTCAAATGCATATTGCTAAGGAAAAGAAGCCAGTCTGAAAAGCTACATTCTGAATGATTCCAAGTATATGACATTCTGAAAAAGGCAAAACTTTGGAAATAGTAAAAAAATATATCAGTAGTTGCTAGGGTTTCAGGGGAAGGAGCAGAGGGATAAGTAGGTGGAGCAAAGAAAATTTTTTGAGCAGTGAAACTATTCTGTATGGTACTATAATTGTGGACAAATGATATGCAAAATCTATAGAACTGTGCAAAACAGACTGAACCGTAATATGAAGTGTGGACTTTAATGTATCAGTATTGGTTCATCAATTATAACAAATGTACCATACCACTGCAAGATGTTAATAATGGGAGAATAACGGCGGGGGAGGGGGGATAAGAATATGGGAATGGTACTTTTTGTTAAACTCTTTTGTAAAACTAAAAAAAACCCTTTTGTAAAACTAAAACTGCTCTAAGAAAGTTTAGTTGTTAAAAATAAATCCCACCCAGGCACTATGGCTCACATTTGTCATCCCAGCACTTGGGAAGCTGAGGTGAGAGGATCCCTTGAGGCCAGGAGTTGGAGACTGGCCTGGGCAACAAAGCAAGACTCCATCTCTACGAAAAATTAAATAATTAGCCAGGCGTGGTGGTGGTGCATGCCTGTAGTCCCAGCTACTTGGGAGGCTGAGGTGGGAGGATCACTTGAGCCCAGCAGTTTGAGGCTGAAGTGAGTTATGATCAGACCACTACACTCCAGCTTGGGTGAAAGAATGAGGCTCTGCTTCTAAAAAGCAATCAGTCAATCCTACACAACCCAAAAGACATCTTTCTGTTTAGAGGGTCTCTACGGTATACTTATGTGGAAAATGAATAGTGTTATCAGAAAAGTTTGGTAGCAGCCGCAGAGAACCAAAGGGAAGAAAGCATGGGAAAGAGAGGACTCCTTCTTACCACTCCTCTGGCTTCCAAAAGTGCCCCTCAATCCATTCTGATGCCAGAATGACCCTGTTACAAGAAACTCTGAACATGACACCCTTGTGCTCAGCATTTCATCAAGAAAACCAAGAGCTTTATGATAAAACAAACTCCGTGGCATGGCACGCAAGGTCCTTGATGGTCTGGTAAGGCTCCATTTCTCTGTCCACCCTGGGTCATTTCACCTCATTCACCACATGTACAATTTTCCCAAGAAGTTTTGTACAGACAGGAAAATCCTTACCTGGCCTTGCAAATTCCAGCTCATTCTTCAAATATCAGTTAGGGAGTTCTCTTCCTAACAAAGTGCCCTCTAAGCTTCCCAGGCAGCCTTAAGGTACTTTTTACTATGCTCTAGTTGATCATGGTACCTAGCTTTCCTAAGACAAATACCGTATCATGACCTAAGCGTTCATTTGCATGTCTGGCGCCATATTTGACCCAAGCTCCTTTAAAAGACCACTGTTTTTCATTTGTCTTTATATCCCTCGTGTCTAGCCCAGAGCCTAGTATACAGTAGGTGCTGAATAAATGCTTCTGTAAACACCGGGAGGTGAATCTCCAAGCTCTGATTCACCACACCATCTACAGTAATATCCTCTAGCTAGTATTTTAATAGTTCACACTTCTCTAATGAATTCTCACTTGTATATATAGTGAACTCTTGATTATGCACCAGAGGATTAGCCACATTGTAGTTTAGTGTAGCAAATCTTACTTTTCACTTCTTGTTGACATCACCAGCTGTGTATGTATGTCCTTCATTGACACTGTCACCAATTCCATCTACTTTTACTCCTGCATGCAGTCAAGAGCATGGCAGAAGCTGGAAAGAAAGAACTTTTGTAAAAGTTACACACACTTATTTGTCTCTCCCTACCCAAGATTCTGGACTTAAAGATGCAATAGATCCCAAAGTCAGAAAAAGGAGGTTATCAAGGTAAGCCAGATAAAAACAGTGATGAAAGGAGCAGCTACTTGAGTGATGGCGTGAAATGGGAGAACTGGGTACATTTTTCTGGGAAAAGGATCTGCATCACAAACTACAAATCTTTGAATAGCTTTTAGGGTATGCTCCCCAACAAAGAATCCTACATTTCCATCTACTGTATCTTCCAGCATACCAGTGTTTTATAACTTCTAGCTTTTTCAATTTCCTGGAGTCACCAACTTGATGACTGCACTAAATGATAGGATGTTCAGGAATAAAACGAGCAACTGCACACTCCTGAAATAATCATCTAGTCAACAATGTCTTCCATTTCAGGCTGCTAGTGAAGATAAAAATAAATAAGTTCAGGCACAATTTTGTTTTTTTTTTTTTATGTTTCCCTGAGCATGTGATATGAAACTATTTTTTAATGTCATTTACATTAAACTCTGGCACTGCTGACTGTGCTTTACATTCTTCTTAAGGCCCCCAGTAGTGATTCCTCTTTTAAATTTAAAAGCCTAATGAACCCAGATTTTAAAAAGTAGCTAATATTGGGTTGAGGGCCAAACAATATAATGATGCAGAGCTACTTGCATTATTCCTGGAGCTATTTGATTTTGACAAGCCCACATTTGGTAATTAACATGAGAATGCCCCCTTGGGCCGTTCTCCTGTTAGCTAAAATATCTTATAAATTACTGTAATAAAAGGGGAAAAAAAGGAACACGCTGCCTGTCAATGTTTCAACTTATCTAGCAAGAGGAGGAGACAAAGCCCCGATCTGAAAACATGCAGATGCCAAATAGGAGCATAAATTCTACCGTCTGCCCTGACGTGAGAGAGGCACCTATTCAACAGCAGGACACGTGTACGGCATCAGCTGAGCTCCCAAAGCAAAAGGTGTGCTGGTCTGCTGGATGGGCAGTATTGGTAGGTTTCATCATCGCCACTTAGTCAGTGATATCACATCATTTGTGAAATGCCAGGTCAGTGGACACAGTACCGACAAGCGAGGAGGCAGCTTCATATATTTCATTCCAGGGTCTCTCGGTAGAGCTTAATAAATAATACCATTTACCAGTATTGTCAAAAGCAGTCGAATTTATTATCCTAATTTAGATGAAGGTATTAACATGGCCATAATATAGATTCTATGTGTATTTGTGGTTAAGAGTTAAATGTCTCCCTTCACTACCTCTGTTTGCTCCCATCTGGCTACGAGCTTGTAATCAGCTAAAGGAACTGGAAGTGGACAAATGAGCAGGTTTTACAGTTCATTTTCTTGAGGCTAAGATTTGGCAATGACATAATTTTAATTCTGGCGAAAAGTAACCATCTGTGACTATTTCCTTAGAATTGACTTTTAAAATTCTTTAAGATCTCACTTTCTTTTCTATTTCACCCATATACACATTTATCATCTGATTAGAGACATATAAGCCACTAAAAGATAATTATGACACAACAAGTAATACATTCTTCCTAGGTAATGGGGACTTTTACGTATCTAAACATATCCATATATGCAACAATGTATACAAAAATAAACTTTATTTTCTCACACTATTGTTTTACCTCCTGTTACTAAATCAATTTTATTATCATCAATTTATTTTAATCTAGGACATTAACCACATTATTTTGAGTCAACAGCAGCTGCTGATTGAACAATAGTTTTCAACGTTCTATTACTTAGGGTCTTTTTTTTTTTAATGTTTTAGTTAAAGGCCTGAGGGAATCAATGGGTATACTATGTAGACTTATTGATAGCAATTCTGAACCTGCAATAGAATACAGCTCAGAAATAGCTGTGTTTAATCCATAGCAGACATAATTTGCTACTAGGGCTGAATTTTAACAGGAACAGATCCAAAATCATGTCAGTGTTCCCATTTTTGTGCCACAGAGTAATGACATTTAATCAGGAATATTACTACACTCTTTTGGTGACAGCTGAGACACAAAACCAGCCAGCTGATGCAATTCCTGTCTTATTGCTGGCGGCCTATAAACGGCAACTACAAACAGGAAGCTGCCTTACCTCTTGTATCCTAACAGACGGAATTTTAAAGAACAAGGCTTGCAGAGCGACTCCAAGTGCAGTCCGTCAGGCTTCCTAAAGACTTCTGGAACCATCCCACAGTCTCCACACATCCCTGTGGCCAAAGGAAGCTTAAGAAGAAAACTGTTCTAGATCTTTTGATGCAGTGGCACTGCAGTCACCAGGTGTGAGGCAACATGAGATTTGCAGAATACAACCGCCATAGCTACTGCTCAGTTAGATCGATGGCCTATAATTACCTGGGAATTACTTGGACACAAATCAATGGTGTACTCTGTCCCATTCATAATGAGCAGGGTAACTTTTGCCTGGTCTGTGAATGTTATGATAAAGACAATATTCCCATCTGCTTACTCTGCCTTCTACTACCTGCCCATATTGCATCTGATGTAGCTCAGCAGGACTGGGGATAAGGGGAAAGGACTTCAGGCAGCAAGGAATTGGGGGTGATGTGTTTCAACTCCGAAAACAGCCTTTATTGCAGTGGTTGCAGCTTTTCACTCCATCCCAATCTGGACTAAGACTGACATCTCTGAGATAAAAGGCTCCATTAGATGTCTTCAGTTTGGCCAGCTTCCTCCCCTGGTCACGCCCCAAGGGAGAGAGACACATTCTGATGACATCCATCAAGCTCATGATTCCAGCTCAACACTTTGCAGCAATTTCTGCATCTTCCTGCTACCACAAAAAGAGGGGTGGGAGGAGAAGATCCAAGCAAGTGGTGGGGAGGGGCTGCTTAGTGCTATCTGATCAAACACTGAATGTATGGCCCCGTAACTAAGCTGCCACAAACACACCGCTCTGTCCTGTAACACTTCTTAAAAGTAAAGGAACAGAGCTGGAGTCCTGCTGGATTTCCCTTAGCAACCTGACAGGAGCCCACAAGGTCAGCTAGCAGGAAGCGTAGAAAATTATACGGTGGGGAATTATCAGCTAAATTATTTCACTATACTCAGGATTTTTACTGTTCTTCCCCAGACAGTGGCCTCTTGCTACCCAGATTAGAAACATGAATAAAAGGACAAGAATGGCAAAAAGAAGGGGAAAGAGAAACATTTTAAACGGCTTATCTTATATATATACACATACATACATATATATGTATATGCGTGTGCATGTGTGTGTGTGTCTGTGTGTGTGTATGGCTTTGTTTTGTTTTAATGCAACTCCTTGAGGCTATTGCCCAGGAATCCAACCTGCTTGTTTTCCTTCTCTGACCATAATGTTTCTTATCCTTTTTGTTTGGGGTAGAAAGATGATGGGGGTTGGGCTGGAGACGGCTCCATGACCAGGTTTTCTATACAAGTCATAGCAGCAGGAGCAAGCATGATTTATCAATTAGCAGGTAATGAAAAAAATTCTCTGCAATTAAAGATATGATTTTGCTCAAACAGGAAGCAGCACCATACAACTGTGTACCCCTCTGAGGAATACTCAGCTCCCGTCACTAATGTGGAGCACAGCTAATTTTAACAGAGTGTGTGTGGGCCCCTTGGGGGACTCCTTGTTGATGAAGGAATATACAGTAGGGAACCCCCAGAGGACCTAGCTGATTGGAGAGCCCCAGGAAAGGTGTAGGGAAATTACATTTCCTGTTTCTTAGGAGAGTTATTAAAGGGAAAGGCAGCTTTAATCACTGAAAGACCAGTTGCTGTATTATTTTTGATTTATATACCAAAACAATACCCTTTATTCCTTGGTTGCTTTTTAATATATATGTCAGCTTAGTCAATATTATATTTCAGTATAACACATAAACAGCTGTAAGATCTTGTTAAAAATGTGAAGCCTTTTGAAAGATTATACAAGATAAAATACATTATTGCTACTCAACAAAAAATCAGAGAAAATTAAAGTAGACAGAATTATTTCCCTTTATTCTTTCACATAAATCAATAAGGTATTTTGTGAAAAGAAATGCACCAAAAATTTCCTAGTAATATTTTAAAAAGTTATTCGGTTCTCAATGTTTTCTTCTTCTAGATATGCAGTTTCCTTGGAAAGAAAAATTTCATTTCTATGCAGTTAATGAAGAAAGGGCAGAGTGATTTGTTGATATTATGTTCACACCAATTTGTTTAAAATACTTCTATAGAGTCACTATTTTACATTAATAGTTTAGCAAGCTTTGGAGATGAGACGGAGGAGTTTTCAGATCACCTAGTTCAAATCTTTCACGTTTCAGGTAAGAAAACAAAGAGTCAGAAGGGCTAAGTATTAAAAACACAGCAATAGTAACAATAAGGTCTAACATGGGTTGGGTAATAACTGTTAGGTGCTACTCTGAGCTCTTTGCATATGTTATCATATTGAATTCTTTCTAGAGCCCATCTGAGGTATTACTATTATTATCAAGGACCACTTTTATTATTTTCACAGAAGGAGGAGTTCAGATTGAGAAAGGGTGAATGAATCACCCAAGACCACAAGAGAAGGGCAGAAGCAGGATGTGGGAGGAGAGATTCCTGACTCCAGGGCCACCAGAGTTAACCCCTAGGCTATGCTGTCTCTCCTGTCATGCACTGATTACAGAGGTATGGGCACCAGACTCCAGATCCCTTGTTTTGGAATCTAGTAATAAAACAGAAAATTATTGCCTTCCATTAGATTATATTGAGATATTCTCCACCCCAAAAGATCACCCACTGAGCTGAATTTCAAATGGAAAGTTCCTATATCAATTTGAACTGTTAAACCAAATGGGACACCACATGTGTGTGCGAGAATGTGGTTGCTGGACTGGGGAATACAAATGACCTTGGGAAAAATACAGGCAGGGAGGCCTGGCTCCTACGGTTGTGACCTCTGCCCTCCCAGAAGGACCCTCCTCTGTCTCCTTGTAACCCCCAGGATGAGTCTCACCACACCACAGTCCAGTCCAAACCCAATTACGTCTATAAAAACAAGTGTTCCATTTCTGCTGCTTTTTAAATTTAATTCAAAGACTGTCTTCCCCAAACAGCCAAAATCTATAACCCTTCTCGCTGACATCCTCCCTGAAAACTCCTCTGCTTGCCAAAGCCGTGTTAAAGAACAACCACAGTGTACGGCATGAGTGCAAATGGCTTTCCTTTTAAAACACAAACCAAAATAGTCTTTATAATCCAGCAACTATAAATGATGGAGAAGGCTCCTTCAAACCCTGCCCCACAGTATTACCTCGGGCAAAGGTTTCTTTGCTGTTAGAACTGGGACATTTGGAAGTAGGGCTGCCCCTATGAGCTTTGCTCTTGTTTCTTTGGCAGATTCCTCTGACAGTTCCTAACTGCATTATCAGGATTTGTCTCGCTGGTAATGGCCAATTCATTTGTATTACCACATTTAGACCTTCCACCAAGCAGACAATCACAGGTATGAAGACGGGTCCCATGGAGTCCAGTGCAGCTGCCTGCTCTGACTGGCTCAGAGGAAAATGCCATCAGGAAGTCAAGTCCATCTTCTGCATTTTTCCTGTCCAGATTCTGCACTCCCTTATGGACAGGCAGACAGACAGACAGAGCACAAGTGTGTACGCACACACCTCATAAATCCCAGCAGTGAGCCCCAACCTCATTGGGGAAGAACTGGGACAGATATCGAGTCCAACGCCTTCATTTAACAGCTGAGGAACCAAGTCCCGGAGAGGATAAGAGACTTCCATGTGTTAGTAAGTGGCAAAGCTAGGGGTTGATCTAAGGATGCCTGACCCTAAGTCCACTGTTCTTTACGTAGCACTATTTTACTAATAAAGCATAAAAAGTCTTTATTAATGGGGGTGTACAGAATCTCCCTTTCTGTAAGCCCTTTTTTAGTGACTCCATTTTACAAGTGATCAATTTCTCAGGTCTTTTTTCTTAAGTAAGGGACATCCACACAGACATCCTCACCCACTGGGATAGGGCCTCCACTGGCAGAACCAGACACAAAATAGCACCAAGGATTTCCTGGGATGCTGAGGTACCAGCATCCCAACGCTTTCCACATGCTTCATACTCTGGTCCAGTTTCCGGGCTGATACCTCCCATGGATTCAACTTCTACACTTTGAAAGCAACTGAGAATATTAAAGGCATCTACCCTTTTAGCATCTAAAAACACAAGGTGTCAAAGCCCTCAACATATTTCAAAGAACTTGTGAAGGAAAATAAATATCGGAAAGTTATTTTGAGGTTCAAAATTTTGAAAGAAAAAAGATAACCCTGAGTCATATTCTAATTTTTACAAGTACAATTTGTACCTATCTTTCCGTAGATGAGAGAGGTGGCACATGAGAAACGGATCATTAAACAGTAGTGTGAAACCAGGGAAATTAACCAGCTGCTGTGAAAGCCACCTCTCTTATTCTCTGAGAAAAAGAGTAGAGGGTGGGGGTGGGGAGGAGAGAGCTCAGGAAACGCAGGAAGAAAGGACTTGATTTCATCGATAAAGCGTTAAGCTTAGAAGTCTGTGGACCATCTTGAAACTAATGAACAGAAAATGTAAGATCAAAAAATAATAGTTGCAGATGACAGATCTTTCGTACTTTTGAAATTACAATAATTTTGTCCTGGAAGGGCCTTAAAGACTATTTCATTCAATGCCCTGATTTAACATAAAAGGAAACTGAGGAACTGAGGTTGAGAGAAGAGAAGTGGCTTGACCTCGTTTCCATGTATCAGGTTGGTGGGAAGAGCCTGGCCTTGTGATTCCCATCCTATCCTGTGCTCTATGCACGAACACTGCCTACTCATCCAACAGGCCACAGGGCACTAGAAGGAACTCTGTTAAGTCCAGCAAGTAAGCACACTGAACAAGATGACTGGGTTTTAGCTACTGGGATATTTCGCTGCACAAAAGAAGGGCAAACTTTTTTTCTGTATCAAGAAGAATCTACAGGTCTGTTGAGTTGTCAAGTAAGCATTCCATGTGCTTCCATCAAATCAAAAATACAAAAAGATGGCTGGGCGTGGTGGCTCACATCTGTAATTCCCGCACTTTGGGAGGCCAAAGCGGGTGGATCACAAAGTCAAGAATTCAAGATCAGCCTGGACAAGATGGCAAAACCCTGTCTCTACTAAAAATACAAAAATTAGCCAGGCACGGTGGTGGGTGCCTATAATCCCAGCTACTTGGGAGGCTGAGGCAGGAAAATTGCGTGAACCCAGGAGACGGAGGTTGCAGTGAGCTGAGATCACGCCACTGCACTCTAGCCTGGGTGACAGAGCAAGACTCCATCTTAAAACATATATACACACACACACACACACGCGCACACACACGCACACACGCACACACACACACACACACACACACACACACACACATATTATACAAAAAGACAAGCCTTTAAGAGCAAAGCAATCTGGAGCAAAAGCAAAAGACCATGCAGGAAAAGTAAGTGAAGGAGAGCTGTCCCAGGGAAATATCCTGGTCTTACAGTCCAGAGCCTTTGAACGAAGGGAGCTACCATCTGCTGAGTGCCTCTAGTAGAGGTGTTACAAACCTTTTCAGGTGAAACAATCAAGGCTAGAAATGTTACATGACCTCTCCATTATTACACACAGAGAGCCAATATTCTAGCCCAGGTCCACTCCAAAGTCCAAGTCCTTTCTTTGGAACCTGGTTGGATTCCTTTAATCTACAAGTGCTCTGAGTTAAATAACATAGCAACTAGGTCTTTGAGTGCAATGGACTGAATGTGTATGTCTCCCTCCCAACTCATATGTTTAAATCCTATCCCCCAAGGTGTTGGTATTAGGAGGTATTAGGCCCTTCAGGTTATGAGACTGGAGCCCTCACAAATGGGATTAATGCCCTTATAAAAGAAATTCCAGATAACTTCCTTTCCCCTTTCACCAAGTAAGGTACACAGCAATAAGCCGCCATCTATGAAGCTGGATGCAAGCCCTCACCAGGCACACAATGCGTAGGTGCCCTGATCTCCAACTTCCGAACCTTCAGCACTGTTAGAAATAATTTTCTGTTGCTTATAAGCCACTAGTTTATGGTATGCAGCAGCCCGAATGGACAGACACTGGGTGAAAGAAGACTAAGGTCATCAACTCATAATTTACATTTAATTTGCTTCATCAAATCACAAATCGGAAATTTCTGTCTGCTCCTGCATGAGATGAAAAGGCAATCCCTTCTTAGCTCCCCTTTCTTACTCCACTCAGATACTTGGAAGAACAAAAAGGACAGCAGCCAACATGAAGAAAAGTCACATCTCTCGGCTAAGACTGCTGTGCCAAAGAAAGAGATAAAGCAGGAACAAAGTAACAAATTATATTGTCAGAGAAAATGTGAACTTTTTGATTGGGGATGACATTTATTTTAAGTGTGCAATGACGGCAGGAAATCTGTCAGGGTAAGACATGGCAGAGGTTTCAGCGTTTGTTAAGAGTGTCGTGGGAATTTAGCTAAAACTGTTAAAACTGACACCATTGGCTTTTGTTAACACATTAAGCATGGGAAAAGTGCCAGTCAGCATATCCTCCATAGCATCAGTTCAGTTAAATCATCTGGAAGATGCATAAAACTGGGTGGGATAATAATGGCTACATTTTTCAACACATGGGGAGACAGAGGGGAGAAGGCCAGTGCCATTTTGATAAGAATGACAAATGATTCCTTTAAGATATAGCTCCCAACAAGGGAAAATGGGAGAGGGAGGGCATTTGTATTGGTCCTGTTATATTCCTAAAGATTTTTTTAATAGAGAAAACAAAGCGCACATACTACTGTGATGACGCCAAGATTATAGAATAACCACTGATGCTCACACATGGGTCTGGCTGATGTAAAACCAAAGACCTGCTTAACATTCTGCTTTCAGTGGACTCAGGTACTTCAGAGACAGGCTAAGCAACAAAAAGCAGAAACTCAGATATTCACCCAATGAGATGAACAACATCAAATGCAAAGGCACTCTTACTTCTTTAAGAAATCTTCAAGCAGCTCCATTACACAGAATCTTGCCTCACCTGATTCCTCTCAAGAAGCAGATCAAAAGAAAAGAAAACTGAAAGCTTGACAAGATCATGTGCCTCCAGCTGGAACTCAGTGGGTTCTAGCTCTTGGGGACCAGAACAATGCTCTATTAAAATGGTACCCTCAACTTATTTGGAGAAACATTTTGATTGGAATAGGACAATTTTGTTCTTAGCACCCTCTGAGTAGTAAATTAAAAATTACGTGTTTGCTTCATGAAAAAAATTAAGAAAAAAGTTTGCTGTTAGGCCGGGCACGGTGGCTCAAGCCTGTAATCCCAGCACTTTGGGAGGCCGAGGCGGGTGGATCACGAGGTCAAGAGATCGAGACCATCCTGGTCAACACGGTGAAACCCCGTCTCTACTAAAAATACAAAAAATTAGCTGGGCGTGGTGGCGCATGACCGGAATCCCAGCTACTCAGGAGGCTGAGGCAGGAGAATTGCCTGAACCCAGGAGACGGAGGCTGCGGTGAGCCGAGATCGCGCCATTGCACTCCAGCCTGGGTAATAAGAGCGAAACTCCGTCTCAAAAAAAAAAAAAAAAGTTTGCTGTTTACGTGTGACATGCACAAAAGGTGCCATGGTCCTGCCAAATTGTGCTAGAAAATGCAATACTTTTTAATACCACACCACCCATATGCTTTGTAAGACCTCAGGTAATGAAATAGTCTTTGCAAGTTAGGGTATCCCTTGGGGGCCATTTCTCCTTAGAGCACAGAAAATGGAAATCTGGTTCTAGAGCTCCCTTGGTGGTTCCACATTTGAAGAAAAGCCTTCAGTTGAGTAAGTCTCTAGGAAGCAAATAATTTACTGCCCTTTGCCAGAGATGGAACCCTGCATGCATTTCCACTTCAGGATTTATACTCTTTGTCGCCTATAGAGCCTTAAAGGTGGCTGGTTATCTGACTTGGGATTTTCTGGTTAGTTTTCAGGAGAGTGTTTATTGTCCACAAGTTAAGGTATGTTTAATTTAAAGCCTTTCTTGCCTTCCTGGTTATCTTGTAAATGATTACTCCATGCTCAGCTTTTTTCGGCAATACTCTAATGAGCATAAATAAGCCCCAGTTTTCCAATTATAGCGCCATGACCTCTCTAAAACAACATCACCATATGACTGTAGGTGACCAGTATAACTTTCCAACATTCCATGTGCTAGGAAGTTTTTGCTCATTTGTGCCTGTCTGGTTTAGCTGATAAAACACAGACACAGAATTAAGGGCAAAAACAAAAATCTGCTGCCAAGAACTGTCTTTCTGCTATGCAAACATCATCTTGTGTAGCTTAAGACACTAAACGTTTTTCCTAAAAGGGCTGTTTCCACCCTCCTCCCCCATCACACCAAAAAGGGAACATATGGAAGAATGAGCTTGGACCAAACAGATCCTATTTTTTGGCTCAGCAGCAGAGTAGTCACAGAAGCACAGCACCTCATCAAATAAACCAGACTGACACCGTTTGGACTTTTCTAACCTAATTTCCTAGATCTTTCAAGTTCTCTCACCCATCTCTGGCTATTACCAGGCACAGGCAGCTCACCAGGCATAGCACCTGGGTTATTCAGATGCATCCCTACTGACTTTTAAAATTAATTTAAAAATGGCATAAGCATTGTCTAGATTTAAAAACGGCTTCGCATTCCCAAATAAAACTGATTGAAACAGTATCATCAGAACTGGCCTCATTATCGGTTGTCTTCAATGGAATAACAGCTAATTAACACACGACCTCATTCTTAATCTGTTTCCTCACAGCCTACCTTGTGAGTTCTTGGGACTTCGTTTCTGAAGACAAGGAGAATAGTACTTTCATGGAAAAGATGTGGCTACCAAGTCTTAGAATATCTAAGCAATGAAACCTTGAGATCCCCAAGCCCCAAAAGGGAGAAAAACTAGAGCCAGCTCACTACAATACAGCATATATTTTAACCAATATGTGGACATTTGATTGTTTTTTTTTAGATTTTTATAGATCCTGTACATTCCCTTTTATACGTTATTTTTTGCATCTAAGAAAGGTAGCAGAAGTATTTGTTAACATTACTTTGTGATTGTTTCTATTAGTTTTAGAAATAAAATTCAGGAGATAAGTTACTTAAGACATTCCTATTTCACATGTGTCCTTTAGTTCGGTTTTTAAAAGCAATTTTAATGAACTATTCTAACAGGTTATGGTAATTCAGTTCCAAAGATATTCATCTGACTACAAACAAAATCACACCTGCTAGAGATGTTCACGTTGTTCAACAGATACGCAGATATACTTGGCATTGACCTTCCCTTGACACAGACTAACATAACTAGAGGACTTAATAAGCATCCAGTGCTTCACAACACTTTGAAAAAACACATCTAGTGTCAGCATGTACTTTGTATCATATTTTCTACATTTATACTCTTTTTTTAGCATTTTGAACATAGTATTAAAAAGTGGATTTTCTCTAAAGCTAGTTTTACAACAAATATCCTATCTATGTTTTGTTACATCATAGGAGTTTCCCTAGTAACTCTAAAAGCCTAAACAGAAATTGATTATCACGTCAAGTTGGTAAGAGATGAGGATATAACTACCAATCAGTTAAAGTCCTGTTTTTCACATAGATGTTTGCTTTCAGGAATAAAGAGATGAAAAATTAAGAAAATATGAAGTGTGGCTATAAGTTAACGTGACATATTTTCTTGTGTCTCTTGTAAACTGGCTCTGAGGACCATCAAAATGTCTTTCTCTGGGCAAGGATGGTGTTGTTTAGAATAAATTGCTACACTTGAGTGGTGATGACTTTGAAAAGTAGCCTTTATTATGACATCTAAGCAGCATCATTTTAAAATTAAAAGTGATATGACATATCTAGGATTAGTAACATTCTTCATGAAGCTTTCTTCAGATACCTGTGGCAAAGATGCTAAGTAACAAAAATGTAAATTTCTATTATTTTGTGCATTTCTATTACTCAACAATTTAAAAAGAAAAAACATGTTTTCTCCAATTAGAAGGGCCTGTAGATACAGAAAGTTGCCATAACTATCTGTAATAAATTCAACCCATCAAATTTCACATGACTAGAAGAAACAGAAATATTTTATGAGGCAGTTGTTCAATTTGTCCTCTTACTAAGTGATACAATCAGTTATAACAATAAGCTGGTAAATATTTTCGCTGGTACATGAAACAACCTTTTGGTTGGTTTATAGTTACAAGAATGGTGCTAACTGAATCCCTTGCTTTGTTTCAGTATCCCTTGTTAGTGCCACAGACCTCTCTGTCTCTCTTGTTTTTCTCAAAAGCAATTTAGAAAATGCTTGTATTTTAGACAAAAGGAGAACATTTGGTGAAAGAAAATTCATCATTAGGTATCTAGAGGTTTGTTAATAGAAAAGGCAACTCCCACAGTGTATCCTAGTGCTCAAGCCAGACACACACGCTCAGGACCAGCAAGCTGCCTTCACAGTGGGCCAAAAGTCATTATCATAATTTTATATTACATAGACTACATTGAAAATTTAATATATCCCAGCAAAAAGAGACAAAAGACATTTTGCATAATGCTTCTGCGAGCGCACTCTCTCTTGCTACTCTTTTAGCCACCCCATGCAGATAATCACACCAGGAAAAAGAAGTTCATTACCTAAGCCAAATCAAAATTAGGCTTTTCTTTTTGATAGGGAACTTCATTAGTAAGCCCTGTCTTATACAGCTGGGAGATTTGATGAATCTATCTTAGAGTAATAATTCAGCACAATCAGCTACAATTTTACTTTAAGTTTTATATCTTTATTAAGAAAAGTAGAAATAGATAAACTGGATACATATACATGGATTTTTAAAGATGCTAAATCAAGATGCTAACTGAAATCACGTTTGGACATTTAAAACATTCCAGAGTGATAGAACAAACCCAAGGAAGAAATGCAACTCATTGTCATGTAGTTATCCATGATTAAGGCTTTCAAGGAAAAAAAAAAAAAAAATCAAAGAAACCAAGGCTGAAACACTTGAAGTTGAGGAAACCAGATATTTGTTGAAACCATTCAAATGAAAACATCTTCACATTTTTAAAATTAGCCTTTGCTTAACAAGAAAACGCAGGAGGAAAGAGTCATTTTAGAATCTCAAGATAAATGCTAAAGATCTATTGTCCCTACATGCTGTCCAAGAAAATATCCACTGCAGTGCTAAGGCCCCATTTATATCATACAAAACTCGGTTATCCCACAGACGTGGAACAAAGAGCTCCATTCTCCCCTTTGTGTGACCCACATATGTAAGGAAGTTCACTAGCATGCAAGAGCTCTGCTGGCTGCAGATGACTGTGGAACTCCTCCAAGATCGCACCCTTTCATGCTGAAAAACTCCATCTCCGTAGCCCTGGTGGTGGACATAGTTTTCCACGCTGTGCTTGAAGCTAAGCTGGACTTTTGTAACCAGACTCAAGCTTCAATATCATGCAGGGCTTTGTGGGCCACTGTCCATTATGTGTTCTCTTAACTATACAAAGCCAGCTAGCCATCAAGAGAAATGTCAGTCTCCCTTTGCCATTTTCCCCCTCTTTACTGACATCCATGAATTTACCCAAATATTTACATCAGTATTATTGAAAGGAGGAGAGTCCTGAATTCCTGAAGGTTAACGTCCTAGGCCTCTTTGGTGTTATCAATCTAGTTTTTGTTAACTTTCAACAGTGGCAAAACCTGTGGCACAACAACTGCTACAACCACCAACAAAATGAAAACAAAAAACAAACCTCTTCCACTTGATCATCTCAGATGTCACTTCCTCCATATGTGAGTGGCAGGAGTGCTCAAAAGACAAATTTCATTTGATTTAAGCTTGGGTCTATCATTGAGCATGAATGACCTGAGTGACAAATCCAGACATCCAATATTGTGATGCCCAACAACCTCTTTCTGAGCAAGGACAAAAGACTCAAGAAGTACTTGGCTTAAGAGTTAAAAAGACTAAATATTTTCTTACACTTACACCTATTTGAAACTCTCAGAGCCTTCACAAACAAAAATAGCATGGTGAATTCTAGCTTTTCCACAGGTTGGATTTCACTTTTACAAATTAATAATGCCATCTAATTTATTCCCTTCTAGTGTTTAATCTTCTTCTGAAAGACTCTATGGTTCCGAGAACTTAGAAAGTGGAAATGAAACTGTTTCAGGCCTTTTAGGATATGACAACATGGGAAGCCTTCAGAAAGGGAGGTGATGACAACAGTTACCATTTATAAAGTCTTAATTGTGTACCAGGCATGGTGCTTCATGTTTTTAATAGATTATTTTACTCTGTCCTTCAAACAACGTTATTCATTAGCTACTATTATTTCTATTTTATGGATTAGGAGACTAAGTGTTTGCAAGGTTGTGTCATTTGCCCCATGTCACACAGCTGGCAAGTGCAGAGCTGCGGCTACTAGTTCATCTTACTCTCGGGCCTGTTTTTCTAAACACTGAGCTCGCTAACCCTCCTAAGTGGATAATGAACAATAAGCAATTCCAGGAAATCAAAAGAGTTGCTTAATTCTCATAATTGTCATATAAGCAATTTATAAAAATACCCTTCCAGGTGTCCTTTGGGGCTAGGATATATAAAAAGCATTTAGAGACAAAACAAGCAGGGAGCCCCATACAAAACTAGAAAGGATAGAGAAAAAGAAATACATAAAAATGAGCATCTTTTATGCTATGATGATGGTTTATCTAAAAAAAGACTACTCCACTTTAAAAAAAAAAAAGCATTTTTATTAGAAAAACTATTTCTCACTTTTATAACCCTTGCTACCTGGCCTGGTTAATCATAACTATTTCTTTGGGGTATGAAAGTCATGCCATATCATTCTTCAGTTCTCCTTTCCCTAACCAAAAACAGTGGGGTAGACCAAGGCCCGGTTCAAGTCCTCTTCCTCCTTGATGACTTGGTGGTATAAAATGTATTGCTCTTCAGTGTCTTCACAATCTATCCTTCTCATATGATTTTTTTACCCATGTTTTATTACATCGTGATAACCTCTTTATACCTATATCTTGACCAGATGTAGGCATAAAGATTCTCTCCTCCTTGATGGCAAGAATCACATCTTATGTGTAAACCAAATCAAAACTGGATGCTCAAAAATGTGTGACAAAGACAGCAGGAGTATGACTGCACAGGCATCAGCTATAGGACACATAATCCTTTTTCTGCTTTGGTTTTCTTCTTCTGAATGTTTGGAGGATACAGAGCAAGGCAGATATTTTAAAATTTGAGGTTTATAAAAGCAACAAAACATCCCAGTACACAGTTAACAAGCCAACCGCAAAGACAATGATCAAAAACAAATCAATCAACAAATGCCAACGATAGGATCAAATATAAAAATAATATCAACATTTATCAAAGCCAGTCATAACAAGGGTCTTGAGATTTACCTTTAATATTAAGGTGTAATAATGGAGTCTAAGGAGGCATTTTTACATATTTTATATGGAAGTTTCAGGTTTAATACTTGGCCATAAAAATGAATTAATCACCATCTTGCAAGGGACCAAACTATAAATTTTCCAAATTCCCCTCACATTTGATTGCAGGTTAGTCCAAGTTCAGAAAATCCAGTTCAGCTATTTTCTTTTTCAACAGATTTCCACATGTTATTAGAAGTACACAGTTAACCAGGTTTCATGCAGTAGACAAAATGGCATTGTGGGATTACATTAGTTCGACAGCTGCTTTATGACTATAGCTTCCAGACCAATTTATTTAATATTGATCTTTAAACAAACATCAGTACAAATAAATTTGAGCACTCTAGTCCCGAGATTTTATATCTATAAAAGAGGCCTACATTCAGAGAAGCAGGGCTGCTTGTATTTCTCCCTTTGATTCTGTTTTCTTTGATCCTACCAGGTATCAAATACATCAATGCCAAATTAAAACAAATCCATCTTCAGATAACACTCTGTTTATAATCTTTCGTGCGGAAAGAATTTTTCTATCAATAACTTCCAGCAAGCATTTTAACTGATCTTTTTATTGCTTTATTCTGACTACTACAAAAGGCAGCCATACCTTGTCCTAACCGAACACCACGCCCGGCTCTACCTGGAATATCTGCTAGGAAGGGCTGAGTTCTATCTTCCCATCTCCATGCAGCTTGCTTTAACAATTCCAAGCCAGCAGCAGGGACACACCAAGATCCAGCTGCCCCCTACTGATAAAATTGCTGCACAAAGCTAGGGGTTCCCGAGGCCAATCTCAAGACTTTTATGAGACTGCAGTTGACCATTTGGAGAAGGGGACAGCTGGGTGCTAAATATAAACGGGAAAAAAGACTTAGATAGGGAAACAGATAATGAATCCTGGGATTAAACACTTGATTCAATTAGTAGGACATGTATGAATGTGAGGCATAAATGGACCCGACATAATTATTTGCACAGGACTTATTTATGCCGTTCTTAGTTATCCTGATTGACTATAGACATGAGGCTCACCAGGGGATGGATATTCTTGTGGTCTGGAAATGGGATAAAGTTCAAAGTTTTTGGTCACTATATATTCACATCTGTCATCTATTTTATGTTCACTGAGTCCTGGCAATACATTGAGCTTTAAAAAAAATTAAAGTTTCTGTTCTGTTCTTTTTCTTCTCTCCTTCTTCTTTCCCTCTATGCCTCCCTTCCTGCTTTCTTTTAAGTATAGATATTCTGGGAACAGACTAGGTCAATGGACAAATCCTTATGAGAAATTAAAAAGCCCTTCAGCAAAATATCCAGGTTTGTTTCCAGATACCCTGAACCTGTACTAGCAAAGGAAGGTCTACCTGCTGTGAAACTGCAAGATAACTGTTTCCTGAGTGACAAATTTCAGTCACAGTCAGTGAAGGATTGGTTTTCAGAGCATTCAAAAAAAATTTTTTTATAAAGTCTTTTTACTTTGTCATAAATTAGGGCTCAAGGAGACATAGAGAAGACATATTTTGATGCTTAACATCAGAAATGCCTAAAAGATACAATTATTCAAGACTACTATTCTTCAGTCAATATAATAGCTTTGTGCTATAAATATAGCAACCAATCTATTATTTATACAAGTACCAGCTTTGGCTATGTCCCTTTTCAGTGTGCTCACATAAATGAACTCGGAACACAAAACAAATGCACAGAAGAGGGACTGCATCCATGATGTCTTCCTAATCTGAAAGGATTTTTCTTTTTTTCATCACATTCCTAAAACTATTCATAGGTGAAGACAGGTGAAGAGTGTCCACGTGGCCAAATGTAGTTTACTGTCTTGCTTCTGGTGCACAGGATAAAATATTAAGGCATAGGTCTTTGTCCACGTAACTGCTGAACCTTAAAGACAGGAGGCAGAGCCTCCATGTAGTCTGAAAGGGAAGACAGGTGCCACTGTGTTAACTTCTAAGATGCTGTGTGATTGGATCAGCCATAGAGGTAGGTCTTCTTTCAGTCTGTGTGTGTTATGGGTAGAGAATGATTCTTTCATCACAGAATTTTCCTACAGAGAGTATTAAATGGTAAAACACTTGTAAATCTGCTTTGATAACCAGAAGATGTGGGGTCAATATATAAGATTCATATAATTATCTATGATATCATAATTATCATAGATATCTGTGCAGGCAATGATTTTATTAAAGGAAGCCCATCTTTTATGGCTAATAGAGGCTTTTATATGGGCTCATGTTTAAACCAGACTCAAGGCTGAGTTACATGGAAGAGCTGGTCTCATCTCTCGCATCCCAATGTTCTATCTATAGATGGCCAACTGCATTCCTATAGGCACCATTCTGCTTGAGAATGCTATAAATTTTGTATGACATTTCTGTTGCAACCTTTACCTCACTGATTCTTAAGAAGCTGGAAGCCAGCAGCTAAAGTGAAGCTATGCCTCAGTTCTGGGTCCTCACATCTCAATTATAGTCCATAAGGGGAGATGAGACACTGGTGGTCATGAGACCCTCTGCCACCTGGGTGAACAATGATAGCTGATGATGTAAGTCACAGATATCAGATATGCTCTGGGCAGAAAAAATTCTGAGAACCACTCCTCCATAGACACCTCCATCAAAACTTTCACAACAGAGAGCAGTAACTATTCTTTTTTTTTCTTTTGTCTTTTTGCCTATGGATCATGAGCTCCCCGAAATATACTCAGCATATCTTTGTACTCACAATTAAAGAAAGTCCATGGCATATATCAGACAATAACTAAATGAGTATAGGTTAATAAAAAGGAACAAATTAATGGCATTCACAGCAACCTGGATGGAACTGGAGACCATTATTCTAAGTGAAGTAACTCAGGAACGGAAAACCAAACATCATATGTTCTCACTCATAAGTGGGAGCTGAGCTATGAGGATGCAAAGGCATAAGAATGATACAGTGGGCTTTGGGGACTCAGAGGGTAAGGCTGGGAAGGGGCTGAGGGATAAAAGACTACAAAGTGGGTGCAGCGTATACTATTTGGGTGATAAGTAAATCAAAATCTCACGTATCACCCCTGAAGAACTTGCTCATGTAACCAAATAGCAACTGTTCCCCAAAAACCCATGGAAATAAAAAATTATAAATGAATGAATGAATGAATGAATGAATGAATTGAATTAGTAAGTACAGGCTAAAGGAGCAAAGTTGGAGGAGAAGTATTGATGATTTTGAAACCATGACATTTAAGCAGTGTTTGAAGGAACTAGAAGATGTTGCTCTTGGAGAAAAATCAAGAGAAGAAGCATGGCAGCCGCAATAAAATACATGAAAGACTTTACGGTGGAATGAGGCCTTTTCTCCATGTGGACTAGTGAATGGAAATTTCAGAAACAGACTTAGAGTATCCTGGGATCCCTTCCTCTCCTTTGTCTTCCACATCTTTTGAGTCATGACTCTGAAATATTTCTAAGTTCTATTTCTTCTCCCTTTTCATTCCCATGGTTGAATTCACCTCTAAATCTCTTGAGCTAGTTGTACTTCCCCACATGCGGTCTCTCACACCTTCAATCCTACTCTCCAGCTGGCTCCAGGTCTTTTTTTTTTTTTGATGACAGTCTCACTGTGTCAACCAGGCTAGAGTGCAGTGGTGTGATCATGGCTCACTGCAGCCTCAACCTCCTGGACGGCTCAAGGGATCTTCCTGCCTCACCCCCCCAGAGTCAGTGGGAAGTGATCCTCCTGCCTTGGCCTCCCAAAGTGCTGGGATTACACCATGAGCCACCATGCCTGGCCCTGATCCAGGTCTTATGTTGCTCCCCTGACTAAAATCTCTTCAAAACCTCTTCATTGCCCTAAAAATAAAACCCAACTTCCTTGGCTTGGAAACAGAGTCTGTGATACACGAGTGTCTCCCTGAATGTTTTAGAACTTCGTGCTTTAGACACACTCTTCCTCTGACCTGTTCCCTTCTTTCTTGGCCCTCCTGGGAATCTACACTCATCACTGAAGATTCTGCTCAGAAGTCTCTTTGATAAAACCTTCTTTGACCCCTTTTAGGCCTGTTCATTTAATCACTTCGGGTCGTCTTTGAACACCTTGTGACTTAGCATATTTTAATGATTTGTAAGAAAAATAAGATTCTGTTTATCTTTGTACTCCCAATGAGATGCTGAGTGAGTAAATGACTGAGTCACTGAATAGGTCACTCTTTAAGTAGAACTTTGAAGATTGGACCAGGCTCTTTTAAGAAGTGGTGAGTCTTCAGGTGTTCAGCTGGTGGTCTGGACTAGACTTTTATCATTTCTTCCAACTCTTTCCCTCTGTACCCTACTCCGTTTGGGTTTCTCACTGAGCAGTAGGGTAGGAGGGAGTCAAGACAGGCATCGTGCCGAAGTTGAATCTGAGCTTGCTGTTGAGGCAAGCAGACTAGTCAGAAACTCAAAGCTCTCTTTCATAGCCCAGGATCCAGGTTTAAATACTAAAAAATCCCCCAAAATAAGCTAAGACTGTCAATCAGAGTTAATTTCACTTGAGGATTCATGCTGCACAAATAATAAATGACTTCTACATACAAAAGATTTAAGCAAGGTCCAGTCCTTTCTCATGGAAGGGGGATTGGCAGATCTTTGGATGCTGACTCGAAATGGCTGTTTTTTTACATGAGAGAGCATAAGCACTAACACTGCATTCCACCTACACAGATCTCCCAGAGTATTAATGAGGAATGATCCCAGAAGACTGTTTTTATGAACCCACACTATGGAATCTGTCTATATATTTTTAAAGCATTAGCCACCCAGATCAGAATATCTTTGTTTAGACATTTATTAGTGCACTACAAAGGCAATTTAGAAAACTATCCTCCAGGCTGGACACGGTGGCTCATGCCTGTAATCCCAGCACTTTGGGAGGCTGAAGCAGGTGGATCACTTGACATCAGGAGTTTGAGACCAGCCTGATCAACATGGCAAAACCCTATCTCTACTAAAAATACAAAAATTAGCCAAGCATGGTGGCGCACACCTGTGGTTCCCAGCTACTCAAAAGGCTGAGGCAGGAGAATCGCTTGAACTCAGGAGGCAGGGGTTGTAGCGAGCCAAGATTGTGCCACTGAACTCCAGCGTGGGTGACAGAGTGAGACTCTGTCTCAAGAAAAAAAGAAAAGAAACTATCCTCTAGTGATCTCCAAAACTAATGCCCCTCCCTAAACGTCTAACCAACTACCAAAACGTTTTTACTGCCAGAGAAAATTTAACCTTTTTGTTAAAGTTTTACATCTGGTACAAAGGAGACCCTAGAAAATTATGATCTCATGCTATGGTAAGTGGAAGAATGCCCGTTCACAGAAAACTCTCTGAGTATACACATCTTGAGGTTTTACAGATAGGTCTGAGATCTGCTACTGGTTTAATTTCATGAGGAACGAATTCAATCTCTTCTTTCTACTCTTCAACATTGTCTTCTATTTTTGATACTTGCTGGCATTAATAAAAACAGTGGAATTACTAGAGATAAAGTTAAAATGCAAAGTTACAGAACTACTGCTTTTCTACAAGAGTCTTGGGGATGGCCATGACATGAGGGAAGTCACTTTTATTGAAATCTGACCCCAAATACCCCCCAAACAACATAAAATGCATAGATAGCTATCTTAAAACATAAACCCTGTGATCTTTATAAAATACTTACTGACAAATAGTGAAATGGCTAGATTTAGGGTTTTAAACGTATATTTTCTAATGGTGCTGATGGCTGTGTTTATTATGTATTTTGGTACATGCAGTGCTGTTACTGAAAGTATCATAATGCTGTCAGTGTTAGAACTTTGGTCAGCTAAACTTCCAAGTTGCATATAATTTATACTAACATTTTAAGTAATTCACTTGGTCATGTAAATGGAAATCATGTTACTATGACTGTCTAATAAAAATCTGTGCTTTTAAATTAAAATTTTACTTCCCACACTGCCTATACACATTTCATCACAAGCAGGATTTATGAAGTTATGGGGAAGCCGGCTCTACCCTCCCCCTCTCCTATTACCTTCTGGTACCGGGATAATGAGAAGCTTGACAACATGGCTTCAGGTTGGAATTAAAAGCCTCAAGCTCGTCCCACTCTGATTTTATGGGGCCTGGCTACCACTGAGACTTCACAGGGCCTTGCTGAAACGACCTGTCTACTTCAACTCCACATGGTCCCAGTCTGGCTAGGTCTTTGGATCAAACCCTTCTCGTGTGAATACAGACAGCGTCTGGGAAACTGCGCTGCGGATGTCTCCACAGAGAATCACAGATGCTGTCAGGACCGAACTTCACACTCAAACATTTGATGCATTTTAAAAAGGGATTCAGCCTCAGACTGAAACAGGCAGATGGATTGTCTAACACTTCAAAGACTTCAGCACGATTGCATTTTTTTCTTTTGTCCTACAACCCATTCCTCTTCTCTTCCTTCTCCTCTCCAACATGCCTTTGCACAGTTATAAAAGAAGTGACAAAGGTTCACCAGTCATAATATCAAGAACACAACAAAACATGCAAAGACACTTTATCTTCCCCATATAATCCTGAGCATTTCCAGTTCTAATGTCAATGGTTCTAAGAAATCAGGAATACGGTAAAAGGAGAAGTCACAGAAACAATGACAAGATTAAAGAGGCAATGAAGAAACGTCAAGTTCTGTGTTCTGTTGTCCATGCAGACGGGTTACTGTGTTCCAAATTTCAACCTAATCTGCCCTCATAGTCAATTCCATTAGTAAAGTGAGGGCATCCTGGATGGGAAGAATTATTGATTTCATTCTGGTTCAAGCTATTTGGGGGAAAAAATCCCAAATCCAACATGACCTTTTTCTTAAAAGGCTTCTTCTACAACTATTAAAGCAATTATTAAATTAGAAACATGCTGTGACCCAAAGCTGCTAATCTCTACACCAGTTCTAAAATTGCTACTGCTGTTTCTCCATTAATTAATTACCAAGGTTTATACACAAGTTGGTGAACGGACCACGGAATGTGGACAAAAGGATTTTCCCTAGACACATCTCAAAATACGTGTACACCTGAGTCATGCACTTGGCTCTGATGGGACCTGATGCCAAGAAGAGGCTGAGCATTCTAAGGAACCACCAGGTAGGGGTGAAGGACAAGAGGCAAAATAGGCAAAAGTGAACTTCAGAAGTTTAATCAGTCAATCAACAAATTCTTATTATAAGCTGATGGGCCAACCTCATCCCAAGTGCTATGGGGGAAGAAATTTTATTTCCCTTCTAATATCCCTAAATTTAATAAAATCACCAGTAAATAACTCAGATAAACTACTTGTAAATAACTCAAATCAGATGAGCTAGAAGCTAAAAGGTAACAGAATACACTTTTTGATAAACTCAGAGAAGGGTGAGCTGCAGAAGACCTTAGACATTGTCTAGTACACATCTTCTCTTTAAAAATAAGATGACTCATGCATTGATAAGTGTTAAGTTGTTTCCATATTTTGGCTATTGTGAATAATGCACAGTGAGAATGGGAGTGCAGATATCTTTACGAGGTGGTGATTTCATTTCCTTTGGGTATATGCCCAGAGGAGGGATTTCTGGGTCATATATTCTATTTTTTATCTCTTTAGGAGCTTCCATACTGTTTTCTATAATGGTTACACCAACGTACATTCTCACCAACAGACAATGGTTTCCTTTTCTGCATACTCTCATCAATACTTGTGATCTCTTGCTGCTTAGTAATTGCTATCCTACCAGGTGTGAGGTGGTATATCACAGTGGTTTTGATTTGCATTTCCCTGTTTAGTGATGTTGAGCACTCTTCCATGTAACTGTTGGCCACTTTTATATCATATTTGGGAGAATTTTATTAAGTCCTGTCATCCATTCAAGTATGAGTTCTTCATAAATCTTGGCTATTAACCTATTCTCTGATATAATGCAAATATTTTTTCCCAATCTAGCAATTCCCTTTTCATTTTGTTGATTTTTTTTTTCCTTTGCTGTGCAGAAGTTTTTTAGTTTGATGTAGCCCCATTTATTTATTTTTGTTTTGGTAGCCTAAGGTTTTTAGTGTGACATTCAAGAAATCATTACCAAAGCCAATGTTAAGGAGTTTCTCGCCTATGTTTTCTTTTAGGAGTGTTATTGTTTTAGGTCTTACATTTAGGTCTTTTATCCATTTTACGTTTATTTTCATGTAGAGTGTAAGATAAGGGCCCAATTTCATTCTTTTCCAAATGGAAATCTGGTATTCCCAGCAGCATGTACTGAAAGACCTATTCTTTCCTCATTATGTCTTTTTGGTGCTCTTATCCAAAATTAGTTGACCATATATGTTTGGGTTTATAAACAAATGGATAAATAAACTGTGGTGGTTTGGCTTTACAAACAAACGGATAAACTGTGGTGTAAATACATATTTACATTTATATGTAAATATACATTATACATATAAATATAAATATATACATTATGTTTACATATAATGTAAATATAAATGTACAATATATGTAAATATACATTTATACCACAGTTTATCCATTTGTTTATAAAGCCAATAGAAAATTATAGAATGGAATAGAAAATAGAATATTATTCAGCCTTAAAAAAGGAGGCAATCCTGCCATTTGTACAACATAGACGAACCAGGAGGACATTGTGTTAAATGAAATAAGCCAGGCACAAAAAGAATAATATTGAATATTCTCACTTTTATCTGTAATCTTAACAAAAGGTTAAATAAAATACATATAGAATAAAACAGTGGGAAGGGTATTTAGCTTGAAGGACATAAAGCAAATATGTAGGAAGAAAAGTCAACAGAGCTAATGTACAACATGAGGACTATAGTTAATAATAGTGTATTGTACTCAGAATCTTTGCTAAATGAGTAGATTACAGGTGCTTTTGTCACAGCAGGTGGAAATGGGTAACTATGTGAAATAATAGATTTGTTAGGTTTTCCCATTATTGTAACCATTTTATTATATGTATTTATCTTATAACATCAAGTTCTATACCTTAAATATAGACAATTTTTAAAAATAAGGTGAAATAGACTTATTTAACGCCACTCAATTAGAATGGCAGAGCCAGACTGAAAGTCTGGTTCCCATCAGCATCCATTTCTATGATCTTCCCACAGTACCCTTCCTCTAGGTACATGCATTCTGTGCTGGGGATTTCACTGCATAAAAACCTATACATCAATGTTCTCTATTTCAGAAGAAACACTTTCTCATGCTCATTCATCTCTTCAAAGCAGAGATGCAAAATTCACACATGTGCATATATATTTCAAGACACTTTAAAAAGTCTAATGAGCAAAGTAGAAAGACTGGACCTGGTTTAATCCATTCAACTCTTGACTTAAATTTCATACATACAATCCAGGCAAGAGTATTTTCTTCATATGATGACTGTTGTAATTTGCAAAGGCCACTAGTACCCCATATTATGTAACTTTTTCATGTATATGGAAAATGTATGTTATTTAAAAATACCTAAGAATTAAAAATATATGTACATTAAACACCATTAAAAAGGCAAATAGTAAATAAACAGAAAATAGTATTCTGAAAGACAAAATATTTCACAGTCTTAAAATGTGAAGAGTTCTTAGAAATCAATATGAAAATGGTAAACTAATTTTTAATGGACATAAGGCAATGCTAAAATAACAAATTGAAATGGCAAAGATGGCTCACACCTGTAATCTCAGCACTTTAGGAGGCCAAGAAGGGCAGATCACTTGAGGCCGGGAGTTCGAGACCAGCCTGGCCAACATGGCAAAACCCTGTCTCTACTGAAAGTACAAAAATTAGCCGGGCATAGTGGCAGGTGCCTGTAGTCCCAGCTACTTGGGGGTGGGGGCTGAGGTAGGAGAATCACTTGAGCCCAGGAGGTGGAGGCTGCAGTGAGCCGAAACTGCACCACTGCCTCTAGCCTGGGCGACACAGTGAGACTCCATCTCAAAAAAACAAAAATTAAAAAAGCAAATAATTAATCTCACTAACAATAAAAAATTGAAAATTAAAATGAGAGATTATTGCTACTTATCTGATGGTTTTAAAATTAAAAATGTCTGTTTAAAAAGTCTATGACTTAGTGTGGTCAAGTTTATGAGGAATGGGTATTCACACACAATGACGGAGATGTAAATCAATATAACTTTAATGATCAGAAATGGGAAAGTACAAATGAAGATCATTAAGAATGTTCTTTTATTTTCTTACTCATAGGATTTATCCTAAGGAGATAATCAGAGGTAATATTACAGTTTTATGGAGGAGAATGTTCACTAGAGTATTGTTTAGAAAAACAACATGTTGGTAACAATTCAGTGTACAATGTAGACCGTGCAAAATGTCTAAGTGGACTGCTTAAACAAAGATGGGCACAAGTGTGTGAAAGACTACCTTGCAATCATTAAAGCATATAAAGCAAGAGTCTCTGTGTCTCAGCAGTTTAGAACACAGTCTGTGAACCTCCAACTGCTCAGTTCGAACCCTGCCAACTATTAGCTGTGTGGCCTTGGGGAAGCTACTTAATCTTTTTTTTCTTTTTTTTTTTTGACATGGAGTCTCACACTGTCACTAGGGCTGGAGTGCAGTGGCACTGTCTCAGCTCACTGCAACCTTCGTTTCCCAGGTTCAAGCAATTCTACTGCCTCAGTCTCATGAATAGCTGGGATTACAGGTGCCCGCCACCACAGCTGGCTCATTTTTTGTATTTTTAGTAGAGACAGGGTTTCACTACGTTGGCCAGGCTGGTCTCTAACCAACCTCAGGTGATCTGCCCGCCTTGGCCTCTTACAGTGCTGGGATTATGGGTGTGAGCCACTGCACGCAGCCTACTTAACCTTTTAGTGCTTAGTTTTCTCTAATATATAATGGGGATAACAGTAGTATCTATCTCATAGAATAGTTGTGGTTTTTTTAAATACTTTATATCTTTGAAGATATTTAATGACAAAGAGGTATGTGTATTATCTACCAATTTTAAGGAGGAAAAGCAGAAACCATTTAAAATATTATATTGAATACAGTAAGATCATATATATTTAAAGTATATATACATGTGCATGTATATCTGCATAAGTTTTTTAAAAGGCTGAAGAAAGAAAAAAGAAAATATTCTAAAATGCTACAATGTACAACCTCTAGTTTTACGGTTCTGAGTAATTACTTTTAAAATTAATTTAAATTTTAATTGTATTTTTCCAACTGGCCATAATCATTAAAAATACAGATTATTCAAAGGAAAAATAGGAATAACTCCTCTATATTTTTATTCTCTGATTTTTAGGGAAGAAATCTTCAATTGAAAAGGAAACACTATTATATATGAAGCCATGAAAGCATGAAAAGAGACGCTCTGTAAAACAGTTCAGGATGCTAAAGAACATAGGGAAGGAAGAAGAAAATGAAATGAAATGGGGTAAGAAGAGGTAAAAATACCAGCAGGGCATGATGGCTCACACCTGTAATCCCAGCACTTTGGGAGGCCAAGGCAGGTGGATCACTTGAGGCCAGGAGCTCGAGACCAGCCTGGCCAACATGGTGAAACTCTGTCTCTACTAAAATTACAAAAAATAAGCCAGAAGTGGTGGTGCACACCTGTAATCCCAGCTACTCTGGAGGCTAAGGCAGAAGAATCGCTTTAACCCAAAAGATGGAGATTGCAATGAGCCGAGATTACACCGCTGCATTCCAGCAGGTACAACAGAGTGAGACTCCATCTTAAAAGAAAAAAAGGTAAAAATACCAAACAGAAAAATGAAAGAAGGAACTAGCCTGCAAACATGTAAAGCATGAGAAGTAAATGAGAACATAAACTGTTACAGAAGACTGTTTTGTCTAAGTCTGCCCATCAGAATATTTGCCCGGTCGGCCCCTGTTCAGAGCCTTCTTTACAGTGAAATGTAAAGTGCTGCTGCTTTAGGACATGGTTACCAGAAAATGGTTAAAGGTAACTGAGAAGCTGATCATTATCAATTAAGCTGTGCTCACTTGGCATGGCGGGGTATATTCTACAAAGTGAGGTAAACAGTTTCTTCTTTGACAATTTTCTCTTTATTTTCTTCACAGTACATTTATTTGCTATGTTGCCCAAAGTCTGGATAACCCCAGCATCCAGGAATGTCCTGGGGGCAGGGGAAAAAGAAGTTGTGATCTAAAGAAAGGCATACAGAGTTTAAGTTTTCTGCTCTTACTGGCTTAGAAGAGAATCTAAACTAGGGAAAACGTGAAAAACAGGAGTGTTGCTTTCTGCAGAGGAGAAATGACTGACACGAACAAAAAGAAACCACAGAATTAAAATGGACTTTTTAGGGTTGTAAGATTGATGACTAAATAATGATCACATCTGTGGATGATAAGGGCAGGTCACTGAAAAATTCATAGTAGTTTGGTAGGTACACAAGGAATACTTGGGAGAGGAAAGAAGCTGTGAACCTTGATAGGGAGGGACAGAATAAGAGGTCTTAAAAAGGGGGCCACTTCAATGTGCAAAATTTAGAAATGTCACATCAGGGTCAACAAAGTTACACTCTCTTAAGCAAGGCTCAGGATATGTGGCTTTGGACAAGCTACTCACAGCCTCCGGCCTTGGTGTAACACCAGGAGAGTAATCGTACTCAGGGTTATGTGAGTGGAGTAAATGAGACAGTATGTGTCAAATGCTAAGCTCGAATGGAAGGTATTGGGCAAATAATAACTGAAAACAGCCTAAAAAATGCCAAAAGAAAATAATGTGTTGTTAGTTTGTAATTATATCAGAAAGTGCTTAAGGAAATACTCTGGGAGTTCTAGAGATGGGAAGATGAGGGTACACAAAAGGCACCAGATGACTTGCCTGCTAGAACACCCTTCTGGTTCAAGGTGGAATTTTTTTTTTTTTTTAAGAGTCATTTTGTTGCCAGGCGCCAGACAGGAGTGCAGTGGCACAATCTCGGCTCACTGCAACTTCTGTCTCCGGGTTCAGGCGATTCTCCTGCCTCAGCCTCCCGAGTAGCTGGGACTATAGGCGCACGCCACCACGCCCACCTAATTTTTGTATTTTTTAGTAGAGACAGGATTTCACCATGTTGGCCAGGATGGTCTCAATCTCTTGATCAAGGTGGAATTTTGTTAGGCACAATATGGGTTAGCCATCAAGGGGTTATTTTAGCCATGTGTTCACTACTCTATTTGTCTTTGCTGTCAAGGCAACATTAAATAAAAAAACTCACGAAAATGAAATTGGGTAAACTTTTGCCCATCAGAGGCTAGCACATTTTATGAGCAGTCACCAGTGCACTCTGGGAATCTGACCTGTAGAATGTTGACCTAGATATGTTCCCTGGTGAACTGATACTTCTCCGCCCCCTTACTGTCCAGAGGGTGAATGAATGAATGATATGCATATGGCCAAATTCCACACCATGTGATTAATTTGAAGCAAGTGATTTAAGGGTTCTTTTTAGGAATTTGGTTGCAAGAGCTAACACTCCCTCAAGAATTCTTTCATACATGGACACACTGCACTTATGCACACACACACAAACATTACACACATACATACACACACATAGCACTGTCTCATGAATTTTTCTTTACTATCTTCATTGTCAGGTTTAGAAGTAAAAGTTCCACCGATAAGTTCACACACATGTGTTCTCTAGGTTTTGTGTTCTTTACAGCACTTTGTACATTCCCGTGGTGAGAAGAAAAATCAAGGTGAGAACTTTCCCTTTGATATTTCCATCGTTTTTCATGTGAAACAAACCGTATGCCATAATGGGAATGCGAGATGGCATTTGGGGAGGTTGCCAATTTTTAGAGGGATATGTGTGTGTGTTTTCTGTTAGAGTTGCTAGAGTAGACAATTCCAAATAAAATTCAGCAGGACCTGATGTTAAATTTTGGGCACCAAACTGAATTTAGGGAGAGCAGAAGTACCAGGCCTCCCTGAGGACCTGATCTGATATCTCCTGAGGCCCTGGCTCAGCTGCAGCAAGCTAATAAGGTGACCCCGAAGCAGATGCAGTTGTTAATACAGATGTGGCATGGGACCTCCTGAGGCAGGTCACAGTCATGATAACTCATGGCAATATGCAATACACTCATTATGAAGGCTTGTGACGGGAGCACCTCAAACTGGAGGCCTCCTAGTACGTCACGCTCCCTTTGTCTCCCTCTCCCTCAATGCACCCGACGGAAGGCAGGCTCACTAATAATTTTCCTAAAATACACACATACGACACATACACGGTGGTTGGGGGCAGTTTTGTTTGGACACCTTTTCTTCAACATAAAGGATTTTAAATTGTTCTAAAGCAATTAAGGTTATTTGGGAAGTACATATAGAAAATCTCGTGGAAATCGAGTGTGACAGCTGCTATGGAGGTCCAGAAAAAGAAATATCACTATTTATGGACACAATGGAGGAGAATGCTTGCTGGCAGCTAGTTTCAAGAGTCATGATGTGTGGTGAAACGGCCAGCAGTGTGATAAATAAAATGGTGTGTTTCTTCAACTCTTCCCACTAGTCACAGTCTAAAATAATTCTTTGGAGAAGACAGATATAAATGACTGGATTCAATTTCACTTAAAATTCTTTTGAAGACAGTGAGCTGATTTGAAACTTATAAAATCACAGAATCTCCTGAATGAATGGGAGATTGCATGTACATCACACACTGACGCATTAACTTTTAAAACTGCTTGCTGGTCACCTCAGTCAATGCAAGAAAGAGCTGACTAATGTACACAGAGTAGGTTAAGCACTAACATGATGTGATTTGTTTAATATTTTCAGACTAATAGGGCTCTGCAATCCTTTGGCTACTAATATTCTGATTTCTAGCCCTAGAAGACAGACAAGCAGGTGGACTTCTGAAATTCCCCAACCACTTCGTTAACAACGATGGCGGGTTACAACATGATAAGCAGTAGCTCCTGGGCACATGGGACTGCCTTCTGTGGGATTTTCAAACTTCCCAATCCTCGGGGGAGTGGAGATACAGGACAGAAAATGTAGAGAAATTTAAATCTCCTCTGTGAATCATGTTTTCCCAAGAGGAACTCTGTTGCTGGGTCACTCTTTTAGCTCACTCTGTGTCTGGCGTATTTTAACCACAGAACAAGATACTTGTAATTTAAGTATAATTTTTAAGCTGTATCTTACAAGAGGCATTAGGTTAGTTTTTTAGCTCACCTGAACCTATTTTCCTTCCTCTGTATGTGATCATGAAGAGAACAATGACTGTGTTCCAATCTGAAATCATATGTTCAATGTTATAAACAGCAGTTTCAATGAAGTTAGAATTGATGGAAAAAAAGGGCCTTAGCATTCATACACAGGAATAACTATCATTCTAAGATACTTGCAAATGAAGACTGCAAAAACAGATAAGGTTCAAACTAAAGATACAAAATAGAGATAAGAATAATCACTGAAGGATATAAAAGCAAAATGAGATTTCAAATTTATTCTTATAATTTATGGGTGTAGGATTCTATAATAATTCGAAGGCAGCGTTTCTAAATATCTAGTACATCACTAGATCTATTTCTGCAACACACGAAATTATCACTGAGTTTACTCATTCATTCATTCATTCAATTAATCAGTCATCCAACAAACATCTCTTGCATGCCAATACATTTTTAAATGTTTTCTGTAAGACATTAGAGATTGTAAAGCAAGTCCAACAGCGCTTGGCCATCAGACCAGACAGTCTGTTATTTGATATAAAAATGCTGTGAAGATGACTGCCAATGATGTTTCAGTGACAAAATTCATATCTAACTCAGGTATGGATCTGGGGTTGGATGTGGTTTCTGGAAGAATAAAAAGTGGTAATTGAAATAAAGTAAAGGCAGTGATCTCTGTGTTTGGAGTATTTTAATCACAGAACAAGATACTTATAATTTAAGTATAATTTTTAAGCTGTATCTTACAAGAGGCATTAGGTTTTTTTTGTCATAGTTAACAAGGCCTGTAGGGTTTAATAAGCTAAGAATGGATTCATCTGAGCCTTAAAATATGTTCATTATTTAACTATTAATCTAAGATCAACATAAAATAGAACTTGAATATATTTTTCTGAATTGTTCCATCTCTATTTTACTGTTTCATTAGCAGAGATACAGGCAAGAAGAGACTATAATTCAGGATTGCATAGTTAGTAGCTGAATTAGATCTAGAATGCTTACTTTCTAATCAATGAACCAAGGTTTATATACCTTAGGTCCTACAGCTTTGATTGATTTTAAATTACCAAAGTTGGCATAGTCAATAATATCAGAGGAGAAAACTCAGCATAGTATGAGAAATAAAATGGATCCACGTATGTTCTGTGCAATGCAACTATGGCCTTAATCAGTGCGATCTCATCAACCACACAGATAACTGTCTTCTTCCAATTCATAATAAATTGATGGCAGTATTTTTTATGACAAAGGTGGCTCAAAGATTTAAAAAGTTGCTGGACACACTAATTAGAATTCAGATCGGCCTGGTTTATATCAAGCCCCTTTTTAGCACCGTGTTATTGGTTTGGTCCGACACCATCCCCTGCAGTGTGTGGAGACAGGCCAGGAGTGTGAGGGCTGCAGAGCAGAGCAGGAAGAAAATCAACTGTGAAATTGGTAATTTTATTGAGTTTCACGGGGGGCTTTGTTGTTAAGACACAATGCAATTGGAACAGAACGCCTGTGGTAACACCATGTACACAGTGCCCATTTCATGGCTAAAGGTAAATTGCCTCCAACCAAAAGTTACACATCACACATTCCTGCTCAAAAGCATTTTGTCAAGTGAAAAATACAAGTGGATCTGATGCAGGATTTATGGCTGTGCTGCAGGTATGGGGGCTTTGCCAAAAACACAGGTAGAACAGTGTGTGTGGGATGGTAGGTGTGTGTCTTTCCCTCACGACTCATCAGAAGCCTCCTTTTTCAAACAGGGTCTGCTGGTTTGGGTTTACAAAAAAGCTGTCCTTTCACTATAAATGATAGGAAGGTCCCAGAAGGAGTATGTGAGAAAGACAGGGGCAGAAGGAGAGGACAGATCGAAATGTAATGCCTGAGCAGCTGAAATCATTTGGTACTCTCAATCCCCCAGGTAAAATAGGAATTAAACATAGCTAACAGGATATTACTCCCAGTTGGAAAAGATCTGCTTCCTGGCAATGTGAAAGTGAAGCTAACAATTGGTATTTGTTCTAGGGTGGTATCCCCCCCACTTTCCTGCCAAATAGCTTGAAGTAGGAATAGTTAAATAAAGTATGCTGGTTAACTGTGTAAATACTTCTGCAGCTTCTGGGCCTTGCAGGGGCTGTCCCTGGAGTGGGTTAACTTGCTTTCAGATGAAAGCATGTCTAAAGATGTTCAAGAAGTCAAGACAGGGCAAGACAGCCAACCCCGATAGATGAGGTTAAGTGGTGGTCAAAGAAGGAACACCTTCATTTTGCAAGAAGAGAGCCTGTACATGAAGCACTTCCTTCCAGGCTAGCACCTGAGTCCAAACAGCAAGCTGCCCTTCCAAGGTTTCATATTTACCATGCAATATGACCACATTTTTGCACGGAAAGAAACCAGAAAGATCAAAGTAGTCCTGTGTGTTATTATCAGTTTAATTTAAACTGCATGCGGGTGTAGCAATGCTATGCTTTCCTATTTGGGAGCATATCTCAGGAGATTTTGCCCTCACTCTGGGACTAAGTTGTCACTGTTGGCTTCTCCCCATACAAGGGAAGCATTTGGGTCAGACTATGTGTGAAAAAGGAAGGAAAAGGTGGTTGGAGTGCCAGGAGATCACACTGCTGCCCCTCCCTGGGCACACTCAGGAGGGGGGCACTCAGTTCACTATTCATGCTGAAAGTGACAGGATGACCAGCTGGTATTTTTTACCCTTATTTATTTTTGTGTAATCAGAATAATAGTTATACTCACTGGCGCAGTATAAATGTAACACACCTGGATAGGTCTGCATCTCCAGAACATACAGGAAGGGGTATTAATTCATTTTCAATAGAGAAAACAACGAACACCAATGTCGTGCTCTTTCCAAAAGATATGACTTCTGTGTTCGTGTGTGGCCAAGTATGTCGAAGCATCTGTACATACCAGTTTCACTTTCAAACATGCATTCAAACTGAAGCAGTCTTTTAACCCTGTATGGTTTTCCAGTGGTACTGTATTGTATGCTTCTTTTCTTTTTCAAAATGCAATTAATATGGTTGTGTGTTAAATGATTCAGTGAAAGTAAATCTTTTATATTCAGGTAAGCAATTCAGCCTTGTAAGGTTTTATGGGAATTAGATTTTTTTGAAGTCTGGGTTGAGCATGCCCATAACTCTGACAGAGCCCTGCAGGCTCTTGTCTTCACCTTCAAATCATAAGACAGAGAAATCAAGCTCCCTCTGTGCTCTCAATTATACCAAAAAACACGGAGCAGAAGTCTTCAGTAATTCAATCCCTGTGGAAGCTTCTTCACACTGTTTGCGCTGTTGGAACTGCTGACAGCAGCAATCCCACCGTCCCCCGGTAGACTGTCAAAGTTCCTTATACAGTGTGAGCAGCTCTGTTCTGTCCCACAGCTCCTTCTCCAGAGACCCCAGAGCACATGCATGACTTTTGATGCTTGCTTGATACAGTGGCCAGGAGGCCAAAAAATATCACAATGAGAGTTCTCATACTCTTACAAGGTGCTTTGTACTCAGTAAGTTCTGTGGGCCTGAGTTGGTGTAATTTAATCACAAGTACAGCTGCATAAACACTGTACTAAGGAATGTCTGCCTACAATTGGATTCTTTCTTTGAAAACACTGTAGAAAATTCCTGAGTGCCATTTTCCATATGGTTAATGAGCAAATGTATCATGACCAGCTTTTAAAAGTAATTTGAATTTATGAGTTGCACCGATTCTAGCACATGTGCATACGAAACCACACATACCCTGGGCTCTTCCTTATCACGCAACACCATTTCATCGTTTTCTGCCAAACACCACCAAAAAGAACCACTCTGTGTGTTTAATTGGCTTAAATCATCAGAAACAGCCTACAGCCAACATTCCCAGAAGCCA
>NW_016107327.1:6547767-6550267 GCF_001604975.1 Cebus imitator | reverse complement strand
TGTGGGGCAGAATTCATATGTATATTGAAACATAAAACTTTTATTTAGGGAAATGAGAATCTGATAAATGATCACTACAAAGAAAACAACAACAACAACAAAACTAAGTGGTGAATTACTAGGAATAACTGCATTCTGCTCACCTCGCACACAATCCAAATTAGAAACCATTACTGCATCGAAGACTTGCTCTCAATAGCAGTTAAGCTTCTTTGAATGGATTCCCTATTGTATAAAAAGTATGCCAGTCTTTGACTGCCAAAATCAATTAGTCACATTCATTATGCCTCTATTTATTAATGTTGTACACTTTATAATGCATGTGCTGATGGAACAAAAGAAAGTTATGGAATATCAAATATGTGTTATGATTAAAATCAGAGCAAGAGAAGTAATGATCTTTAGTCTCGAAATGGTTACAAAGCCACTGTAAAGATTAGATTAGTAGTGACAGATTTATAATCTTTTCCAAAATGTAATCCTTACTAGTTCAGATTTTGCAACAGAACAAGTGATTGGTTACAGGTTATTGGCTCCAACCATTACATTCATGAGACTATTGTGCTTTTGTCTCCTGAAATCCAAATACGCAATATAATCTTAACAGATGCAATTTTAATCTGTATTGCACTGTAATAATAAAATGGGGCAACATAAGGCTCTTTACTGATATAGGGTTCAGAGTTAATTCAATGATGCTAAGAATGACTGACTGGTATTAAAAATCAGCAAATAATTAAACCTTATGCTAAAATGAATGAAGAACAATCTTGGCATTCTCTGGCAGGGTAGATTTTGATGGAATTTACTGTCAAGCTGCCACCCCTAAACTTTCCACATGAAACAAAAACTATAATTTGTCTCCCTGTAATAAACAGTGTTACATTCTTTATTTCTCCTCAAGTATTGCAGCATAAGTTGATCTACACCATATGCTATGATTCCTGCAGTTCTCTTTTGCAGGGAAGTGGGGGCAAGGGGTGGAGAGTACATGTATTATTTGTTTTAATTGAAAAGATTATTAATTGCTTCTCGGTATTAAAGTTCAAATTTAGAGAGGGACAATATAGATATGTTAGAACATTTAAAGATTGACGGGAAAACCATACATCCATTTAGGCCTGAAATTATATCAGACATTCAATAAATACATTTCTCATGCCTCCTAGGATTAGCTTCTAAAATGCTGCTTGTGGCTCTAGCCCGCTACACTGTACTTTCCAAAAATTCAACTAGCTCCCTGAGCCTCTTTCTATTGCTAATTTTGGCAAGCTATTCTATATTCCATCTACTGTGTTTAAAGAAACTTCCCCTCAAATTGCTAATATGAGATAGTCCAGTCCAGTCCTCCATTTCAGTCATGACCTCTACGCTTTCAAATTAGTTTCTACTTCAAAAAGCTTACTGGCATCAAAATGATTTCCTTTTAGGAATATTATTCCCTTCTACTAAATCCCACTTAGCTTTTCTTTCCCCTGAGCTAAACAGGCTTGATTTATCAAGTCTTCAAATTGCATTCTTAAAGCACTTTTTAGTACCTAAGCATCCAGGTACTGTGGTGATAGACATTACTAAATGAGTTTTAGAGTACAGAAGACATGAAAGAGAATGTGTAAAAAGCTGACATGCTAAACAAAAATTTCAAATATAAATGGAAAGAGTGTTCCTTTACTTCCATTTCCATTCTTGTAGTAACATGCCCCGTTTCCTACTAAATCTTCCCCTAAAGTCTCAGCTATCTTTTCTGGATTATATGTGGTCATCCTAACCAAGCTTTGCACATCAATTATGAAGCTTACTCAAGGATGCAGCACCCAATATCCACCCCTAAATATAAAATTCTCTACTGTTAGCCAGAAATCATGTTAAAGTTGTGTGAATAAAAATCCCAAGGATCTAAAGCTGCACGGTGCCTTTTACTTACACCTTTTTACACCATGTAACTGAAGTATGCAAATGATTGTACAAAAATCTTGTCGCAAGGTATTCTATACTCTTTTCCAAATTTACCAGATTCAATAATTAGCAATAATGCATTAGATGCCAGTGAGAATGATAAATCTAAGTGCATCCTACAGTGATACTGTGGGACACATATTCAATTTTTATTAAAATATGTACACTCCCACAGCTTGATTTCTTCCAGGCCCAGGGCTAGTGGGCCTGTGCTAATTTACATGGCTGATGGAACGCATAGGTTAATCAGGGGATAGGTGCTGGTTTGATGAGCCCCCGAGGAGGCCAGAATGCAGTCACTTCCTGATTATCCTCACACATTATTTGAACTGTGCATAATCCCTCTGACCTGGACACCTTTTCCTTATCACACATTCCATCCCAAGCCTGTCTCCCCTCCAATCCCTGCTAAATTCCTTTGTAGCCAGCCATTCCCAAGGCGGCTTTCTGATAAAGAGGGAAAGGCTTCTTTGTCACCTGACTGTTCAAGGTAACCACTCCCGGTGCACTTCTCACTTTGGGCTGCAAGAGTTGTAAATGTTGC
>NW_016107327.1:6515267-6542767 GCF_001604975.1 Cebus imitator | reverse complement strand
ATTTCCCACCACTGCCAAAGAATTCTGATGGAGAAAAATACTTAGCTATTTCAAAGTAGTTTGTTTTAAGGAAGTAGAATAGAATACCTAGGCTAAGTCTTTACTTAAAATAAAAAAATCAAATTTTATCTGAACCAAGGATGTTTTATTGCCTAGAAAATGATATCAACATCACGCTTTGATGCAATGACAGCAAAGCAATTGCTAAGAACACCTCAGCACAGGCTCCAACAGTGAGCCACTTTTGCATGTGTGAAGCTGAAAGTGATTTAGAGAGATTCAAGAGTGTGAGTTTCTCTCCATATGCTAATGCACACTAGCTCTTTTCTGTTGAGACCAGCTGCTCACACCTCAGTTTCCTCATCTGTATAACCAAAGTAATGATAACAACCTCGTATCATGGTTCAGGAGAATCAATGCTTGACACCTGTTCAATTTCAAAACCAAACAAACCCCAAACCCTTTGAAATTTATTTCTTAAGACTTATACTTCTTCTTCTTCTTCTGTTTTTTTGTGTTGTTTTGGTGATAGTGAGGTCAGAATCTCCCTCTACTGCCCAGGCTGGAGTGCAGTGGCATGATCTTGGCTCACTGCAACCTCTGACCCCCCAGGTTCAAGCAATGCTCCTGCCTCAGCCTCCTGAGTAGCTAGGATTACCGGTGCCCACCACCACACCAGGCTAATTTTTGTAGTTTCAGTAGAGATGGAGTTTTACTCTTATGACTTATATTTCTATACATGATCTATTTAGTAAACTACTACCAATAAGGACTTAGGTTTGAGATGACACAGCATTTTACAAACTAGTTGGTGGTGGTGGTGGTAGTGATGTGTTCATGTTTACGTGTGTGCATGTGTGTACATGTGTTTGTTTGAAAGTTAGGAAAATCATGCTTCTTATACAGAACTGTCCTGGAATTTTGAGTATACAAGTTTGTTATTCTGAGCTATTTGATTAAATTTAACCATAGGAAACTCTTCCAAGTCCTAATGAAGCAGCAATTACATCTAAAAGGAGCCAAGCCAAAAAACATCAGACGTTCAATATAAGCATCAAACATGTCTTTCAAACATCAGACTCCAATATAAGCTCCATAGTGTTCATTTCACTTTTGTACCATCTCCCTAAGCTGTTGGAAACACGCTAAACAACAAGGCAGGGAGTGCTGTGCCAGTGGGTGTGTGGTGGAAGAGACTGATGGCGGGTACGTCCACACACACAGATATATGCATGTGACACACACATGTACACAGTGAAATACACAAAGAAAACTACAAAAATTTGTTAAAAAGGACCACAAAAACAGAAAACCATAGTTACTGAGAGAAAATGTGAATCAGAATTCTGAAAACAGTCATACAAGACCGTTGGTGTATATACTTTAAAGTTTACTTTATAACATAGCATGTGTTAGTTTAACAGAGAGATTATGTAAAACAGACTATTACAGAAAGTTAAAATAATCTTTTCATTTAGAAATGAAAGCCCTTTTTTGCCCCCCAAAAAACCCATAACACTTGAAAGGTTATAATTTTTCCTTAAAAGACACATGCTCATGTAGTTTCAGCCAATGTGTACTTAATAAGGTAAGTTAAATTGTTTTAGTAACTAAAGAAGTACAATTATCCTAAGCACCCTGCACATGGAATGCAATATTATACACACTATTGCCAGGTTTCCAACATCACATTTATCCCATGTGATGGTACTTTCAGCATAATAATGCATGGTTCTGGGATACACAGAAATAATGTCAAAAGCAATTCTTTTCACATTTGGATCTCACCACATCAAGTGCAAATAGTGAACTTAAAACATGAAAATACAATTTGCTCCTTCTAAAGTATACAATTTTATCTCTTGCAAAAAAAAAAAAACCCACATTTATTTCCAATGCCTCGAGGTAAAGAGGATGGCATCTATCATAAGTGAGGAGACTGTCTGAAGGATTTAGAAGCAATCTTTTCATAATGCTTCTTTGGGTGAGAAAGTGGAGTTATGAGTTACTCAAAATTCATAAAGATTATTAAGTTTACATCCTTACAGAAGATCTACTGCTACTATATTTCTCCACCATGCTGCCAGCATTCCAGCCCAAAACGATTGAGAACCTGTCTCCGGTTCAGGAAATCCATCCATTTTGTGGCATTACTGCTCTGCTGCATAAAATAAAGGTTCTGCCCCATTCAAAACAACAACAACCACAGCACAAATTACTTTCAGTGAAGCAGCCTACAGTAACTGTCCTGAATTCACATATTCATTCTATCAGTATTCCTTCATGTAAGTGATTTTAACAGGTAGGTAAATTTCTATTTCAGCAGGCTTACTCCAGATTATCAGCCTGTGTGTCTGTGCCTGCTGGGCTATTTGAATGATTACCCTATCCCCCAAAGGCCTCAGCCAGGACGGATTCTGCACCCACAGCAGTGATCCCTCACAGTAAGGAAGCCTCCCACACAACGGTCAGCCTCCCAGCTTGATAAATTCCAACCTTTCAGCTCATATAAACTCAGCCTATGGGCTTCATGCTGTTCCTTCTTCCTCTTCGCTTAGGTCTAGGGAAAGTTATGAAACATATTTTTCTAGTCCTCTCAGGAGCAAGGCCAGGTTCACAATTTGACCTCAGAAACATAGCAGTCCTGCAATGCCAGACAGCCTGATAGAACAGAGTATTAGTGCTCTCTGCCTGGCCTACACAAACCATAACATGCAGCATGGAGCAATGTTACTTACGGGAAATGACAAGCAATGGATCAGTGGGAGGAAAATAATGGGATTTAATCACGTAAAAACATCACAAACACACAGCTCCCTTTCAACAAACTGCCCCACTACAGGTGAGGGCACAACATTCTTAGGAAAGCAACCACCTATAATTTATAATGGAGCTGCCTAACTAGCTATTTTTATCAGATGAAGTTAGAGGATTCTTAACACACCCAGAGATTCTAGTTCCCATCAAGTCAATATCCCCCTAGGGAATGATTTTAAACATACATGCAAAAATATCTACTACGCATTAGATAGATGTCTTAGATGTATGAGGAATGATCCCAGGAACAGTTTAGGCTCATATAAAAGACTGTCACAGACTAATTACAGAGGCTGGTGCCCAAAAAGGAAGGCTGACCCTGCAGTCTTATTTACACAATTTCCAGCCAGAGGGCTGTAATGTGGAGCCCCAGTGGGGGCATTTCTCTTTGAAACCCAAGGGCACCTGCATTAAGGAAACTGGTGTAAATGAATCCCTTTGCTCCATGACAGAAGAGGAGACACCAATACTTCAATTATCTTAATATGGAATACATGTGCTGACCTTCTTGAATTCTACATAATGAGATAGAGTTACCTCTTATTCATTATTATTATTATTTGCACTTTACCATGCATTCAATTAGAAGAAGGACATTTTGAGGCAAGAATAATACGCTCTTTGGACAGAAGGTAGTGATTCAAAATTGCAAAACTTCAGCTTTCAAAAATAGCCTAAGTGACCTCTTGCAGTACTCTGACCACTCCGCAGCGAGCAGGAGGCAACCCCTGTGAAGAGCAAATTCTGGCAAAGTTCTCTCTTCACAGATGATGCACAGCTTAAGCTATAATGAGTTTTTGGGTTACAAATGCTGAACGCATTAATATTCCTTGATGATAATTATCACAGTATAAGCACCTTCCCCAATGTGAGTAGCATAAAGCAACTGAAGCAGCATTTTTACTATATTTGAAACAAGCTGGAAAATGGGATTTTCTACTCTTGTAACCTGGGGTCAACATATATCAAGCACTGCATATTAAACACACCCATATGTGAGGCCCATTTTGCTTTCCTTCCCCTCTCCTTCATGTATACCTAAAGCTATCTCCTTTATTCATTCTTTATTATGAAATTCTTGGTATGAACATATATGTGATATACATAATCTCAAAACAAAATGTACTTCCACTGCATCATAATGAATTCTATGTTTCTTCTTAGGAGGATACAAATAGCAAATAAGATCAGTAAGCTGGGTTTTACAGATGAGACGTGTCTCTGTGCAGTTTGAGTGAATACTGTGGTCACTGGCTGCATATAGAACAGGAGGAAAATTAGAGTCTAGCAAAAAGGCTTCTAGAAGAATCAAACACACATTTCCTAGAGATCTGAACAAACAGCCAGTCTTTATCTTTACACCTTCGAAACTAATAATACTGTTAAGCATGGAAAGGTTTAAATGTGAATTCAAACCTATCAATATGATGGCAGTAATGAAGTCGGCAGAGTGTTTACCAGCAGTATTTTTGCATAAGGCTCCTAGATACCAGTTTTCATTCCAGATTAAAAGAATAATTATTGTTATTTGGATAACTATCAAATAGTATAAGAAAAAACTGATAAAGGTGATCCATTATGTATCATACCCATGTGTACAAGAATATCTGTCTAATACTCATTATTTGCTCCAGCATACCCAAATTAAAGGCTGAAAAGATTCAATATACTATCCCCCAATTTGACTTGATAATATGCTATGAATGGACCATACATTTATTTTCCCTCATCTCTCTCTCTTCCCCTTCCCCTACTCTGTAGGGAAAAAAAAGAAAATATTTATTATAAAGCTTAACTGATGTTAGGACAGTTTAAGATAATCACAGTTAAGGTCTTCTTACTAACATGCTGTAATGTCTAGTTAGTACTCTATGTAATTCATGCCAAAAGCACTTTGACTTAGTGACAAAATGAAAGCCAGTTTGAACCCTTAATCCAAAGAATGTAAACTGGGTTGAGGTATTCTGTAGGTGTGATACTATAGGTGTGAATATGCTGAACTCATTGGTTCAGCAGATTCACACCACGTTACCCTATACTTCATTTAGAAAATAAGCCATGCTACAACTGCCTCCAATTCTCCAGCATCATTTTTACTTATGCGCTGCAAAAATGTCTTAAAATCCCATTTGAATAGATGGTAGGGTTATAAGGAAACCTTTACTAAATATTTAACAGCACTATCGGCTTATTAAATACTATAATGTGAGAGCCATGAAAGCATGATATACAGGGTTTGCCTTCTTCAACTTAATGCTGGTGCTCATTTGAAACACTCCGCAAGCCCATTCATCAGCAGAACTGATGCATTTTAAAAAGTCCTCATTTACTAGCAGATAAATGTGGTTAGAGAACCTTTTTAGTGTAGAAATGACTGAAAACCTATTTGATTTTACTGTTCAAAATTTGCTTTACTATGGCTAGGGAAAAAAAAAGAACCTCACAAAACATTTAAAAGGCCATTTGAAATAACATGTAAAAGCTAAAGGAACACAGCTTTGAAATAGATAGGGGAGGGTATATTTTTTGGTTCAAAAATACGTCAAAACAAGGCATCAGATTTATAGACAACTGATAAAGCACATATATTAATCAAATCTGGAAATAATATCTCAAATACATATAATATAATGTGATTACCCACTGAGACTCTTGCCTGACCATGACATCGCTGGCAGGTTATTCATTTGCACCTACTCATAACTGCTTATTCAAAAAAAATGGGTGAATATTATTTTGTGTACATTAAGATATTTCTAACTTAAATTGTACCTTTTAAATAAGTTACTAGAATATTTTAACCTGTTACAGTAGGTAGAAAGTAGGAATTCCCTTCGACAATGTATTTCTCTTCTCCAAGAGATATAATATAGACTAATTTAAAGAAAACCCCCTTTCTCTAGAGGCCTGCAGAGTGCGCATTTATTCTGTAAACACTGTAACAATGATTGTCTGTCCTCCTAGTTCTCAGTGGAGACTCTTGCTTTTGAAAATGTCTTATAGTGACTTACTAAATTCAGGCTATTTCAATTAGTATTACTGTACATTAAAAATTAATTGCATTACTGAGTGGATTAAGGTTTAAATTTCAATTCTACAGTATGGGCACTAGAAATGACAGCTAAAAATCAATGCTTTTTGGCCCACAATCGGAAGTATGTGCGGTTGAATAGCGTGGGACTGGCGTCACTGGCCAAGCAGTTTTAAAAGACTTGATAGTTCAATTGAAGGTGTGTCAGTTCTAATCCTAGATTTTAGTTTGAATGTTGCGCCATAGCCCAGCCTCAGAGACAGAAAAACAAAACAACAGCAGCACTAACAACTTGAAAAAAACAAATGGACACAGGTACTAAAACTATGACAACAAAAGGAGTAACAGTCCCCTCAAATACACATCTAATCATCCCTCGGTTAAAGCTTGTTCACAATTCTTCTCAGTAACAGTGTAGGATCTCTGACTTCAATCCACATTATTTTGCTACTAGTTATCGGGTAAAACCAGCTGGTCAGGAGCAGGAAACAGGCTATTTTGTAAAGAAAACAACCAGTGTATACAATATTCATTATGACTTTATCTATGTCTTAAGGAAACCTAAAAAGATATTGAAAATACAAATATTTTCTTTAAGAAGTAATCCCATCTAGACCTCTATTTTAAAATAAATTGTTAAACCTCTCTGGGGAGAGGCACAAATTAGGATGGGCAATAGTGGATCATTTTGACTACAGATTTACAATATCTACACAAAATGGGTGAAAAGGAATGTGTCTCTGTTATTTATAGTAAATTTGTTCTTTTGAGATGATGAAGATGAGAGACATTTATAAATGAGGTCAACAAAGTAAAGGAGCATCAGTAAAGAACTGCAAAACCACCCACGGTATGTGGTTTTGGAACTGAATGGAGATCAGGTATGTGCATAAGAGAAAAAAATGATATCTGCAGTGTTCCTCAAGATCCCCTCTGTGTTGCACTGGTGGCCAACAGCAAGTTTGGCAACAAGAGAATAAAGAAGATGGGAAGTAATAATAACAATAAAAAGAATAATCTGGTGCAAATGGACCCCAAGGTGTAGTTGTCATCCCTGTGCAACAATCACCCTTCGCTGCAATTTACTGATGTTGCTTCATTACAATACAGCATATAAAGGGGCAATGCACAAAGTCATTATTTAAAGCTACATGGTTAGAAGCAGTGCATCCCACCCTAGCTGGCACTGTTATGGGAGCTAAGTCAGATTGTTCAAAAGTGAACTGACCTGTAAAAAAAAAAAAAAAATAGATGTGAAACCTGAATGCATCATGGTGATACATTTGGAGAGAAAGAGAAGAAAAGGCAGCAGGAAAAAGTGTTTCCTTAGTGAAATATTAAGGAGATCCCAAATTAATCTGGATTAAAACATCCTTTGAGAGTTTAACAACTTGTGGCTTTGCTAAAAGGAAAAGATAAAGAATATGATATGTTCCCTGTTTGGAAAATATAAACAGGCTCTCTGTTTTCTATCTTTATCTTCCATAAAATGAACTGAAACAATGTTTTTAGGTAAACGTGACACTGCAAATTCAGGTTAATATGACCGATTTTTCTAATTTTTGCCTGCTGTAATTGAAAGTCTTACTTTTCAGTCAGTGCTCAAAAGATGCCGAGGCAATGTGTTAAGGGAAAGAAAGAGATTCTCTCCTCACCAAGGATCATTGAGTATGTCATTGGTTAATTCTTGCTCTATGCTTCTCATTAGCATTACTCTCAAGTTTCTGGTTATCATATCCGAAATATTAAGACATAATAACTACGAAGGTGCAGATAATTGGATATTAACCAGAACATACTTGACTGGGCAGGAGGTAGAGCCCTGCTTAAACTAATCCTGAAATATATTAATCACCAATTAATGAAAGGGTTTCAAATTCATTTTCTATTATGGAACACCTCCGAGTATCTAAGCTTTTTCTAACAAAATGACTTGGAATAACAGGGTAGAAATAAGAAATACAGCCATCTGATGATGGCTTGAATTAATTCTTTACAGCCTGTTGTCAGATAATCATGAAAACTATAGTTAAAACCTTACTTACTCTTTACAAAGTCTGATGAAAAGAAGGAACTCTTTTCAAAGTTCAGTGGCCTTTGTTTAATATTCCAAATTTATGCCTTTAAATAACAGAGCCATAGCTAAATATTTCATCAGAGAGCTGTCAGAGTATTATCCAAGTCTTCTACCTCTAGACCTTCAGCTCAATAACAGATGTACTCTAAAAATATAAAGCCAATTAATGGAAGCCCAGAGAACTCCATCAAAGACATGCTTTATACACAGTAAACGCTCTATGGTACTAAGTTGATGAATTAAGAGATTAAAAACGCACCACTTATGTAAATGGAAATAAAGTCATGCTAAAAAAAAAAAAGAAAGAAAAAGAAAAAAGAAGAAAACATGAAGAAGAACAAATGGAGAGAAAAAGTCATCCTTCTGCATGTTCCACGTGGCTGCAAGACTGCATCTGAGACGTACGTTTCACAGGTGTTTTATCAGTTTGGTTTAAAAAGCCTCACTACGCTCTGCGGACAAACGTGTACAAGTGCTCGCTCAGTTAGATAAATTGCTAGAAAAATGCCACTCATCTTAAAGAAAAAAGTAAAATTTCTAAGTACATTATTTTCTTAAAGAACATTATTTTCTTAAAGAATGAACAGAGATCATAATGTCTAAATCATCTAAAAGATGTAGCTCCCAAAAACTCTGAAAAAGACTTACATTTTTATGTCAAAGAAAAAAGGTGTTTGAAATAATGCAGTGTAAGCATGGACTTAAATGACGCCATTTCCCGATTTCTCCTGCCTGGATTCACTTAATTTGATGAAAATGGTAAGAAAACGCTTGTTATCTCAGAGTCTTTTTTTTATTCTGTTGTTTGTTGACTTTAATTTTAATAACTCTTAAATAAGCACTCACAGCAGATGGACTTAAAATATGCCGGCAAGCAGGCCGTTTTATCAACAATTTTGCAATAGAAATACACAAACATTTCAATGGCTCTTCATTAGCAAACAAATCAACAAGTGATATTTTAATGCATGACTTTATTCCATCTCTGTGGGGACTGCAGTTGAGAGTGTGATGTACAGTACAGAGAAAGGAATCATCAGCCACAATGTCCCAGGGCTCTCTCCATTGAGGACTTCGCAGCCTCTGCTTAAAGACTGCATTTAATTGACTGATAGACAGTAGCTTCTTTGTTCACAGAAGACAGCGAAGTAATGGCAGCTTGAAAATCGTACCATCTACAGGGTCTCCTGAGACTAGTAACAGGGGGATATGTGTCAGGAATAAATAAATAATCTAATTATTAAGCCACTTCCTGTCAAGTTAACTCCAATTTGTTGGCTTTTGAAGGCAACAAAACGAGGCATTTTTCCTCATTATGCTTCTCTTTTTATACCAGTGGTAATCACAGGCGGATTAAAGGGTGCCTGATTGGTTTTTTTGTCAAGGAACTGAGAAGCAGCCAACAGTACAGAAAAACAGAGTTGGGGTTAGAAGAAATTTCATGCTTGTCTCCTTTCCAGCTCCCTAACAGCCCACACGGCTGCCCCATACAGAGCTGCCAGCTGTACAGCAAATGTGTACCCCTCCAACTGAGGCCTACCGGGCCACAGGCGCCATCCTGAGAGCTGTGAGATACCTTGCAATCTTGGCAGGTAGCTACTGCTGTCATAGGCATAATTCTAAAGGTGACCTACGAAACCCCATCACAGCTCACCAAATGCAACAATATGAGCAGCTGAAGTTCGACACTCACTCTCCATATTGGCTCCCTTTCCTTTGTTTACACTGTTAATGGCCCTGAAACTAGGAAATAACCTATGGAAATAGGTCACCAGAGACTTTCCTTTGATGTGTGCAAACTGATTCTGTGGAAATAGGTCATGATCCATGTGTGTGCATGGGCAAGGGTGTGTGTGCAGGGATCTGTATTGTTTTAGGTACTGCTGATGACTTTTGTGCACTCCATGCGGAAATGCTTTGCAACCTTCATTCAGAAACAGATACCCACATCTGATAACGAATGTATCAAAGAGTGAGTGAAAAACCAATACATTAGTGCTACATTCTGCAGAAGTCAAAGGTGGCGAGAAAATGAGGGCTGGAAGCCCCACCATTGTATGTTAGCCAGTTACATGGCCCTGCCCAACTGGTAGGGCCTCTCTTCCTAGCGTCTCTGTACCGAGCCTAGGAACACAGGCTGGCATCCAGTAATTCTCCTTGAGAACATTTTTCTGAGACCCTGTTAGGGGCAGTGTGTTCTAAAGGGTAATAAGGGCCAGGCACGGTGGCTCACGCCTGTAATCCCAGCACTTTGGGAGGGCGAGGCAGGTGGATCACGAGGTCAAGAGATCAAGACCGTCCTGGTCAACATGGTGAAACCCTGTCTCTACTAAAAATACAAAAATTAGCTGGGCATGGTGGCGCGTGCCTGTAGTCCCAGCTACTTGGGAGTCTGAGGCAGGAGAACCGCTTGAACCCAGGAGGCAGAGGTTGTGGTGAGCCAGGATCGCGCCACTGCACTCCAGCCTGGGTAACAAGAGTGAAACTCCGTCTCAAAAAAAAAAAAAAAAGTAATAAGACACCGAATCTTCCATCTATGGGCTCCGCCACAATCCTCAGCCTCACAGAAAATTAACAACATAAGAAATGTCTAGCAGGCTATCTTTGGGGTTTATAAATTAAAAAGTACACTAACTGCCAGTATTTTTCATTCTTGTAAATCAAAGCTGTTAGACGCAAACTGAAACACATGATTTGTCTTTTAATAGCTTAATCCTGAAATTGAATGACCTGAAGATTTTCATCCCAAGTTTCTTAAGAAATGAGAATCCAAATAATCAAGATAAGCTCTTAAAAACTGCCTTCCTCCAAAAAGTCATTTTTTTTCTTTGAGTTTCTTTTGAATTGTCTTTGTTTTTGGGAAGGCTGATCAAACGAAGCCTTGGTAAGTTCCCGTGGCCCCTCTTTGCACTCGGGAAGCAGTACAGCTATGTTATATTTATGCCTGCGTATGTCCTGTCTAAATACATCTTGAATTTTTGCTAAATTGTACAGATAATTAAACCCTCTTCATATTTACAGTCTGCTTCATTGGTACCATGAATTCTGTTTTCAGTTACTGTCTGCAAATTCCCTCTCTGAACAATTTCATTCTAAGCAATAACACTTCATTTTACATAAGTTTTATCTGATGTCCCCATACAGAGCTGCCAGCTGTACAGCAAATGTGCGGTTCTCAAACTGAGGCCTACCAGGCCACAGGCTCCATCCTGAGATCTATAAGGCACCTTGCTGTCATTGGCAAGCGTTCCCTGCTATCTCTGTGACCATCGCTCCACACTGCACACAACTTAAAATCATCTGATTATTAGAATTTGTGGCCCACACTCCATTTTATCCTTTATTTAATCTATCCCCAGATCACACATTTGTTTAAATGTTTTGGCTGGTTTACAAATCATGCAGCCATCTGCACAGTAGGTGTGACACCATTTTTTAGACAAAAGTTATGTTATAAACAAAGATAAAGTCATTTGAAATGCTTTGGTGTTTGTTATTCTGCCTGGTTCACTTGGACCAACTCTAAGAAATAAATAGAATTATCTGTGTAAATCGATGAACATCTATGAAAAACAACACCCAGCAGAACGCCCAGCTTGCTCCATTACCTACGTTAATATCATGACAGCTGAGGAGAGATGACCTGGCCCACTTCTCATCTCTCCTGTACAGATGGCTATTAAAGAGAAAGTATCCCTTTTGTACGGTCCATGTAGAAACCCTTTATGGGCTTTTCAAATAAGCCAGCATTGCCCACATGAGGGTAGCTTTCTGTTACCATTAAACTGCCCAGATTTCATCTTTTTTAATCCAGCTCTTGATGAAATAAGCCTGTATTTTATCATATTTAACACCAAATGCTTGTTTCTTAGTTCTCCGAATTTTGTAAGCAATCAAATAAAGATCTTTTTTTTTGTTTGTTTTTAAAAAAGGGTTCAGTCATCTTCTCATTTAGAATAAATGGAAATCAAGGTTCCAAAAAATCTCAATGGTTTTGAGCTTCTTAGGATAGCATGGAGATTACAAACACATATGTATACCTGCACATATAGGCATTATTTTTGATCCATTTCTATTCATTCTTTTGAAAACAGTCAATGAAAGCAAAAGAGTTTAAAGGGCAACATGGACTTCTCTCTTCCTATGCAAAGATCCATATATTTAGATATTTTCCCTTAAAAAAATCCAAAACAAAAATACTGGTTTTAGTCTACTCTAAAGCAAGTGCACTCAAGCTGAACTGCTTCAGAGGTGATACTGAATGTCGCAAAACCATAATGAAGATTCGTTACATAGTAACACCCACTAAAGAAGTGAAAGGAAAAGAATGCCATTTGTGACCTTGGGCACCAAACAAATTGCAGAATCTATGGATGCCACCTGCCACAAGAACAGACTAAAATTTCACCACACTGTTCAAAACGGATTCATTCATTCTTTATGACTTGACATCAGTGATATATATTACGGGTAACATAACACATAGAGTGCATATCTTCCCACGTGTGCCGTAGAAGAGCTTACTCTTTTCCTGGTCTTTTGAAAATCATGATTATCTATAAAGTACAGAGTATTTATTAGAGATATAAATAAAAAGTCAGTATCTTTGCATCGGTGTTCTCTTATTAGCTATGCTTTACAGTCCCAAATTCTAGTTCTGCTTTTCTAAGGGATACGTATATTTGCTTCTCCAAAATGCTTTTAACATCATACTGAATCTATCTAGGACATGTTTATTAATGACTATTTCTGAATTTTCCTATCTTCTAAAAAATGGGGTATTCTGACATGTAGACACAATCTTGCCATTATAATTCTGGTCTTTCTAATCAGATGAAAAAAATGAAACTTTAAGTAACCATTTCTAAGTATATTTTAAAAAATAATCCGTAGGTGAATGGTTTGTACCTATTCACTTCATATTCCCCATCCATAAACTCTGAAAGGGAGAGCTGGAAATGGCCAGACCTATACCCTGACTACTTGTCCTCCAAAGCCTGTAACTATTGTAATCAATTCCAAGGATAATGGTATTTCTCCCCTTTGATCATTCCTTTGTCAGGCTGACTGGCCCTCGATGGTGAGTTGTACTGCTGGTTGTCTACCACCAGCCGCTCGCAATTTGCTCACTATGTTTCATGAGACAGTTGTTTGTGGCTGTTTGGAACACATTTGCCTCTTTGGGGATTTATGCGCTAGTTGCAATGCCAACCTCCATAGTGATCGAAATTTCTTTCTAACTAAAATAGATAATTAGAGGCTGGTAATTATTGGTCAAGAATTATCAGAGTGAAAAAATTAAGCTTCTCATAAATAGTTCTTGGCAATGTCATCTCTTTATATCATCTCATGCCTAACAGCCCTTTATTCAGAGCACTTACAAATTTACTCTACACTGTTGAGCCTCATAATTTTATATGAGGCAATCCCTTTGCTGGGTAAAATACATTTAAATTCTCTGGTTTCATCTCTATTTGTGCTAATCCATACCAAAGAATAATAATAATAATAACAGAAATCTCAAAGAGGAAAAGAACAATAATTATTTACTATGCTGATAGAAAAGAGAAGAATGAATTGGAAATTAAAGCATCTAATACACAATGGTTTCTTGTTGTATTCTCAGGTCAAAAGCCAACATAAACTATGTGAAACGAACAAAGGAAGACAGGAAAAATTTTCTCATTGGCACAAATCTTAAGAGAGGGAAATCTTTTCCCCAGGAAAGCTGTTAAAATGTTTTGTAGCTCTTTTTGTGTGTGTGTGAAGAAGAAAAGAAACCCCCGAATAGGCACTGGTCTGATTTCTTACTGAAGCTGTGTTGAAATGTGGTGGACAGGGAGGTTTTCTTTTTTTTCTTAATAGACGTTAAGTCAATTCCCTAGTGCATTTTTATCGAGTAATTATTCTCGCAACTCAAACCATGTGTCCACACCTTGCTGTAAAACTGCACTTAAGAAGAGCACCTCTGGTATGTACCTGGTAGAAACACTGATGGTTTCCCTTTCACAAATGTCCCTGCCCAACAGCCTAAGACCAGCACACCCAGAAATACGCATGGAGGTTGCCTGACACTGAGATTGCACGAAAACATATGTGCCACATAGAAGCAAATGCAAATGACTTGGGGAAAGACGGAAAGTTGAAAGTTATACCTCATTGGGTCATCTGTAGATCTTGTTTTCCATCAGGTGACATAATCCTTCCTCTACACTGATTGAAATGTAAAACAAAATATGCAAAAACACCATATACCCTCTTAACAAAAGGAGTAAGAGGCTTTTCAGATACTCTCTAATCCCCCTTCCCCTATTAAATGTCTAGTTGAGATTATTTTTTGATTAGACAAAAAACACACACAGATACACAGCCTAAAAATACCTACCCTCAATGGAGGTATTTTAGCCAACAAAATAATGCTGTCTGCCTCATTTGAAAGACTAAATGGCATATTGGAATTTTAAAAAAGGGGTATCTTAGCCTTTGTGACTCCCTTCCTTTTTACATTCTCTCTCTCTGGATACTAACAGTGCGAATGGGGTGTAAGGACGGGGAAGCGTGGTCAACACATACAACAATTAAATGGATGCTACTCATTTGTTTAGGCCTCAAGTGCAAGAGAATTACATATTTTTATTATTAAAAATGGCATGAATATTGAATAACTAGACCCTCTGTGAAAAGGAATGGAATGTGCTTCTCTGATGAAAGGTGAATTGTTAAATGCTCAAGTCCCAAGAGGTGAGTGTCTTATTAATCCACTATAAGGTAGAAGGTAAAAAGTCTTGGGAAAGCACTAATGATGCAACGAATATAAAATAAATACAAATAGGAATGATATAAGGCAATTTAAAAAGAAGACAGAACAAACTGATTAATGTTTATATGAAAATGATACTAAAATTAGAAAATCAAAAAGTTCTGTTATACTGAACATTCCATTTAAATTCTAAATGTGCAAAATAATATTAACATTGCAGTGAAAATATATTCAACATATTCATCTGAGTGCTGGGATAAACAATAAATCTAGAAACAAAAATAAGTTTACATTGAATAGAGCTCAAATCAAATTTTGAGAAGCATAATCACAAAATTTCACTGAATTTCCCATAAACTGCAAACTTCTAAGAACTGCTCTCATTCAAGCCTATCTAAAAGTGGAGCATGAGGAAGAATCATGAATGACTGCCACCAACACAGTCTACTCAAGAAATAGACGGGAAATATTAACATTTATCATTTTGGCAGGAATTCATTTTTTTCTAACACCTGCTCCTCTCCACTAAAAAGCAGTTTTAAAAGTTTATATAAGATATTTTTCACAATCTCAAACAAAAGGGAATTGCAAGGAAACATTTATGGATCTCTTTTACATGTTGCCATTATCTTCTAATTACTCATAAAAGTTGTCAATGCTACTGTCACATTGAAGAATATGCTATTTAATGTATGAGAAATCACTAATAATACTAGTACTTAAATCTGGTAATTATAGAGATAAATTGATCGATATTTTAGCAGTTATGCATAAGTTCCATTTTGCACAAATAAGTTCTTAGTCATTTATAAGCAACAACTCCCCTAAAGACCGGCCATTTGAAAACTATAAAGTCCTACTGAAAAATTATCCATTTTCCAACATGCTTTTGAATTTATCTTCATTAATTTATATAAGAAAAAGGGAAGTTTTGTTAGACCTTTAATGATCAGTAATGACAGCTGTGAGCAACTTTCCACTAAGCATTTTTAGAATATTTCTAGTTAGTAAACATGAAAACTTGTTTCCCCCGAAAACAAGTTCATAGTCTAAAATGTTGAATTTTCCTTCCTGTCTTACAGAATTTCATAATAGGAGAGTATGAGGTTAATTTAACTTTTAAAATATTATATTTATTTATGGTATTATGAAATACCATGAAGTGAGTATGAAATAAAAAACTCATAGTATGAAAAACACAAATGAGTAACAAAAATAGCATAAAGTAATAGCAATTGTCATTTTACTAGTAGAAAAATGATCTGCTTGATAAATTTTAATTGGCTGGTAAAACGCTTACTGTTATTACTAAGTGCTTATCAAATTAAAAAGCATAGGCAGTAACCCATAAGGAATTAAGAAATAATGGGACAATAAGTTAAAAAATATTCTTTTGGTTTTAGCCCACGTGATAAATGCAAAATCCTAAAAACACTGGCCTGGAATGACTTCAGAAATCTTTCCCCAAGCCACTTTTATGAAAATCTATGAAAAATTTGCTGGGGAATAAAAAAAGGATTACAGAATTCTTTACATGATCTTTATGATCATGATTATATCCAGGCTGTTGAAACCATACATATAAAACTATTTTATGGCTATTTAAATTATTTATGTTTCCCTATCACAAAAACTCACTACTTTAGATTCTGATACAAAGATGCTTAAGCAACACACAGCAGTGCCATTACCATAATAACTTCTGAAATTAAAACCCGTCTAAAACTCTATGGAAAGCTAACATCCAGTTCATTAACCATTCCTGTTAGTTTTCAATAATGCAAAAATGATTAGAAGTTTAATTTGTTAATCACCTGTGTTTTGACTGGCAGTAGATATATAATCCTCTGCAGAAGCCTAAACTAGCCCTTGCAGAAAATAAAATGTGCTAATACCTTATCAGGACTAATAATGGAAATATAAAAAAAATCAATCATGCTGAGGAAAACCATTGATGGTTGAACAATTAATTCATCTTTAACTCTGTTTAATGATGATATACACAAGTAGAAGAAACATCTTTCTGTAACAAGGTTTAGAGTGTCACTCACCAATCATGTGATTTGCAACATGAACCTGAATATCCCATTCATTGTAGAAAACCATCTGACACTTGATGCATTGATAGGTCTTCTTCTGAGAAAACAAGTATAAACAGAGTTACTTAGACACATGGACTTTTAATTGTTTCTTTGCTTTAAAAACACATTTTTCTGAGATGCTGGTCTTACCAACGTTGCTGACCAACAAACTAAACTACAGGGCCAATTCCTTACTTAGCCCTTATGGCTTGACCCCAACACTATATTTTCAGTTGCAGGCATTTAGAAGAAACAGAAGCACATAATTATGGCATAATATATTTTAAAGATCTCTAAACTCAATAACAAAAGGTTTTTGAAACCAGAAGTATTACAGAAATACAGTTTTTTAAAAACAGAAGTATTTTTAAAAAATCTACAGAGTTACGGAAACCAATGTCTTTGAAGATCAGGCACAAATTCCTGCCAACCAAAATAACTGGGGTGTTGCTTCTAGATATCCATAAGTAAAATGGCTAATAAGTTAAGATTCATGAATTCTAGCTAAAATATTTAGAGACCAGAATTTTTAGCTAAATTCTACAATTTAAATGATGTTTTAGAAGTTGCTAAGTGCTAGCATTTAAATATATACTTCATCCTATAAATAATATCATAATGAACATTCTAACACTATTTTATCATTTTACGAAACAGTCCTGTGAAGTAGATAGAGCAAGATTTTTATTATAATTCTTACAGCATAAATGAAGAAACGGAGGCCCAGAGAAACAGAAAGATTTGCCTAATGTCACGGTGCCGTACAGCTGGGAAGAGAAATACGTTCTTTCAATTCTAAATGCTAGTAGGCTCTCTGATTTCTGAGTCATAAAGCAGCCATTACGATTTTACATCTTCATTATTAAGTTCTAGTACTTATTAGATGAACTCAATAAATAGAGTATTAGTTGTGTTTTCCAGAACACATACTTACATAAATTCCTTTTTGATGAAACTTAATATTTGTAATTAAAAACCATGTTGCAATACAAAATAAACCATTATGAAAATAATCCACTTCTAAAATTTCCCAAACATAAGAAAATTACATTTGTAAAAATCACATAAATGACATTTTCTTATAAGCATTTTTTACAGAATTATCGTTTCATTTGAAGTCATCTAAAATTGTTTTACTAATGGTGTAAATAAGGAAGTACTAGCCTGTAAATTACAATTAATTTTAAGGAACTGAGGTTCTTTAGAACTTAACAGAAGCAAAGTTAAGCACAAACATTTAGCATAATTCATTTGAGATTTAAAATTATAAATGGCATTAATATAATTTTTTCCTAATTATTGTAATTTAACATAATATTTTCTTCTGCAATAGTGGACAATATTCCTTGTAAACTATACAAGTACAGGCATATTTCCATTGGAAGCTGTCTAAATAATCTGACGGCCTTTGTACGTTAGGCATATCGCAAACTGAATGTGCTGAATCTAAATCTAACACGGACTTCAAACACCCTGACAATCACTAAGGAAAATTTACTACACTGAGCTGTTTACAAGATGCTTTTGATAGTGACATATAGAGCAACATGTGTTACGTAAATAATATCTATCCCTTTTTTTAACAATATTTCCCTTTAGAACTAGTTAGAAAATATTTCTTACTCCCTGATGACCTACATTATATATTGTTTATTAGCATACTTCTAGCATTATTCCTGATATGTGACCTTGCTGAAAAACAAAGAAACATAAACTGAACGGCTAGTCTTTTCTCTTGTTAGCACAGTAAAACACACAATACGTCGAAAACTGTCTCCAAAAATGATGACTGATGAATATGTTGCCAGAATATACCAGGGCTTTTCTTCCTAGTCTAATAATAAAGAATAAAATCACTTGAAAAGCCAAAATAATAAAATACCAGCACTTACTACTATCTTCAAAATGAACTGACACATGTAAGTTTTCTTTTATTATTGAATGAAAATGCTTTTGCCACTACTGATAATTCAAATATTAATTCTCTCCACTCATAAAACAGTATCTAAAATGCTATATTTTTCATTAACAAAGCCATAGTCTTATCTATAAGCTCCTACATTTATGGCTAGATAAGAATTTATTGTGATCAAAAACAATGAACCATGATTTTAAAATACAGAAGCTTGAACTCTGCTTCACCATATTTTTCACATTTCCCCAATACAAAGCAATGATATGCAAACTGGGATGTGTTAAGGGTTTTCTTTTTAAAGCCATGATGTAAAATTCATTTTTATCCTCAATTTTTAAAATGGTAACGTTAAATGACCTGTAAAGCATCTCTCATTATAATTATAGATTCTTCACAAAATATTTGAGAGACCTCTGTACACCTGTACACCATTTTTAAGTACAAGGATTATAACCTCTGAACGGTGTCAGCCTTGGGGAACTCATTCCCTTGTTGGTAAATTTATTGCACCTCTGTATGGCTAAAATTATGAGAAAATTCTTCCTGATTCTAGACCCAAATCTGCTTTTCTGCTACTTTCACCCATTGGCCCTAACTCTAAGTTCTGGTGCTACAAAGAAGAGGCTGAATCCATTGTATAATATGACAATTACATTAGCGCCTTTTCAGACTGAACATAGGGGCACGACGTAAGAAATACTTGGAATTACTTCCCATCCTGGTTACCTACCTCCAAGTCAGTGTTTTAAGAAATAGAACTCCAAACGAAGCTCGATGCTCCAGGTATGATCTGACCCTTGCAGAGTACATGAGGACTGTCACCTCCCTTAGGACAATTACTTACATTTATATAAAAGACAACAAAAAAAGTCAAGTGAGATAATTTCTTTTAAAAGCAGATAAAAGTAGAAACAGAACTTCCATTGTTTGGGCCCCAGATTGGCCTTTATCAACGCTTAAGTTGTCAATTTACTTGAAATGCTAATTTAGTACATTTTTAAAAGAGACTTTTTTTTTCATTAGCCTTTTTAAATGTGCTACTTGGGAGTGGGATTGTCATTTCCTGATTGTTCTCTTTTGTTTTCTGATACTGATAGATGTAATTATCAAGGATACAACTTTTTCCCAGCACCTCATTATTTTTGATTGATTTTGAGAACAGTTTAAATGTGCCTTTTTGACATTCTTGTTTTCAGTTACACTCTGGTTAAAGTACTCAGAGACTTTTTAAAAAGAACATCTCATAAATTAAAAAAAAATGATTAGAGATGCTTAATAATATATAGTTTTTAAAAATTATTCCGATTAACCCTCTTCCCCTCCATTCCATCCATTAGGACGTAGACTCCACATTTAGTCTTATCAAATTTTAAAAAGTAAATTAAAATAATAATTATTAAAACTTATACTTTGTAGAAATCAAACTGCTTTGATTTCTTTTACCAAAATACTGAATGGATTAAAAATATCAGTGCACACAGTAATCCTCAAAAACAGAAAAGAAAAAAAATTAAGTTGCTACCATTGGAGGTGACTATTACATCAATTTCTTTTTCTGAAAATTGGCAATGAAAGGGTCAGAAGCACCTTGCATTTTTTTAGGAAGAAGTGTAGGTCGTGCCTATTTGATGAGTGAAAGCTTTTCTTTATAGAAGAATGACAGCAGAAGGGATGATAAAATTAGATATTCACCATTTTGCAATGCCAAATAAAATGGTTCAGGATAATCATTAATGGATTCTGAAACTAGTAGAGGAAAGGTTATTCTGAGATACTCAAATTTCATCCTGTGATCACTGCAAAGAGAAAGATTTATCTTTACAATAAATTTAGCTGATGTAATCACTCTAACCAGAGTATTTAGCTTAATATCACTAAGAATGGAAGTAACCTGCCACTGCGTGCCTCTTTATCAGTTGCAATATGAAATATACATCACCAATATAGTATCTTATCTAAAAAGGGTACTTGAATCTAATTAAGTCTTTAGGCCTAACAATCCAGTTTTCAGTAAATACAGGGATAGGGGAACAAATATTACTATAAAAAATGCAAATCCAGAATATTCTTTAAGAGAAAAGGGGAAGAACTGTTACTATAAGGGGGGAGAACCCTTCAAATCCAGAATATTCTTCAGAAGAAATGGCCTATTGTCATGGGAAAAAGTGGAGTGATGAAAGAGACTGAAAAAGACTTAAGTAAATGTGATGTGTGGGTCCTGATTTGGGGGAGGGGGGGAGGAAACAGCTATAAAAAGGTTTTTGAGGCAATTGAGAATAATTTAGATTTCAATCTCACTATCAGCTGATATTAGATACTATCGGTACGTTACCGTTACCTTTTCTAGATGTGATAATGGTATTGGAGTCATGTGGATTATTGTTTTAACACAAATCTAATGTATAAACTTTAAGAAGTCAGGAACCATAGTCACATTCATTTGTATAATAAAATAATAATAATTTTATAAATTATTTCATACAGTCTATAAAAAACTTGTATTTAAAAAAAAATCCCTTGAAACAATCCTCTAAGAGTAGATAAAGGAGACATTATTATCCTCATTTATAGATTAATTAAGTGACTTGGTGAAAGTCATACAGGTTGTTAACACCATAACCAAGACAGGATTCTGCTGCCTTTCATACACTGTACTTTTAACACAGTTTATACTCTGGTCATCTGCAGGTAAATTTACAATTACATTTTAGGTGCATTTCAAAAGAAGGCTTTCCCTATAATTAAGTAGTGCTTTGGTCTTTGACAATGCCAGGAATGGTAGGAAAAGTAACTTATGAGAGTGAAGGAACTGTAGGCTCCCAATCTCAACCCTTAACTAAGATTCACAGAATAGAACTGGCTCTTCAAATTCTCTTAGTCTATTTCAAGATTTTCCTTTGTCCTCAGTGTTCTGCAGTGTTTTGTTTTGCTATGTTTTAAACTGCACATTTATGTGTATTTGTTTTGCTCAATACAAAAATAATACCAATTTGAGATCTCATGTATGTCCTCAATTCTTAAAATTTTCAGTGATTAAAATCACTCAGTTACTAAGTCTGTTTAAGACATTCTCCATTCACTTCTATCAGGATCCTCAGTAGACACAAATTGGAGCCTCTCAGTCTATCCTCCATGTATTTTAACTGCTCTTTCATTCATATTTTAAGAATCCATTTGCTTCCTCATGTTTTGATCTAGATCATCTTCTCTGTACTCTCATAAAACACTGATTCTCTCTTCACTACTGACCAGTCTAGAGTTTTATCCTATCTAGGAAAGCTTTTATTTAAAATGACTATTTTCATTTCCAACATTTCTGGATTTAAACATTCAAGTGCTCTTGTTTTACTTCTGCTTGGATTTGCTTCATAATTTGTCACTCTTTTCAGTGGAAATTATACTTTCATTTATCTTTCTGAGCTTTTAAACATAGTTATTTCAAAGTCTTTGTCAGACTGTTCAAAATAATTAATTTCTTGTTCTTTTTTCTGCTTTACTAGTGTTTGATTCATTCACACACTTTGGAATCTTGGTTGAAAGCCTATTTGTAGTGATTTTTTTTTTCTATGTGCTCATTACTCCCTTTTTAGTAGTTTTCCTGTTGGTTTTCCTTGGGCATCCCAGGCTACTGTACCCAAGCTGGGTCTCAGAGGGGCATTTCCTGCCTATCTGCTGTGCTGCAGGGATAAGAGGCATTGCAAGGTAAACCACACAACACATGGCTAATTCAGTTTTATGTCACAAAACTATGTCTTTCTTCCTACTCCTTCAATCCTCCAAGGTAAGAAACCTAGTTCCTGGTAGTGGTCAACAAAACTATTTTTTTCTCAGTCTCTTGCTGTGAACAAGAAAGTTCCTCCCAAGCCCTGCTTCAAATAGTGGGTGTGGATTTGTCCCATGGGCATTAAACCCCAATTACCACTTTCTATTGCTGGAGAATGTTTAGCAGACCCCTGGCTTTAGCCTTAATAATCATTTGGTTTCCTTGTTGGATTTCTAGATCTCAAACATGAAGAATTGTTTTGGACTTGACTGAATCCAATTGTTTTTCTATCTTTATATTTTATCTATCATTGCTATGTTTGGAACATCAAAGTCCAAGTTACAGAGCCATTTTTCCAGATGTCTCAGAGCTCTCAGCTCCCTCTAATTCAAGGCTTTTAAGGAAAGACCAGTGTCAGTTTTGGTCACAACCCTGAAATCAGGATATGGTACGATGATGCTATAAAGTATTCATCCCAAATACATCCAGCAGTCTTAGCAGGAAAGAATCTTTGAATTTTCTTTCTGTAATACTAACTAGCTGTATAGTTAGTTATGTGACAAATCATTAAATGACCCTGAGTTTCCTCCTCTGCAAATGAAAAAATAATCAAACTTATCGAGTTGATATGAAAAGTGAGAATTATATAAAAATGCTTGGTATCATGCCTACCATGTAGAACGCCAGCAATAAATAGTAAATTTTAATGCTTACTTATTTACTAAAGGTACTATCTACTGCCTGTATTACTCTACTTGCCAGGTTATTATGGGGACAGAATAAAATACAATATAAACTCTCTGGCACAACAAAGATGTTTGTCAAAGGTTAGTAGTTTTCATCTTTTTAAGTGAACTTTGGAATCACATTAAAATTTCTTTCAACTCAAATCCACTAATTTAAATTTCATGACAATTAACAAAGGTTAAACAAATGTTTATTAAATAAAGCTTTAAAAATTAGTTGGCCCTCCGTATTTGTGGATTTTGCATCTGCAATCAACCTCTGGTTGAAAAATTTGAAAAATAATATTATAATACCATAAGAGAAATCAAATAAAAAACCAATACATTATGACAGCTACTTACATAGCATTTATATTGTATTCAGTATCACAAGTAATCTAGAGATCATGTGAGTATATGGGAGCATGTAGGTGTTTTTATAAGGGACTTGAGCATCCACAGGGCATCATGGAACCAATCCCCATGGATGCCAAGAGACAACTAATAACACCAAGAAAATCACACATTGGTGACAAGGTTGGGAGTATGGGAAGGGAGAAGAGGTAAGAACGTATAAAAAGGTTCAAGCTAGCTATAATGAAAAAGCTGTTTTCAAGGGCTATAGCAATATATATTATCATTCCAAGAATGAATATATTAATTACAAATGCAATATATATTTTGGAGCAGTAGCACCAGTACTTTGTTGGCAAACAAAGCGATACTCTATGTGAGTGAAAGTAATAAGCCAGCAGCTTCCACAAATGCTCAATAACTCAGACATTCTACTAATTTAGCCTAGACATTTTCTAAGTAATTCTGAATTTGTATGAAAATAAGTCACTGAAGAAAGAGGAAAAAAATGGTAGAAATGTAATGAAAAAGCCACTACTGATGAAAAGCCCAAATAATTCATTGAAAAATAAATGTATCAATATTCTAATTTGTATTCTTGGGATAGTTAAAAGGATACTATTTTCTTACAGTGGTGGTTAATGTCCTGAGATCAAGTCCATGTGACACTTTCCCCGATGCCTGGCACATGGCAACACCTCAACAACCAAGAGATATTAACTGTGATTCCTAAGCTCAAGGCATTACAATATAATTGGGGAAATAAAATACACAAACTTTTAACAGTTTTAAGTATTCTGTCTAAATGACATGGTAAAGCAGTTTAGGATCAAGTGCCTACTTTGGTGTACTGCAAAGAGAAGACAGAAGGTGTCAGAGAGTGACAGATTAATATGGTCTGGAAGAGTTAGAAAAACTCCCTGGGAGAGACATGACTTGATCTTAGGTCTAAAATGGGAATAATTTTCTTGGGTTTGAAACTGTTACAGGGCCTGGTGTGGTGGCTCATGCCTATAATCCCAGCATTTTGAGAGGCAGAGGTGACAGGATCACTTGAATCCAGGAGTTTGAGACTAGTCTGGGCAATACATGTAGCCAAGATCCCATCTTCACAACAAATTTAAAAATTAGGTGTAGTAGCTTGTGCCTGTAGTTCTATGTACTTGGGAGACTGAGTCAGGAGGATAAATAGAGCCCAGGAGTTTGATGCTGCAGAGCTGTGACCATGCCATTGCACTCCAGCCTGGGGGACAGACTGAGTGAGACCTCATCTACTACAAGCCAGCCAAGTTGCTCACAGTTGGTAGGGAATAAGGACGACAATTCAGAATAGAATCAGGGTTAAAGAAGATTGCTTCTGGCCAACTGACTGAACAGGAAAAAGAAGAGAAAGGAAAAAACCTAGTTGATAATTAACCTGGACACAGATACTTTAATGACAGAGTTGCGATTTTTATAGTACCAGGGAGAAAAAAATATTTATTTAAGCATATTTATTGATACAGTTTGGATATCTATCTCATCCAAAGCCCATGTTGAATTGTAATTCCCCATGCTGAAAGTGGCCCCTGGTGGGTGGTATTTGGGTCATGGAGGTGTATCTCTCATGGCTTGGTGCTGTCTCTGTGACAGTGAGTGAGTTCCCATGAGATCTGGTCACTTAAAAGTGTGTGTCACCTCCCCGCCACTCTCTCTTGCTCCCGTTCATCCCATGGGGATGCTTGTTCCTGCTTTCCTTGCTGTATAAGTAAAAGCTCCGTGAGGCTTCTCAAGAAGTGGAGCAGGTGCCAGTGCTGCAGAACTGTGGGTCAACTCCGCCACTTTTCAAATTACCCAGTCTCAAGTATTTCTTTACAGCAATGCAAGAATGACCTAATACAATTTTTTTTTTTTACAAATAAAACCCTAAACTCCATGAAGATAGAAATTTAAGCTACTACTAAGTTTGTAATCAACGAGTAAAAAAGATGAGCAATTTTAAAAATCTTTTATTGAATTCTCTTTAAATATTAGATAAAACAGTATTAAAATATTTATTGGCTAGGCATGGTGGCTCACGCCTGTAACCCTAGCACTTTGGGAGGCCAAGGTAGCACATCACCTGAGGTTGGGAGTTTGGGAACAGCCTGACCAACATGGCGAAATCGTGTCTCTACCAAAAATACAAAATTAGCCGGGCACGGTGGTGCATGCCTATAATCCCAGCTACTCGAAAGGCTGAGGCAGGAGAATCGCTTAAACCTGGGAGGTGGAGGTTGCGGTGAGCCAAGATCATGCCATTGCACTCTAGCCTGGGCAACAAGAGCAAAACTCCATCTCAAAAAAAGAATTTATTTTCAAAGATATCCCCAGTAGTCAAAAACCAGGAAACAATTGAGTGGAATCTTCAGAAAAATCTGACAAGTATGCATTAAAAAACAAAACTCAGTGTTAAAGTTGGAGTCACTTCCATGGATCGTACCAAACACATCTCGTGGAAGGAATTTACTACCTTAAAGTTCATGAATAAAGAGTCATTTTGTTTCTAAGAATAATGTTTAAAGTTAATAAAGAACAAAAAGTAATTTAAGTTCAAAATTGTCTCCTAACAAATTTCCTTCAAAATTTGTCTTTCTACACACTTAAAATTGATATCTTACATTAGACACTGAAAAAACTGTGTCTGAGTTTGCCAGGGAGAGAGAAGCTTTATTAGGCTTACTCTCCTCATTCACATTTTACAGTCTCTTCCAAGGGACCCAACTCATGTCCCTCCCTACATAGTCCACTGAGACCTTCCAGGTAAGGTATCTTCATCTAGGTGATTTCAAGGTTATGGGTTCAGTGGCTGTTTATTTCTATGCCATAAAAAAATTTACCTGAATAAAATCTCCTAGAGTGTTGTCCACAGAGTAGGCAGTTGATACATTTTGTTTCCTGACTGCTGAATGGACAATCTAATGAGTCATTCTACATCCATCACCTTCATTCATACCTAAGACTGGTCTATTTCTGCCTGCAAAACTCCCTACCACCTTGCACAGCACCACAAATCAGTGAATTGGAAGAGGATGACTAACACAAACTAAACTGATGCTGTAGAGAAAGTTACAAAGAAAAAATCACCAGAGCATGTGCTAATTCTTTCTGAGCTAGGACAAGGAATTTGTCTCTTGTTACTCATTGCTATAATATTTTGTTAGTTCCTATTTGAAGAGATTTATAATTCATAGTAAATTCTAGGTAACTTCTTGCATTGACTGTTTTGTAAATGTTCGTATCATTCAAGAAAGGTAAGACACTGATGGTGGGAGAACATGGGTTTAAATAATCACTCTTTTAGAAACATAAACCTGAGAAGGAGAAGTCAAAATTTGGAGTTGCACAAAAGTAGAGCCTATTTTCCTCATCAATTATTCTTATCATCTGTTTACATTAAAAAGCACTGAAACTCCCTTTTTGCTTCACTGTTACCAAAATAAGGAGCTAAGGCCGGTAGATATAAAGGATGGACAGTTGGAGAGGTGAAGGAGTAGCAACAGTAAGTAAGTGCACTGCATCACACATCACGTACCCAGACAGACCCCATCCAGAAGGCTGGTAGTATGACTTGTAATCCCATCATCAACCACATCCACCAGGAAACAAAATTTGTCAGGCAGAATAAAGTATTTTAGAATTCATTAAGAAAGATTTTCCTAAGTATATAGTTTCTGTCCTAAAAACAAGTTAACTTAGATTGGTTCATTAACTCTTTATTAGTACTTGGTATCATTTAATAAAAAGTCATCATAAATTTCAAAAGGATAACAAAGACAAACTTTTTATCTCATTTTAAATAATGAGCTTATTTCAATTCTCTTATCATTTATTTATACACTGCATCAGAATTATTTCAATAAAACTGATCTATCTCCTAAATCACTATAAGTTCTTTAAGGCTAGGTAGAAGGCTCTATCTTATTATCATTATTTTCTTTTTTGTATTTGTTTGTTTT
>NW_016107327.1:6509829-6515253 GCF_001604975.1 Cebus imitator | reverse complement strand
AGTCTCGCTGCATCCCCTAGGCTGGAGTGCAATGGTAAGATCTTGGCTCACTGCAACCTCTGCCTCCTGGGCTTAAGCAAGTCTCCTGCCTCAGCCTCCCAAGTAGATGAGACTACAGGCATGAGCCACCATGCCAACTAATTTTTTTTGTATTTTTAGTAGAGACAGGGTTTCACTATGTTGGCCAGGATGGTCTCGAACTCCTGGACTCAAGTGATCTGCCCACCTTGGCCTCCCAAAGTGCTGGGATTAAAGGCTTGAGCCATCCGCCCGGTCCATTTTGTATCTATTGCAATATATAATTAGTTACACATAACACATTAATATGTAAATGACTCATACCTGTTCACTATGCAATAAAAATCTTTGCTTCCTTCTGCTTCGCTTTAGATGAAGGCTCCTGTGGAGTCCTAGTCATTCTCTTTTGCTTATATCTCTAATGTATCCTTCCAGCTAGTCTTCTGTCAAAGAAATACTTCCTGTTCTGGTGATTTTGTGTCTTACCTATAAAATGTAGTTTGTCTTATACTAAATCATTTCATTTATCCCTGTATATGCCCAAATTATCTTTGTCCTTTATAATTTTTATGGCCACTGAGATATTTTAATGCATGCCCCCTCTTCTTTTAGCAGTTCTTTCTCTCTTTCTCCTTATTCTTATTCCGGGGTTGCCTTCTCTCATCCATCCCTTCCATTTGAGCAGCTTTCCAACTGAGGCATGTCAGACCACCTTTCTCTTCTCCTTCAAATTACTTCTAAAACCCACCTGCTTCAAAAAGCTTACTAGCAATTACACCCACACAATGTCGTGGGTGCTGACTTTATTATTCCTGTTGTTTGTACCCTTAGTAAATTTTTTAGGATCGAGGTGTGTTTCTTTCACTTTACCTATTCTAGAACATGCTGTGTTGTTACAATGTATATAAATGTGCAAGAGGTAGGGTTCTTTTAATCCCTTGATTTAACTAAATTTATCTGGATTTTTCAAAATCTTCCCCATTCATTATTACAATATCTTTTTGAAAAATAGGAAAAAAATGGCCCCATATTCTTTGCATTTCCAAACATAACAGGACAAGCTTATAATAGGGTATTGCAGAGTTTTAGGATTGAAAGGGACAAGTTAGTCTATTTCAAATTTCCTCACAGACAATGAAACTGAGGTCCAGAGACATGGAGTGATCTTGCCCATGACTCAGAGAAAGTGACCAGCCTAGCAAGCCTAGGACCCCAGACTGCCATGAACACATCCACATGTACATGGTGTGGTGGCTTATTTACAAAAAGGAGCTGCTATTGCCACCTTGGCTACCTGTGACACTTGCAACTCATCAGGGCTCTTCGGGGCACAGGACTCCAGAACCGACTCTCCAGTACCGCCTCTCATTGCCAGTTCTTGCTACTAACCGCTGCCTTCTTGGAGGGTTTTCATTTCCCAGTGTATACTTTCTGCACAGAATGTGCTGCATTATAGTCAAAGGTTTCCTCTCACTTAAGGAGCAAGGTCTTAGTTTTTTCTTAAGCTCTCACACACAGCCCACTGCCTGACAGAGAGCATTTGTGTAAGGGTGCATGAACTATGCAGAAGTGAACTGATGTGAGCTTTTTATACGTACGCCTAAAAGTAAATGTTGTCAGAATATCATGTTGGAGGGAACCAGACTGCTGTCATCAAACACACCTAGATTCTGCATCATACAACCAGGTATAAACACTTAGTCCCCCTTCAGATTATCCCAGAAAAATTAAACTGCAGCACTGAAAAATTTCTGCATAATCATGATTCATAATATATTGGATAAAGCCAGAAATTCTCCAAATAAAAAAAAAGTCTAAGAATATAATCTGGAAAAATATGGGGCCCTTTCCTGACCAGGCTTCTGCTCCTTGAGAACATTCTTCCACAGCATAGAATATGAAAGGGGAGAAGTGTTAAGGAAAGGATAATATCAAATTTGACATCTTGCAAGGCAGGCACCATGATTTTTTTTCTTTTTTAATTTTCTTTAGAAATCCAGGTGACTAATCGGTCCTTCTTTTAAGAGACATTTTGGGGCATCACTGCTGAAGAACCTCACTAGACATTTAAGCATAGTCCTATTTCTAATCCTGCCAGCTCTTCACAGTCTTAATACAGGAGTCACTATTTGAAGATATATTTGCTTTTTACAGGTTTCTCTTTTTTTTTTTTTTGAGACGAAGTTTCACTTGTGTTGCCCAGGCTGGAGTGTAATAGCTCAATCTTGGCTCACTGCAACCTCAGACCCCTGGGTTCACGCGATTCTCCTGCGTCAGCCTCCAGAGTAGCTGGGATTACAGGCAGGTGTCACCACGCCTGGCTAATTTTGTATCGGTTTAATTCTTTACTGAGAGAAACATGGAACAACACCATGTTTGCCTTTTGTGCCCAACATCTGTGAACAATGCTTGCTACACATTTGAAACTCAATTAATTGCTGAATAAATGAATGAATGAACTAGGCTCAAATTAATCTAAACGGCGTTTTAAATTTGGCATAACAAAATAATATCAATCTAGACCCAATTATGGCATTGAAAGAATCTGTTTTCCATCAAAACTATTAATTTTCTAGTCCTAGTAAGTATAGATTTTAAACTTAGGGGGTTTCCTGCCAGTTTTTCAGCTACCTTATCTGGTCATTTAGTTTTCCTTCCCTCTCTCCCTTCAACCCACCCTTCTTTTTTCCTTTCTTCTGTGCCTCCTATTTTCTCTTTCTTTTTTTTAAAAGAATGACCTTTATCAAACACATGGTCACTGCTTATAATTAAATTATCAATTTCTAGATATTTATCAATAGCTTTTTTGATATTATTTTGCTATACCAAATTTAAAACATTTCAAACCGACTTGTCACACTGCTTACATTAATTTAAGTCTAGTTCATTCATTCATTTATTCCACATACTCACCTCAGCCTCCTGAGTAGCTGGACTACTGGCCATGCCACACACCACTGAACCCATTAAGTTTCTTTAAATTTTCAGTAGAGACGAGGTCTTGCTATGTTGCTTGGAGCCTATCAATAGCTTTTAATACTGCTCATTTTTGCTTCTTTACTGCCTAAGCCGAACTTAAATGTAAAATTCCAAAGAAAATCCTTAAGATCTATGTTAAAATGAATACGTTAACATCAAACTTTATCAAGTTAGGCTTAACAATGCCACTTCAATTTCTAAATCATGGCTTATCTTTGCATTGAAGTTTCTCTCAATGGCTTACTTTTTAAAAAAATATAAGTTTCTATTCTTAAAATAAATCAAGAGGCGGCCAGGCATGGTGGCTCCACAAGGTCAGGATATCGAAACCATCCTGGCCATGGTGAAACTCCGTCTCTACTAAAATAGAAAAAATTAGATGGGTGTGGTGGTGCACGCCTGTAGTCCCAGCTACTCAGGAGGCTGAAGCAGGGGAATCGCTTGAATCCGGGAGACAAAGGTAGCAGTGAGCCAAGACCGTGCCACTGCACTCCAGCCTGGCGAAAGAGCAAGACTCCGTCCGCCCCCCCCCAAAAAAAAAAAAATCAAGAGGTGATACATCTAAATTACAAATCATGGCCAAAAAAAAGAGACAATTTTCACTGTTTCCCCCTCAGAATGTAAATACTGTGTATTTGATTCATACAGACATCGCCAGTGGCTTTTAGGCAAATAATAGCCCTTTCAAATTAACTGCTTCTCAAACTACTCATTTGTTTCCTAGGATTAGAGGGCAAAGGGCTTATTTTGGTATTCACTTACTAAACTTTCATGCCCAATTTTTACTTGACTTAAATGTTATTTCTCCAAGATTTTGTTAACTCCCTTGCAATCCAACACTATTGAACATTTTTCCTTTCTTAACTGTGATTACATTTGCCACCTATGTGTTCATTTATATGCTTTTCTGCCTTTTATATGCATTGTTTCCTGACACTATCTCTGATCTCAAATAAAGTAACATTTTATCTCTGTGGTCTTTACATTCTTTTTGTTCCTTGATTTTCATTGCCTCTAAGTTTTATTTTAAGACTTAATTATGCTTTTCCACTTTACCAACTTTGTGGAAATATGATTCCTCATTTAGATGCATTTTGACTGAATAAGCCACAGTCCTAGCATTAAATAATTCTACATTATAGAAACATATTAAGAAACATTATATAAATTATATGTATACATACACAGTAGGGATATGTGTAGATTACATACTATATAAATGATACACTTGTAGCCTGCTTCATGTTTAGCAAGAACTTTCAGAGACTGTACCATCTGCTTTTCATGATACTTTATATAGAGGGTCAAGTATGCTGAATGCCCATTTTAGCAATAAGGAAACTGAAGCTCAGGAAGGACTGGCTGAGATCACACAGGTGGCTCTGTCAACTGCTACGTGAACTCGTTTTTTACCCTATCTAAGTACAATCTTTCCTTCTACTATATTATGCTGCATATCTTTAAACTCCCTATACCCACAGCAGCAATCTCCCTAGAAGAAAAAATTTACAGACAGTTAAAGGCTTGCTTATGTAATACAACGTTTAATTCAATAAAATAAATTATTTGCCTTGATATGGGGATTTTTATAGGACTTCACCTGCCATTCAATCTTTATATGATGTGAAGTGCACAGTATATTACATACTTCCGAGGTGTCTAATGTTGTATTTATGTGTGGCTCTGAGAACCCGTACCATTATTTAGTTTTTACAAAAATGCTTATTTGTTTCATTTTCCAAATGTTTTAATTACCAGGATTCAATTATTTATAACTGTTTACGAAGAACCTACGGCATACAAGTAACTCCTCTGAGACCCACGGAGGCTACCAAGCCAAAGCCCAGCCACTGTCCCTCTCTCCAGCTCTCTGACCTCCTCTCCCAAGACTGTGTCCCCTGCTCCAGGCATACTATTTCCCTGTTCTCACATAAGCTTGCCAGACATACACAGAGGAGAAAGACATGTATCCAAATAACTACATTTGTATAAAGCTCCTCCTCTTTATAAACCTGGTAGCTAATCCCTTGTACATGACAGGAATTAATAAATCTGTTATCACAAATTGAAGTACAAGATGAGGAATAAAAAGGTTCATGCTAAATACCAACCTTCCCCAAAGTGTGAGATATGTACCCCATTAAAGTTAATGCATGGATACTCCTCTAATTACAATAACGAAAGAAAAAAGATCAACTGAGATGCTAATGTCGTTAATATCTCCACAACACTTGATAAATTACTTGTAGCAATGAACAGGTTTTAGGCTCAGAGCCGTTTGTGGGTATGAATACACGGCTAGAAATTTTAAAACAGGCCGGGTGCGGTGGCTCAAGCCTGTAATCCCAGCACTTTGGGAGGCCGAGGCGGGTGGATCACAAGGTCAAGAGATCAAGACCATCCTGGTCAACATGGTGAAACCCCGTC
>NW_016107327.1:6475730-6509359 GCF_001604975.1 Cebus imitator | reverse complement strand
TAAATATTTTCATATGTTCACTGAGGCTTCATGCTTCCTATCTACAAAACTCCTGTTCCTGTTAATTTCCCGTTTTCTTATTTGGTGGTTTGCATAGTTTTGGAAACTATTAATTTTTCTAGTTATATGTGTTATAAATGTGTTTTATAATCCAGTAGCTTTTGTTTTTACTCCCTGTATAACTTTTGGTAAACAAATTATTTTTAATGTTGCTGTACATATTTTATTTGTGATTTATATTGTGTGTTCTTGTTTACAAAATCATTCCCTTATTGAAGGTGATAAAAATATTCTTTTATTTTTCTAAAAGGTTTATGGTTTTGCCTTTCACACATCTGTATTTAAATCACCTGGAACTAATTTTTATACATGTCAGTAGAGATTCAATTTTATTTTCATTTTATTCCATATAGATAATGAGTTGAATATTTCCCCACTAATGTGCAAAGGCAGTTCTATTCTAGATGGAGTTTTATGCATGTAATATCTCTTTTGGAGAAATTTCTGTGTGGTTCTGTGGACCAACACTGCCTCATAAACTTAATTACTGCAGATTTATTATAAATTGACCAGATAATGGGACAAATATTTTCCCTGCCTATTCTTTTGCTTCAAGAGTATCTTTGTCATGTGATATTTCATTTTTCTATAGATGTTTTGAAATCTGCTTATCAAGTTCCAAAAAATAAAAATATAAAAAAATATATTTTAGTAGTCGGCCACGGTGGCTCACACCTGTAATTCCAGCACTTTGGGAGGCCAAGGCAGGTGGATCAGGAGGTCGGGAGTTTGAGACCAGCCTGGCCAACACAGTGAAATCCCACCTCTACTAAAAATACAGAAATTAGCCGGGCATGATGGCATGCGCCTGTGGTCCCAGCTACTCAGGAGCCTGAGGCAGCATAATTACTTGAACCTGAGAGGCAGAGGTTGTGGTGAGCCGAGATCGCACCACTGCACTCCAGATTGGGCAAAAGAGCGAGACTCTGTCTCAAATGTATATATAAAATATATATATAAAAATATAAATTTTCATTGGAATAACACTGAATCTGTAGATCAATTTAGAGGTAACTGACAGACTTAACAGTATTGAGTCTTCCATCCATGAACAAGTTGTATCTGATCATTTATTCAGGTCTGTTAAAATATTTCAATAACGTTTTATCATTTTTTCCATAAATGACTTAATATATTTTCTAAGATTGATTTCTAAGTTTTTCTGCCTATCATAAATGGGATTATTTTAAAACATGTATTTTCTGGGTTTTGAATAAAAATCCAGTTGACTTAAATGTGTTGATTTGGTACGCAGCAACTTTGCTAAAGTTTAATTGTAATAATTTGTCTTTAGATTCTTTGGGTATTGTTTTACAAGCAAACATATTACCTGTATATGATAGTATAATCTGTATATTTTCAATTTTTGGCTACTTTTTTTCTAATACTCAAATTCATTCTGATTTTATCTTATCTTGTTGGCTACATCACCCACCATGCCTTATTAGTAATTTAAAAATATTAATTTCATCAAAATTTCCCCACTAATTATATTGTAAGTATAATATAGTTATAACATATGTTATATAATTATAATATAGTTACATTATAATTACATTATAATATAAAAAATAAAATAGTTATATATAACATAACTATTATACATTATTTATAATTCTTGCTTAAGATAATATTTTAGGTGGGGCAAAGTGGCTCAAGCCTCCCAGAACTTTGGGAGGCTGAAGCAGGTGGATCACAATGTCAGGAGTTCAAGACCAGCCTGATCAACGTGGTGAAACCCTGTCTCTATTTTTAAAAATACAAAAATTAGCCAGGCATGGTAGTGCACGCCAGTAATCCCAGACCCCGGGAGGTGGAGGTTGCAGTGAGCCAAGATTGCGCCACTGTACTCTAGCCTCCATGACAGAGTGACACTAAAAAAAAAAAAAAAAAAAAAAAAAGTAGCACTTTAAAAAGTTTTTATTAGGGTAAGGGAATTCCTGCCTATTCTTTAGTGTTCTTTTTAAATCATGAAAGTATGTTAAATACAGTTTTTCCATTGACTTTTGACATAAAAACATAATTTATCTCTTTTAATCTGCTAACGTGATAAATTAATTGATTTCCTGATATTGAACGCACCTTGCATTCTTGTGATAAACCTATTTCAATCATAATACATTCTCATATACAGTAGATTAGTAACTACTAATACTTTGTTCAAAAATTTAAAATGTAATATCATGAATAAAATTGGCCTAGATTTCTCTTTTTCAGTATTTTTGTCTGGTTTTGATATCAGGATCATACCAGATTCATTAAATAAGAGGGTATTTTCTCTTTTTGTATTTTCTGGCACATTTTTGAAATTATGCCTATTCTTAAAGGGACTCATTTTGAAAGCCACCTGAGTCTAATAGCTTCTTTGGAGAAAAGATTTTCAACAATGTATTAAACTCTTTAATGTTTATCGAATCATTATACTTCTTTTTTTTCTTGAGCCATTCTTGGTAACAAATTATTGTAAGATTGTTTCTATATACTATAACTTAAATTCTCTACTATTTGCATAAAATGACTCATAGTATTCTTTCTTTTTTTATCTTTATTTAGCTTTTTTTGTAAAATGTTATTGGAAAATAACATTACATAAACTGTAGTAATCCTAAGTATACTGCCTGGTGAAATTTCAGATATTATGCACCAGTGTAATCAACACATAGAGAAGATATGAAACACTTCCATCATCCAGGAAATGCCTTGCTTTTCCTTCCCCGTTGATGGCACCCCAGAAGTAACTACTCTGACCTTGATCATCATAGAGTAGTTTTGTCCATTCTTAAACTTTACATGAACGAAGTCATTTTGCTCCTCATTCTCTCAAAATATTGCATTCGTTTTTATAGTCATTTTGATACGTGTAGTGTTTCTCCTATTAGCCTTTTAACTTCTGCAAGTACAAAGTAAGGTTCCCCTTTTCATTATTAATATTATTTACCTCTGGTTCTGTTTCCTGATTAACCTCACCAAAAGTTTGTAAATTCTGTCAGTCTTTTCAGAAAACTAACTTTTTACTTTGTTGGCCTTCCTGTTGTTCACTGTTTCTTTGTTTACTATTTCATTACTTTTGCTCTTAGCTTTATTGCTTTCTTTCTACTTTTTATGAGTTTATTTTATTGTACTGTTCTTAAGGTCTTTAGTTGATATATCTCAGTGATAGTATGCTTTCCTTATTTTCTAATGTATATTTTTATTTTCTAACAACTTTCCCTCTAAGTGGGGCATTTAGTTATATCTCAAAACTTTTGAAATGTATTTATCCTTTAGTTTTTTAGCATTTTGAATTTCTATTTTTATGCCTTCTTTGTTCAATGCATGTTTTAAACTTTAAAATGTACGGTTTGTAAGATCCCTTTTTCAATTATAACTTACTTGTATTATAATCAGAGAACGTGATTTGTGTGATTCTCAGGTTTTAAGTTTCTTGAGATAAGCTTTACGATAGGAAGCATGTGAAGGAGACCAGCTGAGATTTAGTATAGTTTGGCCTGGAGAAAGGATGCAGGAGATGCAGATAGAAGAGAAATTACAGAAGAATAATCAATAGCACCTGGGGAGTGATTGCCCTAACAGGTTAGGAGAACAGGAATCGTATAGGAAACAAAGTTTCAGGCAGGAATGACCAGGAGAAAGATAAAACACTGACCAAAATGGGAGAAAAACGAAATTAGAGTTAGAGTTGATTAAAGGGCTAGCAGAAGCTTCAACTGGTAATGTGAACAGGGAAGCTGAAAATCTAAGACTGGGAGTTCAACAGAGGTTGAAAACTGAAGCTGCATCTTTGCTTATCTGTATGGGATAATAATGAGGTAATAGGAAACTGGGATTCCTATTTCAGAATAGAAACGCAGATTAAGAATAGAACTTTTAGAAATATGCACATTTAAAAGGTAATAAAGCATGAAAAGGTTTTTAAAAAGTATAAATAAGGGGAACCAGCTATTCGGGCTTTTTTAAAAGCCTTTGGCAAGATTCTTATAATTAGGCTGTTAAATTTCTAGAAATACAAAGTACATAAGTACTAGAAAACTACATCTACATCACGTGGTAGGTAGAGCAACACCGTCATAAGAGATTCAGAGATACAGAACATAGCTTTCACTTTTCTTTCATCATTTAAAATCATCTTGACTAGATATTTACTAATTTTCATCTTGACAAAAATCTCAGCCAAAAATGTGAAATGTTCTTCCTAGACAGTTCTACGATGACACAGGATGATTCCAAACTCTTTTGGCCTAGTACCAAAAGGACAAACATTGTTATGTGCAATTAGAAATTTGAAATACAAAAACAATCCTGTTTTTGAATTTTGCAAGTTCTAAAAAGTCACTGTAATCATATGAAAAACATCAACAAAAGGTCTAGAACTGGAAGTAGGTACAGAAAATCTAGGAATGGTAGATGCAGCAAATACAACAATGGGGACAATGATCAATACCAGATGATCACGGAACTGGGTACAAAGCATGGATGCAAGGCACATGCTCCCACATTCCACGGCCTGGTACTGATGCCAGGGCTGCTGACTCCCTGCTCTGTTACTCTGTAGATAGCAAAAAATATTGAATACAACAACAACAATACAGACTGGACTTGGCAGAGTAATTCACTGTATTTCAAGAACATCTTGAATTTTATCAATTTATTTGGTCCTGTAAATTTTCTACTTAATTTTTAAAATACCATCTCTTTAGAGGGAGCTTAACCCATTTGGTTTTTGCCCTTTGCATATTTAACTTAGCAAAACTTAGTATCATCAATTTGAAATTTGAAAACTTTAAAACATTTTTTATCAACCTATTTTTTTTCAGCCTCATATGGAAACTTTGATGAACAGAACAATACAAAAAAGAAGTCTGGAACTTAAGTAGGTTCTAAATTGTCATCATGTACATTTCCATTTTCCATACAAGAACCATAAGGAAATAATATTGATTCTAAGACACTTAAAACAGATCTTCATATTAAAGATGACTTTTGGATTGTTACAAACTTGAAGCCTTTTAGTGTATTTCAATATTTTTAGATCAAACCTAACTTTAAAATCGTTTTGGGCAAAATGACCAAAAACCATATGTATTAGTAACTAGCTGTACCTGAAAATAAAGTATACACTATATTTTTTTACTCTGAAGTATTTACACTATATTCATTTGTTCAACCAACATTTACTGAGCCCTTATGATAAGCTGATGGGCATTCAGAGATAAGAAAGAAGGAGGAGGAAATAAGGCTTTATTTCTTGATACAGAGTCTCACTCTGTTGCCCAGGCTGGAGTACAACGATGCTATCACTGCTCACTGCAGCCTTGAACTCCTGGGCTCACGCAATCCTCCCACTTCAGCCTCCTGAGTAGCTAGAACTATAGGTGTGCACCGCCACGCCTGACTAATGTTTCATTTCTATGGAGACAGGATCTTGCTCTATTGGCCAAGCTGGTCTCAAACTCCTGGCCTCAAATGATCCTCCCACCTCAGTCTCCAAAAGTGCTGTGATTATAGGTGTGAGCCATCATGCCTAGCCCAGTGAAAAAATAATGACAAGTTTAAAAGAAAATCCTAAGGGGGAGACCACCTTTGATAAGATTTTCAGGAAGGCCCACCTGACAGATGAGAAAACCAGTGGAACAGATAGGCTGCTTGGGGAGAGCAGCTCAGGTGATAAAGTGGGAAAGCACCACATGTTCAGGACCTGGGCAGAGTGAAGAAGAAAGAGTCACCAGAAGGAAGTGAGAACTGCCTGCCATGGCCAAAGAGCCTATGACCTTGTAAGCTGGTGAGGTGTTGGGGTTCATTTGAGAAAGTGGGAAGCCACGAAAAAATTTTAAGTGACTTCATTTAATTTACAGGTCTGCGCTTCCAACTGCAGCATGAAGAATGGATTGGAAGCAGGCAGAAGATGAAGGAGAAGATCCGTTAGGAAGCTACTGCAGTAGCCAGATGAGAAACAAGTGCAGCCTACACTAAGGTGATGGCTTTGGAGTTGGAAAGAAGTGGATGAGATATTTGAAGATACTTATTGGAAGCAGAATCAACAGTATTCACTGATGGATTAAACATGGAGAATGAGAGGAAAGGAGGAATCAGGAATGATTCACAGGTTTCTTGCTTGAGTAACTGGATGTAGAGTGGTTCCCTTTACTAAAATGATGGAAGTCTGGAAGAGGAAAACATTTCAGGAGAGAGAACCAAGAGTTTAGTGTACACATGTGATACTTCAGACATCCAAAAGAGACACAAATGGAAAAAGCAAGCTATGCACAGAACACAGTAACATAAACTAAGAGAAGATTTGGGCTAGAATATAAATATGGACATTCTTGGCCCAGAGAATTACAGCCACATGAATAGATGAGCTGCCCAAAGGGCACCAAGGGTGAGCCACAAAGAATTTCTGCACTTTCAGAATAAGCACAGAAAAAGTCTCTAAAGGTAGAAGTAGGAAGAAAGCTGGAAGACGGAATGTCATGAGGTCAGATACAGCATGTCAAGGAAAGAGCTGCCTCTTCTGCCTAATGTCACAGAGAAGACAAGAACAGAAAGGCTTTTTCTCCAACTTGGAGACCATTGGCAGCCTTATTAGAAGCAATGACGACTTCTTTGGGAAAGCAGGCCTTGAGGTGGACATGAGATAAAACAGAAGACTAGAATGTGTTCACATTATCTAAGACAGAGGCTCACATCTGTAATCCCAGCACTTTGGTAGGTGTAGGTGGGAGGATCACTTGAGCCCAGGAGTTTGAGTAACAGCTTGGGTAACATACCGAGACCCTGTCTCTACAAAAAAAAAAAAATTAAAAAAGATATTAGCTGGGTGTGATGGTATACGCCTGTAGTCCACAGCTATTTGTGAGGCTGAGGCAGGCAGATCACTTGAGCCCAGGAGGTCAAGGCTGCAGTGAGTCACGATGGCACCACTGCACTCAGCCCAGGTGAAAGAGCAAGGCCTTGTCTCTAAATAAATAAACAAATAAATAAAATCTATGACAGAACTTTGATGAAATATTGCTTCATCAAAGATGATAAAATAATATTTTGAATCCAAAGGGGGTAAAACATATGAATTGCAATTCTACGGCCAACACATATCTTCCAGGTTCGCCGCTGGACAAAGGTTTCCTGCAGGAAAAATCTAGGTGGCCAGTTGTCCTGCAAAAATAAGGAGATATTCTGGGAAGGCCACCAGGCACATACAAGCTCACAGCATGACACCCATGCAGTGAGGCATTTGCTTACCATGGGCCTGGCCCTGTCAGAGGTACTAGGAATATGAAACTTAGTAAGTGCTTGTCCCAGGACATTAATCAGAGGAAAAGACAGTGTAACAGATAATCATCAAGCAGTGTGACAATTTTCACATTGTATTTACTAGCTATTATCCGCACAGGGCAATGAAGAGATAGGGAAATGCTTGGGATGAAGAGTCAGGCTCATAGGCGGCCTTCTAGAATAGTTGATCTCCAAAGAAAGGACAAGCTGGACAGATTGCTGGAAGGTGGAAGACAGTCAAGAGGAGAGAGGTTATTTGGGGAGAAGGAACAGGACAGCCTCAATAAGACACAGAGCAATACGCTATCTGTGGTTAATTAAAATGCTTCCAATTATAGAACAAGGAGAAGGTAGGAAAAAGAAGGGAAAAGCCAAAATCTGAAGGGTCCTGTATTTCACAATAAAAGGAGTATTCGATCATCCTATGGGGATGGAGGTGCAGAACACTTAAAATGTTTCAAATAGGAAGGGACATGCTGGACAGATTTGTGTTAAATGGATGGTTTTGGCAGTGGTGTGGAGATGTATTTGAAAATGATGAGACTCAAGTCAGAAGGACCAAACGAGGCTGCTCCAGTTGTTTAGAAAAGATGATCAGAGATTGAACCTAAAATGTGGTAAGGGCATGGTGGGAGGAGTTGATTCAAGAAAAACAGCTGGTTGGGTGCAGTGGCTCATGCCTGTAATCCCAGCACTTTGGGAGGTCAAAGCAGGATAATCACTTGAGCCCAGCCTGGGCAACATAGTGAGACCTCAAGCCCACCTTAAAAAAAAAAAAAAAGCCAGGCATGGTGGTGTGCACCTACATAGTCCCAGCTACTCTGGAGGCTGAGCCAGGGATTGCTCAGGAGGCTGAGGCTGCAGTGAGCTGTGATCCCACTACTATACTTGAGCCTGGGCCACAGAGTGAAACCCTGTCTCAAAAAAGAAAAAAAACAAAAAAGAAAAGAAGTAGTTGACACTCAACACAGGTTTGAACTCTGTGGATCCATTTACATGTGGATTTTCTACCTCTGCCACTCCTAAGACAGCAAGACCAAACCCTCCTTTTCTTTCTCTTCCACAGTCTATGTAACATGAAGACAATGAAGATGAAGACCTTTATGATACTCCACTTCTAATGAACAAATTTTCTCTTCCTTATGACTTTAATAGCATTTTCCTTTCTCTGGTTTACTTTATTGTAAGAATACAGTATGTAATATATATAATTAACAAAATATGTGTTAACTGTTTATGTTATCGGTAAGTAGGCTATTAGTAGTTAAGTTCTGAGGGAGTAAAAGTTCTATGCAGATTTTTGACCGAGTGAAGGATCAGTGCCTCTATCTCCTGGGAGGTTCAAGAGTCAACTGTACATATGAACTGCAGTCAAGATGGCTTGATGACCAAATGATGCAGAGTAGAAAGGAAGTGACTGAGAAGATGAATGGACCTATAGATGAAATCAAAGACATAAGAAAAAATGCAGGTTTAAGTGAAAAGGTGCTGAGTGCAATTTGGGACCCACTGAGTTTGAAGTTCAAGGGAACATGTGAGTGGATATGTGGAGCAGGCAGCTGTTTACATGAGTCTGAAGCTTAGCGCAAAGATGCGAGTTGGAGATACCATTGTTTTTAAAATTAGCTTCAGCCTGGGCACAGTGGCTTATACCTGTAATCCCAGCACTTTGGGAGGCTGAGGCAGGCGGATTGCTTGAGCCCAGGAATTCAAGACCAGCCTGGGCAACATGGCAAGCTGGTCTTGAACTCCCCATGGCAAACTCGTCTCTATAAAAAAACACAAAAAATTAGCCAGGCATGGTGGCACGAGCTTGTAGTCCCAGCTACCCAGGAGGCTGAGGTAGGAAGATCACCTGAGCCCGGGAGGTCAAAGCTGCAGTGAGCCATGATCGGGCCACTGCACTCTGGCCTGGGTGACACAGTGAGACCTTGTCTCAAATAAATAAATAAATAAATAATAAAATAAAATTAGCTTCATTGAGGTGTAATCCCCATAAATTCCCCACAAAATAATAAACCAACCTTAAATCTGGCGAGTTCTGATAAATGCATGCACAATCACATAACCACCACAGGCATCATGATACAGAGTATTTCTGTCAGCCTCCAAAAGTCCCCTCCTGTCCCTTGGAGACACTATTTGGAGAGCGGTCAATAAAAGGTGATCATTTAAGCTCTGAGTGTGAAGGAGGCCCCATGGAGGGGATATGCAGACTGAGAGCAAGGAGGGAGAAACAAACATACAGGAAGAGGCTAGGAAAGGAGGAGGCCGCAGGGCATCCACAGAGGTACCCAGTAAGCCAAGAAGGAAGGCAGAGGTTCTATAAACATGGACTGGCCAACAGTGGCAACTGTTTATAGAGACAATAATAACTAAGATATACTATCTTTTTTTCTTTAAGTACATTGCATTGGTTAATTAGGCCAGAAGAGCCCTTGGAGTCAGTTGCAGTAAACTGATGAATGCAGAAGATCCTGTGCAATGGGTGAGGGAACTGAAGAAGAGAAAGAAGACAGAATACCGAGAGGATGCTGTAGAAAGACTGGGATTTGACTGCAGCTAGGGGAAAGTGCCCTGGGATTGTGGAAAGAGAATCCTGGACCCGGAGTTAGGACCTGGACTCTTGCTCCTTGCCTACCCCTTACTGGCTGTGTGATCTTAGACAATCCTCTATTTGCCCAGGCCTGTTTCCTTGTCTGTAAAATAGAGTGGCTGAGTCAGATGGTCTACACCATTCCTTCTATTTTGATTCTGTGGCACCCTATGCACGTCTCACAACATGGAGATCATGAGCTAATGGTTAAGACTGGCAAGAACAATTTCAATGAACTGGTGGGAATGGTATGAATTGAAATGTGAGTAAAGAGTCCCTCCAGGAAACCTGACTATGAAGCACACTAGAAAAAGGAGGGAGAAGAACATGTGTTTTGAGTATCTACTGTAGAACTTCAACGTCATGAGACAACATTTTGAGGTCCAGATGGGGCAGCCCCTGACTAGAGAGCCGGGCCAGTGCCCACAAACTCCAGGAGAACGAACATTTATTAGATACATAGTAAATGTTAATAACTCCGCAACGTGCTCCATGTGTGGAAAAAGCTAGAGGGCCAATGTCCTTCCCGTCCCCAATTAATCCTACCATCTCTGGAATCATTTATTGTGGATTATGTGTAAATTTGTATCACATTCAACCTTTAAGGAGCAAAAAAAAAAAAAAAAGATTCTCCAAAATATTTTATTCAAAACAAAATCTTCACTGCAAATTTAGATTAATAATCTGAGGATTGCGGCACAAAGAAAATACTTTTCACAAAATCAGAAAGCATTAGGCAGAAGAAATGGGATTCATAATCAGATCTGTCTTCAATTTCAAATCTCCCTATTACGTAACAGCTACTGACTATTACCCTTCTTTTCGTGTTGCACACCTTGTTTTTCATCCATTTTTTCGACTGCAGGGTTTTATATAGTATTTAACCTTCTCAGACTTATATTTAAGTTTAAATCCCTTTTAATTAGGTATCCTAGTCTCAATCAAATAATACTCTTTTCAGTCTTTGAAAGATGTACACAAATATTTATCAATATTCCAAGTCATGGTCCAGAAAAATCTAACCTTATTCTTGACCATAGCTGTGTATCCAGGTTTAATTATCTCCTGTAATTTTCTTTTCACTCCTGAGGTCTCAAGCCTCAGCAAGAAGAAGAGATGAAAATACCACCTATGTTGCTAAATCCTTCAATTCCTACCTAGGGCATCTAAGTCAAAAGACAGATGTCACATTTCTTTTCGTGATAAAATTTATTCCTACATGATACACCTGTCTTTTGACAAAGGCTTAGATAATAACATTGCATTTTACCTAATCTGGAAAAAATGCACAAACTACTCCAAATGAGAACTTATAGAAATTTAACTTGGCTAACAAAGAATGTGAACAACAAATGAATATTTATTTTATATTCTTCTTGCTGACACATTATTTTTAGGCTTCTTTTTGTAGAACTTTGTGTACTTTAAGTTAATTTTCTACATCAGTTCAAATAATATGGTCTACTGTGTATTTTTAATTGTAGAGGTTATCACATAAAATTTTATAACTTAAATAGAATGATGAATTAAAAAATGGCGATAGTAATGATGATGACAATGTTGAACAAATTAGTGAACTGGCACAAAAGAAATATATGAAACTGAATCCTAATATCTGGTCAGTTAGGCACATCACTCTAAGCTCTTACTAATCAGGTTTAATAGGGAGGTATACGTCTGCATAGTCATTTTTGACCCTTAGTCACTAGGTGCTTTAAAAATGCAATTGCAAAACTTAAGTATGTTAAAAAATATTTGAGGTATTATCCTATGTAAGCGCAGGATAAAGATAAGCTTTCTAAATATCACTAAGATTTTAGGTATAATTCAAGCCTTAATGATAAATTCTCCTGATCAAGTAACTCTAACCAACTTAATGTGTAAATACTATTTATATTTCCTCATTCATTTTTGAAAAATTTATTCTTAGATGGTATTATAATATATAACAATTTATAAATATCAGAAAATACAAACCATGAACAGATAAGAAGAAACAGGCATATTCCCTTTCATAAACAATCCACTAAGAAATGAGTCCAGCTTTGCTTCATTTAAAATGCACAAGCACCACCACAATCACACACACACACACACAGACTAACGCAATCATTTAAAATCACCCTTACACATTTTTTAAATTACACATGAATATCAATCTCTTGTAGGTATATGTTAAGCATTACAAAATAAAAACAAAGGAGAAGAGTAATTTTCTGCCTTACTGTTTTAAGACTTCTCATTCAAAAACATGTAAATGCAGGACACATTTTTGGGACAACTGAGGAAATCCAAATATGAACCTCTTACAGATACTCTTAAGAATACTTCCATAAGTATTATGAAATGACTTTTTTTTAATTTAGTGAATTGCTTTAGCTAATGATGCCATAATTGAACCAAAAAAAAAAAATCCTTATTCTTAGGAGATGTCATGATACCTGCAACTTTCTTTCATGTAGCTCAGATTGATTTTAAAAAGGGTGCAGAGAGAGAAAACACAACCAAATATTCTTATCTGGTGGATCTGGCGTTCCGACACACAGGCACACATACATGTTCATTGTGTTAGTCTTTTAACTTTTCTATAGGCTTCAAAAATTTCAAAGTAAAAACTTGAAAAACTCTCATTTCATATGATTTTAATTACTAATATTTGTTTCACAAGAAACAATTTGATCCAATCCATGCGCTATGAGACATTATCCAAGCTATGTTCTTCCAGCTGTCCTCAGCAGTTCGAAAGGATTTCATGTATTTAAATGAGAGAAAAGTGCAGATTTACTTGGGGAAGGAAGAAGGGAAAGTGGCTTCAAAGTTTGGGAGTTTGCCTGGCACACAGATGCCACATTTTGTGAGGCTAGGCTCTGTCTCAGTCTTCTCAGCCCTTCCCTGCCAGCTGACTGATGGCTATCTGCAGGGAGCCACAGGGGGTCCTCCACTGGGGTGTGAGTGCAGAGACAAGATAAGGAAAATGCAGTCACCCCAAACTGAAGGGAGAAGGATCTCCCTGGGGTTTTCATTTGGATGCATCTCCAGATAGGGGCAGGTAGGGAAGTGGAAAGAGCTCTTAGAAACCAGGTGATAAAGCATAAAGAAATATTAAAATGAGCCATCCTCTGCTCAGCTTCTTAGAAATGATGACTTAGGAAATGATTTCATTGTAAATGAACTTCTTTCTTGTATTCATCATGGCAAAGCATAAAACTACTATGAAACTAAGGGGGGAAAAAACCCACGTATTAATTTTGAAACCAAGAGAGTAAGTCTCAAACTCAGGGATAGTGTCTTTAAACAGAATAATGGGCACATGGCGCTTAATAAATGTAGGAGTTTTAAAAATCCTGTTGTGAGCAAGTATTTTCCTCACTACCCAGAAGACAAAGGAAAACAGTGAGTGTTGACAACATGGTATTAAAAAGCCACCTCTACCCAATTTGTTATCCCCAAATATATATATTCTTTTTAATTTACTCTAAGCCAGCACGTTGGCTTATAGCATCTTACTTTTGTGTCATTATCTCTCTGCCATACACACAAGTCATGGCTGGGGATTTCAACTCACGGTGATACTATGCTAAGATTCCAGATCTCAGTAGTGTTGGCATAAGCACTGGTCTCTTCAGTCATAGAGAAGACAATATCCTAGGGAGACTGGAATTAGTCCTATTTTGCACCATTCAAGCCAAAATGCTGCTTATCAAGAAGCAAGTAATTGCTAGCTAATGGCTATGAGGGAAAAAAAAAAAAACATTGCATTTCAATCTAAGCATCTTTTGGCCCATGACAATAAATAAAGCTGTGGAGAGTGTAAACATAAAGTAGGGACCGTTTCTTGAGGAGGTTAAATAGCAAACATTAAAAAAGGCGAGTTACCTCATCTGACTGGGAGGGACTGATTCTGGGCATTGGTGATACTTGGGGCGTTTTCAACTGTGTGCTGTTGCTGTCTGGCACAAGCTCTCGGTGGACGGTTTGGATGTGGTTCTGGAGTTCATTTTCAGACTCAAACTTAACGTTGCAGCTAGAGCAACGCGTCTTCAGTCCCCCCACCTTGCCTTTCCCCTCGATGGCACTCAGATTCTCATTCTGGCCCAAGCCTGGTCTATTCGTGCCGGGAGGGACATTGATGCCTGGGCTGGCGCTTTTACTGAGATTCACGCAGCCAGCACACAGACCATATGGCAGGCCATTGATGTCAAGTTTCACCAGATCTTGCTTGGAACGGAATTCTTTGAGGCAAGATGCGCACTTGTACAGTTTTTGGACGTGCTGGCCACGCCCTGTGGTCTGAACTGCAGACCCATTCCCTGTCTTTTGCATGTGGAATGTCCCATGGATTTTGAGTTCCAAGGTGGAGGTCACTGTCTGCATGCACACCACGCAGCGAAAGCCCGTCAGGGAATTCCTCAAGTCAGGGTGCATTTGGCAATGCTCTAAAAACTCCTCTTCGCTCTGGAGAGGCATCTTGCAAATCCGGCAGTTTCCAGTATCAAGACTCTTACTATGTGTGACTTTGTGTTCAGTAAGAGTTAAAAGGGAGGGAAACCGCTCCCCGCAAATAGGGCACATGTAGTGTTTGACAGGGCCTAGGTGGGTCTGCATATGTTCACGGAGGCCATTTTCGGAGAAGAAGGTTCGAGAGCACACGTTGCACTTGTAATTCCCTTTAATGAGCTCAGCTTTCTTTTTCACGATGGCACTTTCTCCAGGTCTGATGTTGTGGTCTCGCAGCTGGTGATTCTGCAGCAAAGTTTCCATAGTGTAGGCTGCCCCGCAAATGTCACAGCCGTACATAGGCTCAGAGGTGTCAACATCTTCTTCGCTCCCATCGTGACTGTTGTGGGACTCCTGGCTGTTGGTCAGCAGAGTCTGCAGCTCCACTTCCTCTTTCTGCACTTGCTCGGAAGCTCCATTTGTTCCACAGTTGGGTGTCTTGGTTTCGAATACACAATGTTTTTCTCGCAAGTGTTTTTCTAGCAAAATGATTGCATGGAAGGCTTTGCTACAGAATTTGCAGTTGTACTTCTTACTGTGAGTGGTGATGTGGCACTGCAGCTCCACCTCGGTGCCAAAGGACTCGCCACAGAAAATGCACTTATGCACTTTCCCTTGGTTTTCCAGGTGGTTGTGTTTCACATGGAGCTGCAAGTCAGTCTCATTGCGGAAGTCCCAGTTGCAAGATGTGCACCTATAGACTTTCTTTTCGTTACTGTGCTTCACAGCCAAGTGGAGCTGAATGGACACTTTGGAGTCAAAAACTTCCTGGCAGAGGGTGCAGCGAAAGAACACGAAGGTGTGCATGTCCAGCAGGTGTTTCTGAAGGTCATCCACCGATGTGAATTGCTTGTCACAACTCTCACAGATGTAATATGTTGAGGTGATCATAAAGTGAATCGTAACATGCTTCAGCAAGGATTCTTGGTTGGGGAATTCCTTGTTGCACTGAGGACAGGTCAATTTTGGAAGCACAGTGTCGAGATGAGTTTTTAGGTGAGTCTGAAAGCTGCCTAGGGATGTGTACTTAGCACCACATTGATTACAGATATATTCTCCAGCTGGACGCGCAGGTGCACCTCCTACTCCCTGCATCATCTTAAGAGATGTCTGCTCTATGGCCACAGGAGATAGGGGGCTTAAGGCCCTGGATTTCTTCCCATTGTGGATATAATTCAGGGCCAAGGGAATGTTTTTATGATTCTCTTTGATATGCTTGTTCAGTTTAAGAACACTGTTGAATATTGGCGAATTTGTACAATAGGAACAAGAATAGACTTCTACTACTGGTTCCTTGGGAGTCCCAAGCACTGGAGACCCAAATCGGGAGCCACTGAGATCACAATGGACCTGTCTTATATGCTCTTCAAGGGAAGAGTCAGTGAGAAACCCCATATAGCAATGGGGACAAAAGAATGCATTACTATCTTTAGCTGCAGGGTTTGCAAATCCATGAGAACATCGGATGTGTTCCTGAAGAGTGTTGAGGTCATTGACAACTTCAGAACAGAAGTTACACTGGTAGACAATGGCAGGCATGGCAGAAACAATCAGTCCTGGGTCCTGAGCTTCATGCACTTGCTTAAGATGTTCATTTAGGTTATAGAGTGATGGCAGGACCTCCAAGCAATACTGACAAATATGGGCCTGTTCTGGCTTATCTAAGTGCATAGTTTTCAGGTGAATCTGCAGAACTGCAAGACTTGAAAATAACTGCTTGTTGCAGTAAATACAGCTGTAGGTCACTTTTGCTTGTTTACTCGAGGGACCAGTCAAGTCAGGGGTTTGTTGAGCGGCCCTCTTCCTCCCTCGACTCTTTGGGATGGGCGGGGCAGCTTCCACCATGGTTGAGCTGTCCACTGAGAGGTTGGAATCTGGAGTCGTGCTGGACACGGAAGTGTAGCCCACCGTGACCAGGGAAGGGCTGTTGCTGTGATTGCACGACTCGGGTTGCTGGTGACTGTCCATGTGGCTGTACAGTTCCTCAACTGTGTGGAAACTCTCAGAACAAATGCTGCATGAGTTCTTCTTCTCCCCGCCGTGCACCTGCTCCATGTGGTTCATGAGGGAGGTTTCCTCTACAAAGAGCTCGTGGCAGTAGACACACTGGAGGGCCGCTCGGTCCTCGTTTGGGGAGCATTCGGGGTGGCACTCTGCAATGTGTTTTTGGAGGTCTTCTGGGAAGTCAAAGCCTTCCTCACACTGACTGCACTTCTGAGTGTCCTTCATCTTCCAGTCCTCCATCCTGGAACCGGACTGGGAGCCGTCCTTATTCCTCTCGTGAACCTGCATGTGTCCGTGTAAGGAACTAGAGGACAGGAACCCACGGCGACAAATGGCACATTTATATGGCTTGTTGGACGTGTGAGTCTTTAAGTGGATCTTCAAGTGATCACTTCTGGAAAACGCAGCATCACATTCACTGCAGTGGTACTTCTTGTCCCCGGTGTGGAGTTTTATATGGCGATCTCGGCTGCGCTTGTGTTTGAACAGCCTACTGCAGTAGGTGCATTTGAAAGGCAGTTTGTCGCTGTGACTCTGCTCATGGTGCTTTAGGTAGCTGAGGCGGCTAAACGACTTGTCACAGAATTGACATGGGTACGGAAGCCCAGGACCACCTTCTTCCTCTCCAAAATCGCAACCTTCTCCATGGCTAGGGGAAGTCTGATCCTTGCTAGAAGGTGAGGAAGCTGGCCAAGAGCAAGTTGGATCATCTTCAACATCCACTCCATCTGCAACAAGAAGCAATGACACATTTCATCTGACATGTTGAGACTGAAGAGTGAGTTTACCATACCATTTCAACCAGCACACAGAAATGGGCCCTCCTGAACCTTTCAAGAAAAAAAAAAAAAAATGAAAGAGAGAATATTTGAGTGAGACATTTTCAAATCTGAGCCCAAAGCACTTATTCTGCATTTACTTTTTTGTTGAATTGTAAAATATAAGAGGATATTAAATAGTTCTATGTCTAAATTACCCTTTTATTACTTTTTATCATTCTTCCTTAGAAGCAAGGTATATATTATACATTGACAATTTTATTAAAATGCAGATTTTAATATATTTAATGTTTCCTTTGTATTCATTCTAAAATGATTTGCATATTATGTGAGCATCTGAAGAACCAAATGAAAAGAGGAAATATTACAGGAATGATTTAAAATTAATGCAGTCAACCCAGATGTCTAATATTTAATAAAAAATTCCCTCTGCATTTTGCTTGTTTTTATATAAAAAGGCAATTCTGAAGACCAAAATCTTTTATGGGGTTCTTATTGATACAGACCTTATTGCTTTCAGCAAAAAAATATTAAAAAGTAAGCACATGAAAGAAGACAGAAAACACAATAATAATTATGTCTTGTGTAATGAAAGACAACCAGGATTTCTTCAATAACTGAAATTCGAATACCACAGACCAGAAAATGGATTATTAAATGTTAGAAGGGTAGTGCTAGATATTACATGTAGCTAGGATCAGCTAGGATCAAGAAAAAATGAGAGTTTCACAAGGGCCAGATTTTAATAGTGTATTTTGTTTGGAAAGTTCAAGAGGTGGCCCACCATATCTTCCTTTTGCAAAAGCTTCAGCAGCCTGAACTTCCTTAGCTAAACAGGACCTGCACTTTGAGGTGAGCAGAGACAAAGCAACTTGTGAAAAACTGGAAACAGGAAAAGTGATAAATGATTATGGTAAATGCTGAAAGATTTACGAGTGACAAAAAGAAGACAAACAAGACCGAGAGCCAGATACAAACTTAGCAAGTTATCCATAAAGGAACGTTACCTTGTGTTAGGTGATTTAAAAAACTATGTTCTTAGCAAATGTGCAGTTATTTCTGTTGCCTTCTTGATATCCAAGCGGAAAATAAGGCCATCTCGAAACAGGTTGTGAAATCTCTTTTTTGCTTTTCACAACCTATTATTCAAGATCAGAAGAAATTCTAAAAGCTTTTCCCTCTCCAAAGGAGCACAATTTTTCAAAAATACACACATGTAAAGACCATGGAGTGGAGGTGGTGGGGATAGTGTTTTAGTTAGTATAACAGGCTTAAGTAGAGCATCATCAGAATGTTCTAATGGTATTCAATTAGAGTATGTTTTTAAACAAATAAGTTTTTTTAATTCTTCAAGGCTGAAGTTCACTAGCAAGCTAAATTGTTAACATAAAAGTAGAAACTGGTGAGCATTATGTAAACGAATTCCACGTCTGCTTTCTTTAAGGTAACAAGATTTTACTAGATTGTCAGCCTCTTCCTTATCCACAGGAAACAGATGAGGATCATTCCTTTCCTGCATCTAGAAACTGATGACAACACCATCTCACTATCAATGCCAGATGGCAACCCTCTCACTCTGAGAAAACAACCAAACACCATTCCTGGATCCCTGCCCACTGCAACAAAGCTTCTCCATACAAGTTGAAAACCGCATGATTTTGCATCCTCATTTATATGACTCTATAACCCAACAAGTTTCTAGCAGAAGAAAGGGGACGTGGATGTGATTTATACTTAAAGTGAATACAGCAGGAACGTATGCAGATAAACTCAACTCACCATTCGACATACAAAAAAACAATTCTTAAACACTAAAATGATGATCTAGTTTTCCCCTTTAAAAAGTGTTGTCATCTAAAGCTAATATACCTGAAACAAATCAAGGTTTCAAAGATTTATCCTAATGGAAAAAAAAACGGCTATTTATTAAATGTGCTCAACATTCTAGGTAAAATCTACCACATTTCACATATATCTTTTAGGCTTAAATCCTGCCACTTCATTTAAAAGATATTTTCAAACACATTTTCTCATTTATACATTTGGGGAAAACAGTGAATCACAATTTGTCATGCATCTAGCCTAGACGGATGTAACTGCTCAGCCTGAAAATTTAGCAAGTGAATTTATTATTAAATTGCAGATTGTGTCCAGGCATGACATATTTTATACAAATACATAAAGAATTATAGAGCGATGAACCATTATAAAAATTGTGCAATCCCTAACACCATGCTTGAAGCAGGTTCTTGTCTGTGGTCCATGCCTGACTATATTTATTATATAACTGTTCTCTTAAGCTTGTAAATTTTCAGTGACATGTCAAGTGAGCTGAAGGTTAGGATCAAGGTTTTAACCAGGATTCAAGACAGCTAGAAACCTTTTCTTTCTCCTCTCTAGTCTCCATTACTTGTCTTTGTAAGGTAAATTACACAAAACCCCTATAGCAGTCGTAAGGCTCGGGGACTGCGCAGAAGTAAATAGTTTGAGCAAGGAATGCTACTTTTAGAAAAATAAAGGTTCCCTGAAAGGCTGATTTCGGTTTTAAAATATAAAATGTAAAACTCTCATTTGCCAGTGCTATAAATGGATTGCATTCTCCCAGGATGCACAGGGACTCACTGACAGAACTCCCAGCAGGCTAGTCCACGCTCTTCAGGTATCACACGTCTCCAAGACTTTTGTGGTGATGGTCTCCCCGCCAACAAACTCTGAGGGCCACCTAAGTCTTTGAGAGTTATCCATCCCCATTAACTTAGGCTTTTTGGCAGCCACAGCGCTAACTATGCTTAAATGGTGAATATAGATTTAAATGATGTCAATTTCTTTTTACACGTGGAAAAACTGTAGAGGATTCTTACAACTCAGGTTCCTGAATCAACTTTACCTTTCTTTTCCCTTCGGCACTAAGTGCTACTTAAAGGGACTGTCTTTCTGTGTGATGGCAAGTTTTCTGCATTTCAATGTGAAGTACTTAACATGTCCACGTTAAATTTTAATTTTTGAAACCAGTCACTTCACTTGAGCTGACTCTCCGAGAGCTGTAGCTCTTACAGCCGAGAAAGCTTTGCTGGAAACCAGCTCTGTGGCCTAAAAAGTCTATTTAAAGATGCAAATGTGTGTGCATGGTTAGTGCAGATGTTTTTCTACAGCAACTGTACTTGCTGAGTTTCACCATTTCCATAAAGCACATTAAAACAAGTGTGTGAACACTCCGAGATGAAAGTCTCCAACACTCCTGAGACTTTCAGTGGAAAGTAGAGCCGCCTGACTTTTCTCCAAGCAGACAGGAATGCCCATGATTCAGCAGCCTGAGTAAATAAAAGAGGTCCTTATTTCCTAATTTCGCTGGCTGGCCACACTGCAGCAGCCTCTGTGTTTCTGCCAAAGGGGATGCAGAACTGGAACTACACCCAGCCGCTGAAGGCCTGTCTTTGTTAGCCAGCCAGGCTTTCCGGACCATCTTCTGGCAGCAGAACGGCCATATCCTGCAAGGAAGACCTCCATCTCGGGCTCAGCGCTTCTCTAGTCTGCCTAAAAGGACGAAACAACAGATTTTGCTGGGTCTGTGTTGGAGGAGGACAGCTGGAAACTCAGTTAGCAGCAGAGTAACACCTGTTCAGGCATATTTATGGGGGAAAGTGCTCACTAACAGAAAAGTGAAGTCATACTAGAAGGAGTTATTCCACAGAAAAAAGGCAAGAGAACACAAAGTACCTTTGTGACGTGAGCCACCAGCCCCTCGTGTGCCAACCTGGGAAGGAGGAAGCAGAGACTGGAAGTGATTCGATCTCAGCTCCTGCTGATGGACAGACAAGCAGGCAAATGAGGGTCTGATAAGTCTCACTTTATGGCCTGCCATTGTGGAAGAGAAATGCTGAGGGTTCTGGCTACTCATTGGTGTTCAAGTTCAATCGAATTAGCCAGAAATTAAAAATTAAGATCAAGGAGAGAGGAAGAGAATATGTGCAGGAGGGCTAGGACTAATTGTAATGCTTACTTTCTGATTAAGCAGGTCTTAATTTGTGTAGGATACACACTTCCTGAGGACAGGGACCAAGCCTTTCAGAAGGTTGATTCCAACACTAAGGGCCATCTGAAATTACTCAAGAGAAACTAATGTAAGAAAGTGGATGGAAATACTTTCATGCTTAAAGACATTATCTGAACCTCTAAAGTTATGGAAATTTCTGATACCTTAAGTTTTTTTTTTTTGGAGACAGATCTTGCTCTGTTGCCCAGGCTGGAGTGCAGTGGCACGATCTGGGTTCACTGCAACCTCCACCTCCCGGGTTCAAGCAATTCTCCTGCCTCAGCCTCTGGAGTAGCTGGGATTATAGGTGCATTCCACCACACTGGGTAATTTTTTATATTTTTAGTAGAGACAGGGTTTCATCATGTTGGTCAGGCTGGCATCGAACTCCTGACCTTGTGATCCGCCCGCCTCAGCCTCCCAAGTTCTTCATAGGGCCTGGTCTGCAAGAAACTGGCTTAACAATATCCTTTTGCTACCTGAGCTTCTTCACTGCAACAGCAGAGTACCCTCTTAACTGCCCATCAAGGACTCAGTATCATGTGTGCTAGTGCCACACAGCAAGGTTTCCTTAACAGGGACAGGATTTACATCAATGGTTACTTTTCAAGTAAGGAAAAGAAGCACAAATACTGATGGGTCTGGTACTTGTATAAGAACTAAAAGTCAAGAGTCTGGAGTTTTATTTCTAGCTTCATAACTGACTTAGACAGTGACCTGGCCAAGTCATTTAATCTGCTCCTACCTAGGTATTTCACCTGCAATATGAAGATAATAATTCTTGCTACTTACCCTCTGGGGTGTTACAAAGATTAGTGAATATTTCTAGGGCACCTTATCATGGCTGGAAGAAAAGCTGCATATGTAAACAAAAAGATTTATATGTGTTGTATTTATTTCTGTTTCCATGTGTAAGCTTCTATGAATATAGTACAAACATATTTTAATATTTTCTTTCCTTTAATAGAATCTCTGGAATATTAGCTTTAAGGACTGACCCAATGGCAATCTACAGTGCCTTGGACATTCACAGTTGTATACACAGCTAGCAAGAAAATAAAATATAAAGAGTTGGTGATATCTAAAAATTAATAAATCCATGCTGCGTATGTTCCAAGCATTAAATGATCAAACATAGAATATAACCTTCAGTCTTTATAGGCAGGTAACCTTGGCACAAGTGTTTTTCTATGGAATTCTGAAGCCAAGAATGTGGTTTTGAAATTACCTCTCTTCTCCTTAAAACAGGAACAATACAATCAGTGTATTATTTGGCATAACAGTAAGTTAATTCAGATTTTATGAGGGTCAAACAGTAGGGTAAGACATGAGACCAGAACAAAATTTCAGGTTTTCCCCACTTGCCTTACTTAATTTTTTACCTCCGCCAGCAGGCTGTAGGGGCAGTTCTGAAATTTCTTACTAAATAGAATTCACGGTACTTTTTCAGTCATTAGCTACCTGAGACACCTTAACATAAGCTGAAACTCCTGAGGGAAATATACAGGTGTGCACAAACGCTAAGAGAAGTAGGGCTCTACTCAAAGGAACAATATTTTGAAACGCATGTTTAATAGGCATGGGTAACAAGGGTATTTGTCATGTTACTTCAATGTCAACACAGTTACAATTTTACAGCATCATATTTAAAATCCTCTAACCAAACTACAAAATACATTTTTAAAGGAATGATCTAAATTGCTAAAAGATAAGGTCATGCTAAAAAAAAAAAAAAAACTATTATGCATTATGACACAATTGCTTCCCCTCATTCTCAATAGAAATGTCAACAGTTTTAGAAAAGCTACAACTTTCATAATATAACTCTCATGCTTCTTTTTTTAAAAGAATCAACAGTTCCACATTAAATTCACTCCTTTGTCATATAACTTAACTTCTTGAAAACGAATACTCTTTACTGGGTGTTCAAATGAGAAATGTGAACTTTAAAATTATTTATAATTCACAGATGCTTTTAAATTCTGTAATATTTCAAACTGTTCTAGAAGGACCAATTAAGTGAATTAACAGTTAGGTTATGAGGAAAAAGGGTGGTCACCCACTAATAACAGCAGCTGTGGGGAGCAGGAATTGGTGGTGCACATTTTTTAACAGTCTTAAGATGAATTCCAGATATCAGCGCTCAAGCTCAGAGGTGTTTTTGTTTTTGTTTTGTTTTGTTTTTGGCCTTCAAAACTCCATAGTAAGAGGCTCACTTTTCCCCAACAACACTTTAACACTTCAGATGAGCCAACAAAGAGATAAGGAGTTGTTATCACATCTCCGTTGCTCTCCTTAGGTAATCCTGTGCTTTACATCTATTCTTTCTCCAGACACATTTCGATGGCGTGCGCAGAGAGAAGTACAAATGTTTTGCTTGCTGTTGCTTAAAGTTCATTTGAACAGACGGAGCTCAATGAATTCCATCTTCCGCAGCCAAATTAAACAGAAAACAGTGCATTCTTAAGCAGTTCACACTTAACTCCACCTCTGAAATCAGAGGAAAAAGCTGACGTGAAACCAGTTAAAGAACAGTCATCGTCTCTCGCACGGAAATCAAGACATTGTGTTTCTGAAGCCAGACAGAAGGAAAAGTGGTTTCCAATTATGTAGGGGGTGAGAACTGCTTTTCTTTTTCTATCTTTTGGCTCACTTAAAAATATATATAACTAATGATAAGCACCTACCTCTTGGCTTTCAATAATTGGCAATTGTGTATTACACATCTGCTTACAGTGCTGTGACTGAGGGTGTTCTAAGCTGTTTAACAGGTTTATCTTTCTTTGAATAATGAGAGACATCACCAGAGTGGATTTCCTGAGTCTGTATTCTTTTTTTTTTCTCATCTATGTTGAGTTAGAAGGCATTCATTAGTTATTGTGTACTCTTGTGTTTATATATGACCTCATACCACAGAGAATTTAAAGCAGTTTTTCATTGCTTTAATTCATTTATGTAATCAACATTTATTAAACACCTATGTGTTCAGGTCTAATATTGGCTTATGAACTTTAAAAACTACTTTTTTTTTTTGAAGTTTTGATTTCCTTGTCTATAATATCAGAAAATTTCAGCCTGCCTCAAGATATGAGGTATTGTAAGAATCAAATATGACATTATATGAAGGAGTTTTCTGTACTGCTAAAATATAAAAACGTACCACATTATCACTACTATTACGAAAGCCAAAGTAACCTGTGATAACTGATCGATGATAACTCATAAATGTGAGAACAGCAGAAAGGAATAAAAATTAACTATAATTTAGTTGTAGTTTTCATATTGAGATTCTAAAAATTTTTAATGACTTAAAAGGCATTTATGTTTATAAATAAACAAAAATAAATATTTAAATAACAATGTTATTTAAATAACAATTTAATAAGCATTATTATTATTTTAATTAATATTAATTTATTAGCAATATTATTCTTTTTAAATAACAATGTATTAACAATAAATAAAAATAAAAACATTCCAAAAAAATCTTCTGAATGCCACTCAAAGATATCTTGAAAATCGATGTGCAGTAGCTCATTTAATAGCTGCACACACTGGCAAGTTGTGATTCATTCATTAGTGCTGTAAAGTCCCCGCAATGGAATGGCCTGCATTCAAAGTCCTGGAGCCACATTCCTTAGTGCCAGCACCACTCTATTAGTCACTACTTTGCTTATTTAGAAATTCCTGAAGGCCAAGTCTATTTCATTTCAAAACCCTGTGCACTAATGTGAAATACACGTATTGAGCTTTGAAGGATGACCCACACTTTTTAAAAACAGTAAATTTCTCAATGCTACCAAATTAACCATTCGGGATTTTAAATTAACTTCTCGGGGGAAGCAGAAGGTAAAGGTGATTCTTTCACTGAGAAAACTAAGTTTGGAAATGGCTTCATTAGGGAATCATGGATCTTAGAAACTTCATTCCACCATGTTAATGGTTTTGGAAACACCGCCATAAACCACCAGAATTTTCAAATAAAGAAATCAAATTCTATTTCAAAGCAGCATCTGGTCTAACAGAATGTTCTGTCTTGTTAAACTAGACTTTACTAACTACTTTTCCAACATGTAGGCGTTGGTCCAAGGCTGGAAAACTTCTGGTCACCAGGAATTACAACAGTCCTGAAATGGTATTTATTGGAGCTGAATTTCACCTGTATTATATCCATGGCAGCGGTAACGCCAACATGAATTTTCGGCAGCCTGAAAAGGCCACACTGTATACTTCACTGCAGACAAGGCCACTGGAGAATACAAAAGTGTTGAAAGGCTAAAATTTAATTAATGAACAATTAGCACCCCTTGTGGGTTCATTGTGCAGTAAAGTGATAAATATGGTTTGCTAATGTAGAAAAAGCTGTTAGAAAGATTAGGGGGGAACTATTACTACAATTATCCAAGTGCCATTATATTACAGCTGACCTCAGTAAGAGTTCTTGATTTGGATATTCATGTGTCTAACAAATGATAGGAACCATTAAGGTCTGTGGCAAATAATCATTTTGAATTTTGTTAAGGCACAGACTGACTCACACAGGTTGTCAGGCTCGGGTGAAAAAGCCACTGAAATGCTAGTGAGTACACCTAGCCAACCCCCCAACAGCTGCGACTCAAAGCACTATCGTTGTCTGCTCCTCTGTTTCATGAATTTAATGAGGAAGTTATATGCTACAGTGGTATTAAGAAACCCAGGGATGTTGGACTATCTTGAGACTTTATGTAAAAGAAAGAGTCTACAGTAGGGCCAGTCACTAACATGCCTTATACAACGGAAATTTTATAGTGTTTCAACAGAATTATTACCTTTCACATTAACACTTACATGGCAAAACTGAAATGAAAAAGTGAGATTGGATTCCAAGTAACCCAAATGATATATGGAGATCCTTTATTTCAAATGAGATAATGTTTATAAAAGTGCTATATAAACTGCAAAGCCAAAGCTATTTTATTAAAATAATCTTTAGTTAGGGTATGACAAAATATCTCTACACAGGTCACGTAATATCAAGTACATGTATTTACAGAGTTTTTAAATTTATCTAATTCAGCAAAATATAAAAGAGGCATTCTGATAATAAGGCTAATTATCAATTTGAGGACTTCCCAGGGACCTCTTGGCCCTTTATGTTTTATTTTTCACTTTTGGTTTGATTGTCTCTTCTCTAGAATCTCTACCTTAGAATGAATATGATGATAACATCCAAGCCAGTTCATTTCATCATTTTTTTCTTGGTAACAGCCCTGGTAATTTATTTATGGGAACCAGTACAGTTAAAATTACGGCACATTGCATGTGTACGCTTCCATGCTTTTATCCAGAGTTGACTAAATGTTCAGAATAGATTAAGTGATTTATGCCAAGGTAGTTTTTCAAATATTTTAAATAACTCTCATTATATAAGTGCTAATCATAGTAATTTATCACTTAATAGGACTAAGTATCCGTACAATCATGTCTTGATGAAATATGTCCCTAAGGGAAGGTTTTATGATGCTACTTTCTACTGATTAATATCTATAATCATATTTTTATTAAATTATGTATGTATATATGTGTATATATATAAATACTATATTATTATCTGAGATGATATATCTTGGCAAATATTCCGAAACCTGTGACAAAATCTGGCCTGAAAAACCCCATGACACCGCCATATACTAGCAACTTACTTTGCCTCCAACCAAGATACTTTAAAAATAACAAAATAGTGTATAAGAAAAGAATTGAAGGCAGTGTGGCCACAGTTACAAGACAGGTTTCTAATATTCAAAGACATAAAACCTACCAGCACAGTTTTAGAATCTTGACTGACTCAATGCTGTCTGTACCAAAGGGCTGGTCTCTGAAATCTTTACAAAGCTTCCTCCCACATCTGAGCTCTGCTCTTTTCTCTTAAGATGACCTGTTGTTTGGCATGGATTGTGCATACCTCTGGGCCTGACTTTGGGGATCAAAGGAAAGAAAATGAGTGAATGTGATTGAAGCCTACACAGAGAAAAGAAAGTCAAGGCTGTCATTCCTAACTTTTCATGTATATATGAAACATAAGATTTAAGACCTGTGAGAAATGTGGGACTTTAGGGGTAAAAAAAAAGTGCTAATTTTACAGATGAACAAAATAGGTCAACGAGGATGAGCAACATATTATAATCTTGTACTAACAATAGTAGTTGACAGTGGCAGTGAAACGCACACCCAAATCCCCAGTGCCCAGGCAAGCACCTTGGCTCTACGTATTAGAAAACCCTTAAAGTCCATCCTTCCTACACTCTCCTCCACTAAAACAACAACAACAGCAGCAACTTAAATGCTGATATTTTTTATGGATAAATGAATAAACCTAAAATGATGTTTAATATTATTTTTCTTTTTAAAAAATTCATTGTTTTTCATATTATTAAACTAATTCATGCTAATTGATGTATGTATTCACACCTATACAGAAGAAAACAAAAATTGCCTAACAACTCTACAAACCCGTAACTCTCTTTTAACAAGTCATGACAGCCTATTTCTTAATTTGATTTCACTGCTGGCTATTGACTAGAAAAATCCTATACACACACACACTTCCTTAACAGTGGGTCTGTCTCCCTCTTTCCCTTTCTTCCGTCCTCTCCTCTGACCGGGGTGATGTGGTTAGATCAGGTATTGACAAATAAAAGCAGAAAAAAAAGGCACAAATTGGCGCTGTGGCCAGCTTCACTGTCCTCTCACACCCTTGCCTGTGGGGACACATTCCCTGCCATTGATTCCTTCTCACCTGTCCGTTAAGCCACCCTTCTTTGATTATTATTCCAGTGACCCTGGCTGTACACAACAAAACCAAAGGCTGACCCTCTACCACAGCCAGATGACACAGAGCAGCATTTCTTAGTCGAATCCACCAATCACCAGCAGACCAACTGCTTGAATTGCCTGTTAAAAATGCAGACACCTGGACTCCACCCCACACCTCCTGACTTTGAACTTCTGAGGATGGGGCCCAGAAATTCCCTTTTTCAGCAAGTTTCCTGAGTCTTCACTTGCATTCCCAAGCTTGGGAATCACCTTAAAATGTTTTCTTTCTCCTGAATTACCTAAGTCCTTGCTTGAAATTTGCTGCACTTGGCTGTGGCTTCCCATGTTTGCTCCTCTATAACGGAACATCATTGATGGAGGGCTTTCTTATTCAATGACCAAACTGAATCCCAGTTCTTCCAAGAAGTGGCTTTTACAGAAAGAAAATTAGATCACTATATTCTTTACCCTCCTATCATTTACCAGGCCCCCTCCCACTTTGAGTAGGACTCCATAGTTCAAATATTTTCAGTGAAATACTCAATTAGCTCCGGCAAGTAACTTCCTCTCTGTAAGCGTGTTGGCAGGAGCTTATACATTTCCAGAAAAAGAGAGTGACCATTTTGAAGAGTTATACAGTTCCAAGTACATAAAGGCTGGCGTTACATGATTAGGAAACACCGTTCTGAGTAGGTAGCCGTGTTTCAAGTGTGTACATGAAAAAAATCTGTCTTCCTAAACTTTTGTTGATGATTACTTTCAAGCTGCATTAGCTGGATGAGAAATATCAATATGCTATCAAAGGCAGCTCACCCTGCCAACCATTTCAACATAGAAAGAAGGTTGTCACAAAACTACAAAGCAAATGAGTATCTGGAGTAAGACGTGAGAAAAGAGGAAGGGAGCTTCCTATAATCAGCAATACTTTCTTTTTCCACTCAGGAAGGTGTGGCTAGAATTGCTGATTAAATGCTTCAAGTTGGACCTCGCTAGCAATTCTTTGTTCTTGTTCACAGGCTCGTATCAGTCTCTTGCAACTTCTGGGTTCAGAATGTAAGTGTGGTATGCCATACAGTAAATTAAGCCTTCTGCTGTCAGAGCTGGAAATAGGAGGGGGGGAACAGAAAAAGGGCTTGATCGCAAGTGATTTTTATTGGCTTCATTTACATCCTGTTTAAGGTTTTCTGAGTAGCTCAAGGTGTCTTATCTCTGGCTACCAGGGGGTATTTTGCAGTCAAAGCAGTTAACACACTTTGTCTCTCCCTCTCCTCCTGTCCCTTTCCCTCAAGCTCTCTTTTTTTCAAGCCATCTTATCTTATCACACACATCTCTTCAGGCTGAGGAGAACCCATACTTATCAGAAGCAGCTTACTCCATTGTCATTCAGGGCTGCTAAAAACAAACGATAGTTTAAGTCAAAAGAAAATCAGTTAACCTCTTCTGCACTCCCTTTTGAAATCCTCCGAAGGGCCTCACCTTTATTAGAAGTGCCCCTCAAATTTCCATCCATACAGCACATCCCATCTCCTACAGCACAGTAAGAAGACTAGGGACAAAGTTGCTGGTCACAGTTGGACACTGAGGGCACCTAAGGCACATCAGACTCTTCCCCACCCCTAGTTGACTTCATGATATCACAGGAAGTGGAAGCTCCAAACACCTATAAGGAAAAAACAACAACAAACAGAAACTAGAGTGGGGGAAAGTGGGGAACAGTAGTCAAAAGACAAGGGACCTTTCCCCAGATATGCCTGAGTGCTTGCCAATGGCACCCACATAAACACGAGAGGGCTGTTAGAAACACAGGCATCTTCTCTAACAGCGACACAGACACCGTTACTCAAATCTATTAAATCATCACGCAATGTGCCAGAGAGTCTGAGTGTTGAAGAGCTTGATCTTCTGTTAAAAACTCGGCAACGATGGCCCTTGACTCCGAGTACACATTGGAATCGTCCAAAGAGATTTAAAAAATACATATTGGATCCATTCTCAGGCAGATTAAATCAGACTCTGAGAGTTAAGATCCAGAGAGGGGGCAGGCTGGACTGACAACCGCTACCCTAGATTCAAAATCCCATGGAAGCTGGTCTAAAAGACAGATTCCACAAAACAAACCTCTTTCTTTTCTGGACTCCCCTATCCCTCGACAGGCAGGCCAGCACTGGGGTGAGTTTTCTGCACTACTTTAGATGATATGCAATGAACCGGATATTTAAAAAAAAAAAAAAGTTAAAGCAAGCAATACTGAACACTCTCATCACTCACCATTATTACAGGCAAAAGTGCAATATGTGAACAGTTATTAGGCATCTCATCTGTATGTTTTATACTCCCTTTAAAAATTCCCATTCCTCTTCTCCTTCATACCCCAGCACCCCATGGGCTCCCTTATATTAGTGATAACCCCATACTTTCACCTGCAGTGAAGGCTCTCTTAATTGTCCATTATCTTAGTGTGTCAGCACAAAGGAGCAGGAACGGAATCCTTGTCCAAATGGTTTCACCTCCCTCTCCTGAGAGTGATGCCCTTGTCAAGGCATTAAAGACACGAAAACCTGCCACTTATCAGAATTGTATTTGAATCGAACCACTGTCCTTGAAAACGGTAGGCAGGAGATATTATCAAACCGCACCGCATTGCCAGCTCCAGTTCCATGGTGGCTCGAATAATCTAAAAAGATACGATCCAAACTTTGCCATGCATTCCTCATAATAGAATTACAGGGAACAATGCAAACATGTTCGCTGATTTTTTTAAGTGGTTAAGTACAAAGAAATGCATGGGTCAGGTTGTTGATGAATACAAATGTAACGGTTCCAAGCCTTAGGACACCTTTGAACGTAAACTCACCAAGGAGCCAAACCATGAAACTCTTCTAATTACTCCATACCTTCAATTCTTAGCAAAGGTAAGTCAAGACTAGTAAAACACCACATTTATCTTTGTTATAATGAGGGGGGAAATGTGCACATCTTTAGTAATCCTATGGACAGATTAAAAAACAAAGCACATTCTAAAGAGCATTTAAAAACAAAACTGAAAGAAAAAACATTATTTTGAAGTATTCAGGCCAATTTGTGTGCCTTCCACATGTCTCTATGTCCTCACTTTCTACACTTTTTTTCTTATTCTATTCAAAGCCACACTGCCTTAGAAAAAAGAATTTATGCGTGCTTTTAACAAGTAAACAAGTGTACAAATTAATTCAGAGAGCAGTAATTTTGAAAATTTTCTATGTTTAATGTGCACTGCAGTTAAACTACTTTTTCTGTACAAATTAATTTACTGCATCAGTGATCGATGTTTATGTTTAGGCAATTTTATTTCTCAGTATGGTAAAATTAGACCTAATAGTTGCAACCTGTTATGTCCAATCTGTCACTGAAATTCAAATTGCCTTTTTCCTATTATTCAAGGAGCAATTTGGAGGAATTAAAGCCATCTAAAAACGGAAGACAAACAATTCTCTGTAAGGACTCAATAGCCTGTGTCATCAACCAAATCCACACCCTCTGATCTCTTCTGAGCAGGTTCTTTCAACATTTTTCTGAGGTTCTTAAACTTTCACATTTACCAAGCCGCACAAGAGGAAATTTTAGGTTGAAACCAAAAATTTTACCCTACCAATTTTCAGCCTTCGAGAGAGGTAATCAAAAGTTCAAAGATTATAATGTTGACTTCCAAATACGAACTCTCACCTAAAAAACTCCCAGTCTTCATGGCATATATATTTGCTCCATCCTTTTTTTATTTTTTTGCTTGTTTTGCTTGATCTGGGAGTATTTTTTTTCTTGCACAATGAGTTTAATTTGCAATTTCCTTCTTACTAGGGAGAATTCAATTATTTAGATGCATCAGATTTAAATTGTGCAGTGATGGATGCTGAAATTGGGAAACAAATGAGATCCCATTTTTGGACAAATTTTGTTTTGCTTGGTTTTTCTCATTGTTAAGCTATCGAATGTAATGGGTGATTCTTGTTCTAGACTGTGAATACAAAGAACATATCAAATGGAGAGAATGGGAGGGGACAAACTGAAAAGGTGCAAAGCCACCACAGGCCCCTTGCAGGGGTTGGGTGATGTCAAAGCAGGCTACAACTAAAAGGGGCCATAATCTGATGAGACTTCACTTCAAATACGCAATGACATCATGTTACAATATGTTCTCGCTAGATTTGGGGTTTCTTCAACAAAAAAACCCCAAATAAACTGTTGATATAATCATCCCTTGGTGTAAGAGAATTTCTGAAAATGCTTCTTTTGTAACACTCCCTGACTGCCATTTCTATTCCCAAGTCTGCCTTCCCCAAAAGAGTTTGCCCTGATTTTGAGGAGATCACCTGTAGACTTAGAAAGGCTGCATCTGATTAAAGAATCTCAGTTTTCCCTTATGGTTACGTTTGTACATTATTTGTGGAACTCAACATTTCTATCAAACACTACTCATCTTTTTTTCACAGTGGTCAATACTGGTTTGAAGTTTTTTTTCTTCTTGTCCTTTTGTTTAGCTTACAAAGCCAAATTAAATGGTGTCATGCCTCAATTTAAGTCTACTTAATGTCACATATGGCCTCAACTTATATGCTATAGCAAAATAACTTCATTCCCTCAGGGAAAGAAAAAAGACGTAACTCAAGAGGTAGCTCTTCCCAGCCACTGACACTTTGCCACACAGCTTTCTCTCTAGATCGAAGAGTATACAATTAAAAGAGGAAATCACTTGTTCAGAACTGGATATCAAAGCTCAGAGTTATTCTATATCAGCAGAAGATCTGGTGTCAAAATAACTGAAATAAAACTGAAATGAGTATCTTTGTTTCCTTTCTCACTCTCTTTTTTAACTTTTCCATGATCACTTGTTAAATTCTAAGACGAATTCATTTCCTCAACAAGGTTGCTTAGATCATCAAGCTGATTAATAATTTTACTTCAAGGCAGGACTGATTAATGTGGATTATTCAATTGATTAATACTGTTACTATATTGCACATCCAAGTGCTCTAAGTGTCTTGTTTTCATAATTTTTTTAATTATTGAAATAAGTTCTAATTAATGTGACTTGGTCTTATGTCTAGTCTAGAGAACTTCATTGTAACGTAAAATTGAGGACTTCGTGTGTTTTTTTGGGCGGGGAGGGGCTCTCCCAATACCAAAAAATTTAGAAAAGGCAAATGAAAACAGCATATTGATTCATAGCATTTTAAAACTCAGCTCTATGATGATATGAATCTATTGTTTACCCACATAAATTCACTGGCTTCAAAATGCCAAACTTACATGTGACGCAGACAAATGAACCACCAACACCTTCACCTTCTCACTCTCCCCAAGGTAAGTCCTTGCCATAGTCCACTGAAAAACTCCAAGACTCCCTTCCTTCCAATAGTGGTAAGTACAGGAAATCAGTCATCCTGCCCTGCCAGATGCAGGTGCAGGGAGGGGACTCCACCATACCCTGGCAGTGTTTACTCTGCCTGTGCAGAAGTTCTCCTGCTTTCAACTTTCCCAGAGACATTCTAATATGCAAACTGTGTATGCAATGTACACACACACACACACACACACACACTGCGTATGCAATGTATACACA
>NW_016107327.1:6456509-6475639 GCF_001604975.1 Cebus imitator | reverse complement strand
CTCTCTCTCTCTCTCTCTCTCTCTTTATACCACCCACTTCCAAAGATCAGAGTTCCTTTAAGAGCCACTGTACATATAGCTAGTTCCCCCGTCCTTGCTTTCAGGAAGCCTAAGACCTCACAGAGACTCTGACTGTCACAGCTTCCACTTCCCCAGTCTGCCACTCCTCCTGTTCTAGAGGAGCCAGGAAAGGTGCTATTCCCAGTGCTCGTGAAATGTAGGAAAAGGGACCTAAAGTCTCTGTTTTGGCAGTGAAAACTCAGAATTCAAATTCCCATCTAAACAGTGCTTACAACTTACTGTTGTTCCAGCAGTCTCTAACACAAACCAGAAGTATCTTTATATGAACTACAAAAGGCAATCCCCTCTAAGAGGAGAAATTCCAAAAGGTACTCCTTACAGATGATTTTTTTAAGTGTCTCTTCCGCTGGTCGTGACTGCAAGCACTGGTAAGTTTCTGTCTGCTCACCCCATTGCTGGGGACCTTTGTGCAGTTCACAAACTGCAGAGCTGCATTCTGTGGCCCTTTTCTACCAACCTTATATATTTAAAAATATATATGGGCTAGCCCTAAAACCTAATTCCCACTTACTGCACTGTTCCATTGGAAAATATGTGGTGAATTCCGAGAAACCAACTTATTAAGTAAACTTTCGGGAGATAATTCATTTATAAGCTGGGACTGCCTGTACTTTAACTGGTGGTTTTGAAAATAGAAGAAAACAAATGAATCAACTTTGCTATAGCAAATTTTCACTGATCTCATTTTTGCAAGGCTGTTTAGTCTCAGCATTCCTGTGCTGAGGAAGAGAATTTTTTAAATCCCGTTAATTTTATTGTGGGACATCAATGAATACTTTTTATAATGCATAATTTTTTTACTACACATCTCTGAATTTGTGCTTTTTATTAATAAACTATGTTTTAGAGTGGTTGTAGGTTCACAGCAAAATGGAGCAAGTACAGGGATTTCCCACATAGCCATGCCTGGACACACGCATAGACCTCCCCCCATTATCAAAAGCCCCCACCAGAATAGTACATTTGTTACAACTGATGAACTTCCATTGGCACATCATTATCACCCAAGCACTGATATGCTTTTTCAGTCTAAGCGTCATACATTCACTTTGCAGCTAGCTAGATGATAGAAGACAAAGAAGGTGGCTTACTTGAGACAAAACAGTCCCAATTGATTTTGTAACTTGTATTCAAGTCTATTCATTCATTATTTTACCCATTTATTCATTAAATGTGCATTTTACTAGGTGCTAGGATCAAAGGTATACAGAATGTGATTCTTCACCCACTCTTGGTTTTTTTTTAATAAATACGCACCCAAGTATTTAAAATGTTCATATCAGCTGGGCACAGTGGCTCACGCCTGTAATCCCAGTACTTTGGGAGGCTGAGGCGAGTGGATCACAAGGTCAGGAGTTCAAGACCAGCTTGGCCAAGACAGTGAAATCCCATCTCTACTAAAAATGCAAAAATTAGCCGGACATGGTGGCATGCGCCTGTAGTCCCAGATACTTACTTGGGAGGCCGAGGCAGAGAACTGCTTAAAACTGGGAGGCAGAGGCTGCAGTGAGCTGAGATCGTGCCACTGCATTCCAGACTAGGCAACAGAGCAAGACTCTACCTCTAAATGAATGAATGAATAAATGAATGAATGAATGTACATATTATGTTTTTAAAAAGTCTTGTGCTTGTCTGGGTGTGGCAGCTCACCTGTAATCACAGCACTTTGGGAGGCTGAGGCAGGAGGATGTCTCCAGGCCTGGAGTTCAGGATCAGCCTGAGCAAACATAGCAAGACCCAAATCTACAAAAAATTTCAAAATTAGCCAGGTATGATGGTGCATGCCTGTTGTCCCAGCTACTCAGAGGGCTGAGGTGAAAGGGTTGCTTGAGCCCAGGAGTTTGAGGTACCAGTAAGCACAGCTGCACTCCAGCCTGGGTGACAGAGTGAGACTCTGTCTCCTAATAAAAGGAAGAAAAAAAATCTTATGTTCTTTATGGGGGAAAAATAAGCTTTAAAATAACTATAAATGGGTCTGTTGCTCAAAAGCTATCATTACATTTCATATTTTGTGAATATTCATACTGTAGAAGGTCCCTCCATTTCAGTTCATAGAATACAACACCGTAATCAACTGTAGGGATAGATGAACTTTCTAACATAAACAAGAATCATTCTCTTTTATAGATTTCTTTATTGTTTGATCCTACTTTCGTTTTTTTCCCATCCAACTAATCTGTTCGCTCTATTTTATATTGTGGTTGTAGGCAAAGGTTTATCAAAACCCCAAAATGTAGCTACTATTGCTAAGACTATTCAGTTACTGCTTTGGACTCATGTCTTTTGCATCATTCTTCTTTCCACCAACCTCTACCCTCTCTTAAAGTAACATTTTGCTTTCTGGTCTTATCTCTGGGCTTGCTAACATTGCTAACATGTTACCTTAGAGTGAATTTAACATGACCACTGATTTCCTTTCACCACCTAAGAAAGGATTCCGTTCAATTATTATTGATGTTTTCTTTCTTCCCGTTATCACCTCTCTTGCCCAATGTCTGGACCATAGACTTTATTTGGGCTGAGGTCATATGACCTTGCATTTGCCATCCCATAGAAGGGTTTCCATAGTGCTTCTCATCCTAAGGACTCTCCTGCTTGACAATGCCCATGTCCAACTAGTTATTTTTATCTAATATGCCATTGGAACAAAGATATTTTTTTTTTTTTTTGAGACGGAGTTACACTCTTGTTACCCAGGCTGGAGTGCAATGGCGCGATCTCGGCTCACCGCCACCTCTGCCTCCTGGGTTCAGGCAATTCTCCTGCCTCAACCTCCTCAGTAGCTGGGATTACAGGCACGCGCCACCATGCCCAGCTAATGTTTTTGTATTTTTAGTAGAGACGGAGTTTCACCGTGTTGACCAGGATGGTCTCGATCTCTTGAGCTCGTGATCCACCCGCCTCGGCCTCCCAAAGTGCTGGGATTACAGGCTTGAGCCACCGCGCCCGGCCTGGAACAAAGATAATTTTGACACCCACTGAATGAACCAGTGAATACATTTTCAGGTGTGCCATAGCCATCACCCCAGTCCTGCTCTTCTGAGGCATTCCTCAATTCCATCATGATATTCTGATGACTCATTTATGGATGAGACCCCGAAGAGTCAGAGCAGACACAAAGTTGACTAAGCCACGATATATGGTTACACTGAATAGTTCACTGACTAATCAATGGGAGAGGCACAAATGTAAACATATGATTACAACACAAGGAAATCAGGAATGTAATATACCCCTGTACAGAACTGTTGTGGGTGTTCTGAGGAAGAAGTACCAAAACAATCTCGTAGGACGTACAATAGCCACCCGAGGATGTATTCTTTGAGTTGAACCTTAAAGAATAAGCAGGAATTTTCCAGGTAGGAAAACAATAGTACATACAAATGCAAACATTTGTGATCGGGGAACCCATACTGGTGTAAAACGACTACAAAGAAGAACTTGATCTCGGCTGCTCATTAAAGTTGCCTGGAGATCTTTTTTAAAATATTGATGCTTCTACTCCACTCCTAGAAATTCTTATCACACTGGGATGGGGTGAAGTTTAGATTCATATTTTTTTAAAGTTTCTCAGGCAATACAAACAGCCAGGTTCAAGTGCCACTGGACTAGAACACAGAATTTGTGGGAGGAAGTGGAGCCCGATCATGATGCACCTGCCTACCAAGCTTAGGGCTCTGAGCTTATTTGCATGCAGCAGAGAGAGAGCTGTTGAAGAATTTCAATCAGCAGAAATGGTTTCCACCAGAGCCCTTTGGAGTAGGAGGGACTGGATGAAGTCTAGACGCAGGGAGTCCACTTATGAGGCTATGGCAATGGTCCAGGTGAGAGACAAAAAACCTAAAGTAAAGGAGTAGCACAGTGATAGAGTGAAGGACATGCATTCACTTCTTCAGAAAAATAGATCCAAAAGACTCAGTGACTAATTACATATGATCAGGGAAGGAGAAATGCCTGTAATGTCTATTCCTCCCAAGTTCCCTGCCATTTGTCTCACTATTGTCACTATATGGTTGGTTTACTGCAAATGTTTGCAAGAAGAGTATTAGAATAAAAATCATAGTTTTGAATCAAAATGTCAGACACAACAGGACTCAATTCCAGTGTTACAGATTGCTTTTCTAATTAAAGCTAGCTATCTTGACACCATATAGACACACACACACACACATACACACACACACACACACACACACACACACACACGTCTCATAGGAAGGTTAAAAGAAATGTTAAAGGAAGACTCTAGTGGCTGGGCACGATGGCTCACGCCTGTAATCCCAGCACTCTGGAAGGCTGAGAAGGGTGGATTCACGAGGTCAGGAGATCGAGGCCCTCCTGGCTAACACGGTGAAACTCCATCTCTACTTAAAAAACAAAAAATTAGCTGGGCATGGTGGTGGGTGCCTGTAGTCCCAGCTACTCAGGACGCTGAGACCAGAGAATCACTTTAACCCAAGAGGCAGAGGTTGCAGTGAACCAACTTAAAGAAAAAAAAAAAAAAAACTCTTTCTTGGCTGGATTAGAACAAAGTAGGCACCCTTATAAAAAAGGAGTTTGACATATATGTCCCACAGATGCTATGTCAGTAACAACACTTTTGAATCTGAAACGCAATGTTACACACCATGGAACTTTACCCAGGAAGAACATCTGCAAAAACGACAACAGAATATTGAAGGAAGAATGATTCTACGTGCTAATCTGCCTTTTGTCCTGCCTCTCCTGCAAAAGACTTGGCAACACTGAATGCATGCTATGATGTTATCAGTTATGTTGTGGCAGTTTTAAAATGTAAACTTTATCATGACGTTTTGGCAAAGATAACCTTGTGGTTTTCTAAATAATATGAGTTGGCATATTAATCTGAAAAGCTATATTACTTTTTACTACAATCCTCTTATCCTGTGTACTTTTCTAGCTTTATTTAAAGAACTTTATCTTTTTCTAGATAAAGAACTCTTTACACACCTTTCCCACTTATTTATTTCGATATTTAGTCATTAATAACAGTGTAAATATGTAAGACCTTTTAGGCATTGGCATATGCACACAAATTTCCTTCTGTTGCACATGGATCCAATTACAAATGTGCACTTATTTAAAACTCAAGTACTGAGCACTATTATAATCACCAAACACTGAGACCTACTAAAGGCTTAATCAATTTATTTTAAGAGAGGTTAACAGACTACGGTTTATAGGCCAAATGCTCTTGCTTTTGTAAATAAAGTTTTATTGAAACACAGCCATTCTTATTCATTACCATATTGAGTATGAGTTGTTCAATGCAGCAGAGTTGATTGGTTGTGACAGAAACCATATGGCTCACAGAACCTAAAATATTAACTATGTTGACTTTCACGATAAAAGTTTGACAACCTTCGAATTATAGCACTGTCTTATATATTAACAACCCTCTCTCACATACCAAGAATAAATATTTAAGACAACATACTTCTTTTCTTTTATTCTCTCTCTCCCTCCCCTCCCTCCTTCCGCCCCCCAACCCTCTCTCTTTCACAGAGTCTTGCTCTGTTGCACAGGCTACAGTGCAGTGGCATGATCTTGGCTCACTGCAGCCTTCGCCTCCTGGGTTCAAGTGATTCTCCCAAATAACGGGGACCACAGGCACACGCCACCAGGCCTGACTAATTTTTGTACTTCTACTAGAGATGGAGTTTTGTCATGTTGGCCAGCCTGATCTCAAACTCCTGACCTCAAGTGATCTGCCCACTTCAACCTCCCAAAATGCTGGGATTACAGGTGTGAGCCACCACACCTGCCCTTCTTTACTTTCTATCTCTGTTGTCTTTGCTGAAATAAAATAAAAGAATTGCACTCTGACTAACATTTACTGAAATATTACACTTGCAGGGGACAGAGGCCAAAAGCTGATAATCATATCCTGAAATAACTGGTATTTTAACATTATATAAATTTAACTCTGCTAATGACTGTGAAATAATTTTTCAAATGAAAAATGTAAAATCGTTTTTCATTTGTCCATTGCCCTTTAAATTATATAATCTCACACTTTTTCCTACTAAGCAAGGCTGCTTCTGGAATCTATTGCATAGCTGTCTTAGCTTAGCTGTCTCGGACTGGACGGCCAAAAGGAGCCATCCTCAGCTTTCAGCAATTATCCAATACCAGATCCATAAGTCACCATCAGCGACTTGTTTGCCATATTTTACTGTGGAATAGATCTGAAGTAGGCTATTTTTCCTTGGTTTTTGGTCCTTATTCTTTAAAACTGTCATATTTTAAATTGGTCAGAATTTGTTCCTTTTACTCCCATTTGAATGACTGTAATATGCATGAATTTCTGCCTTCAGCAAGACTGGAACAATCTTTCACCTATTGACCTTAGAGATTAATGTCTGTATGAGTGCCAGATTCTTCAGAAACTGGCAGCCAAATGTGTTATCTTCCAAATAGTGAACTCTGATCTTATCATTCCCTTTTGAAAAATGCCCCAGAATTTAGGAAGCCGTCCTGTTGATATACGAATTATACACACTTTACAGGCTTTGGCTTTTATTTCCCTCAAATACAGTAATTTCCATGGTCTTTTCCAATAGATAATTTAGCCATCTTGAAATTTAAAATGTCTTATGCAAAACTCATGTCTCTCCATTTGGTTAAAAAATGATTGTGAGGGTAAAAGATTCTTAAGTGAAAAGTTAAGAAAAATGTATTCAAAGTGAAAATATATTCCATGAAATGTTACACTTTAGATTTTCAAGTATCCATATATATGTTTGACATCATGTAAATGAAACAAACAAATGAGGTTTGTCTTTCTTCCATTGGGTCTTCTAAAATAAAAATTACAAATATTATTTCCCATGTAAGTCTTTAAAAGGACCTATCTGTTCTCGAAACTACAGATTTTAATTCTCGACTGCAGTTTTGTAGGGGAAAATGCCGATTTGCTATATACTATCAGGAATAACGATGCTTGGTGGTCAAAACGAAACAACAGCATTCGATGGAACTGGCTTTTCCTTTTCCCCTCCCATTTCTATTTGCCAAACTGCCTGCTCTGCTTTTCATATAAAACTGCAGATGTCTTCATATTAATCAAGATTTTAATACATTCCAGATGAATAAACAACTTCAGTACTACAGCACGTACCAGTCTCCTTAAACCCAGGATTTATTAGAATTGCCTGTTCCAAGATCTCTTAACTTTAAAAAGATGGTTTATTGTTCCTATTTCTATAGCAGGGGTCTAATAAATGCACTGAAACTATGACTTTGTCCCTTTGCAATACAATATTCAAAGAGATTTCCAGCCCTACAGTGTAACATTATCCAAATCCTTTGAAACCCTAAGTAGTTTGCTCAAACTCAATCATCCATATACAGAAATCATAGACAATCGATACAAATGCAATATGTTAGTGATGACATTAGAGAAACAATGTCCCAGAACCCTCTGCAGTGTGCACCACTACATTCCGCATCCACTATGCAGGCCAACGTGGCAGCCGCAACATAAAGCTCTAATTAAAAAGCACTCTTTGGTGAACAGCTAAATATTTTGATTTTGAGCCTTTCCTTACACAAGGAATAATTCAGAGAAAATTATCTACACACATGGTATTGATTAGCTCAAGGCTGTGATTTCTCTAATTTCACACTGGTGATAGTTCAATGGGAGTTTACCATGTAATTTAACCAATCAAAATATGTTCAAGTACTGATATTTAAAAATTAAATTCTGCTCCACAATCATTATTTTATGTATTTCTACTTGTGCCATTTTCAAGCTGAAGGAAAATAGGTCTTTCTCTATGTAATCAAAAAGAAACAGGACAGGGAAGTAATAATAAGGTGTAAAAGCACATATTATAGCAATGTATGTGGCTAATAGCTTTTGTACAGCGTTAGCACCCCTCTTACTGCTCCCAGTTTACTAATGTTCTTACTAATACTGGACTCCTAAGGGGGGTTCTATAAATAAGACATTTATATAGAAAACTAGGAAAATATGAAAGGTTATAATATTAACATAGCAAACTCATTTTTAATTAAAGAAATAAAAAAGCCCAGTCTTTAGGGGGTTTGGGAAAATAAGGTAGTCAAATGAGACCAATTAACTTCATTAGCTTCTGCAAATACCTAGTTTTCTAACACATTCCTATTTTTCCATCTGCTCCACAGTTAAATGTGTCTACAAATTAACATTTTATTTATGATTCAGGTTCTGATTCATAAAAATTATGCACATATTTTCTATGAAAATCTAATACTTCATGGAAAAATACAGAGGACTACATTGCAACTTATTTACCAATATGTTTTTTTCTTGAACAAAGCAATCCAGATCATAAAATACCATAGGCTAGGAAATCGGCTTCATACTTTCCAGTTCCCTCTGGTTTTAACACAAGGTAGTTTCCCTGGATATATCCAAAGAAGTTAAAATTGCTGCTTTTTCTATGTCCTCCTTTTTTATTCTCATCTCATAGTAAATGGCAAAGGAGCTTCTTATTCAGTATCTTATAAAGTTCTCTCCACTTTGGTCTGACATTCACATTAACTTCAAACCCCATAGCGCATCCATAACGTGCTAGAAATGCTTTATATCTGAGTTTTAAACGCTCTGCAAGTGTCTGTGAATTCTACTGGCATATACAGAAGAGCAAAGCTTTCAAAATATGTTGCAGGGATAAACAAAAATCAGTGTGGTTAAAGGTGTATGTTTATTCCACTTTAAATACTTATAAAAACCTTATCCATAAGACAAACCAACGTTCCTTAATGCAGTATTTACTACCATTCAACTGTTCTTCAACTGAGAACACAGGCACTTTTACAAGTGGACTCAAGAGTTATTTAATTTCACTTTAACTTCTGTAAGTAACTCTTTATCCCTTGCTGACATGCCATTTTATTATTTTATTATTTACAGCAGTACTTGTTCATAAATCAAATCCACACACCTCTTAAGATACAGCAAAACACACAAAAAAGCAGAAAATAATTTTCCTTTCGAATCCAGTAATTCCAAGAATACATGTTTCTACAGATTATAATGTTGGTCCCTGGCACATGCCCTTTCTGATGGGGCACCAGACCCCTAGCCCCTAAAGTATAAATCACAACTGTATTTCCATTTCTTTGCACTGCCACATTCCTGGGACATTACTGATCTTGAAGGGAACCCTGTCACATTCAGGAAAATTTAGGGGAAACAGTCGGAGTTTAAAAGAATTAGACTCATTATATGCTAACTAATTTTACCTTTTATGTAGCAAAATTGGATATATTTATTCTATTTGATCTCCTTCAAAAAATAGTTGGGGTGCTCAAAGTGGTATATATATTTGGGATTAAAATTTTTTTGAATAAAAATACTTCATATTCTGTAGGAAAAAGGCATGTTTCCATTAAGATTTTGTGCTTCGAAAAATGTATTTGCTAATATGCAACGGAGCTGTCATAAGTCAAAGTTAAATGAGAGCCAGCATTTGGATAATAAAAAATATGGTTAATAAGAAATGATCAGCATGTAATTTGCTCAGGTCCTCTGGAGAAATACAGATATAAATTGGAAATCAGCATTAAGGGCATCGTACAACACAGTATTGGTTTGAACTACACCTCCAAAGGGTTCAATAGCAGGTGGGTGGGGGGAACTATTTGTAAGCGCCTTACACTTCTCTCAGATAATTTTTACACATGTTATGAACTCAAATACTTGCCCAGCTCTTCAGTTACTTTGACTCTGTGGTAGTCTTACTTGCCATGAACAAGGTCTAATGCTGTCATAGAGAAAAGCACAATTTTACAGCTGGAAGCAGCATTAGAAACCAACTTGTCCAGTACGTTGTTATTCAGCCCAGAGAAATTAAGTTCTTTGCCTAAAGTCCTATAATAGTAACAAAGTCTTTTCATTTTGGGCTCTAGACTCTATAGCAACTTCACCAGCAGATATGAATACTGGGGAATAATTGTGGGACAGTAAAGGCTGGATGCACCATACAATAAAAATCAACGAAGCAAGGTAAACGCATCACAAAGGATGCATTCACTGGTATATACTTATTTTGTCTTAAAGACAGAAGCATGTGTACTCCTAAATTAACATATTTCAGTCCCATCTTGATAGGGCCAAACTACATCAACCAGGTAGAAAACATGTTCCCTAGCAACAAAATAACAACATGTCCATCAGCTACTATCCAGGATAGCTGTCCATAATTTTGATTTTAAATCAAATTCTCACTTATCTATAGCCTAATATCTTTTAAAATCAATTAAGTTTCTTCTTTGCAGATGCTGGTTGATTTGTGGTCGTGGCTGATTTACAAAGTCCTTCTCCCTGGTAATTTACCAGATCAAGGTACCTTCTGTAAACATAACCAGAACGAATATGCAGTAGCACAGGATGTGAGTTCCTGAGCTCTCCTAGCCTCAAAAGAAGTAAGTAAGGTAAGAACAGGGAATGGGCCTGTTATTCATGGGACCAGCCCACTGTAAAAATGGACTTGTCCTCTCTGAATTTTATTTGATACCCACTGTTTTCTGCTGAGGTTTATGTAGCTTGTTTGATTACACATCTCTGTCCCTAGATTTCTTCTCCCCACCTTTCTTTTCATATGCAGACCCCTGAACTTCTATAATGAAATGGTGCCACCCCTAAGAAAGAGCTTGAAAGAAATGCACTAGCACAGTGAAAACCCCCAGTAAATGTTATGCAAATTTATCATGAGGTAAGCCAGAAGTACAAATTTGCTACATTGTGGAAAGGCTATAAAATAGCAATTTGTCTTACTGTATGTGCAATTTTAATGTATTCCAAAGCATGGGTATTGTCTATTTCTATTACCTAGATCATTCAAACTTTTAAGTGCAGAGTAAATATAAAGCACTGCCTTTTTAGTAATATGCAGTTGTGGCATATGCTTTTCTTGTTTTCCACCTCCAGTGTGGGCCAGAAACACATAATTGCTGCTTTTACTCATGTTATCTGATCATTACACAAAACATGAACCTGTTTGAGATTACTTTACATTTTTACAATTATTATTGTTAACAGGTACTTTCACTATTCTGGAAACAACTGGGAATTTTAGTAGGTAATGGGTTATACTTCTTAATACTTTACATGCAAAGCAAAAAGGAAGGTGGAAAGTTTAACTTTTTTCCTTCAAATGTATATAAAACTGCAACCACCTTTCACAAAACTACTAATATAATAACTACATAAGAATGCATAAAGTGCTCTTGGGTTCTCATTTTTTAGATATTTAGTAACTGAATGTAATATCTGATACATTCTTGCCCTGATATTTGATTTCTGATATAAACAAAGTAAATATTTTGATCTATACAAGTCACTTATATTCAATATTATAACATATTTGCTTCACTGATTTATCAATTTGCTCATCCAACAAACACCTGCTGAGTGCCTACCATGAAGAGCCACTGTGATCAAGGCTAAGAAGAAAGACAGGAAGATGGGCCGGGCACAGTGGCTCACGCCTGTAATCCCAGAGCTTTAGGAGGCCAAGGCAGGCGAACTGCCTGAGCTTGGGAGTTCAAAACCAGCCTGGGCAACATGGTGAAACCACATCTCTATTAAAAATACAAAAAATTGGCCTGGCATGATGGTGGGTACCTGTAATCCCAGCTACTCGGGAGGCTGAGGCAGGAGAATCGTTTGAACCCGGGAGGCGGAGGTGACAGTGAGCTGAGATCACGCCACTGCACCCCAGCCTGGGCGACAGAGCAAGACTCTGTCTTTAAAAAAAAAAAAAGATATGAAGATGAAAATGACCCAGTCATTGATCTCAAGTTTCATAACATAGTATCAGCTCACAATTTAGAAGAGTTAAACATACAGCCCAGGAATGCCACTCCTGGACATATACCCAAAAGAAATGAAAGCAGAGTCTCAAAGAGGTATGTGTACATCCATGTTCACTATAGCAAAATTCACAACAGCCAAGAGGTAGAAGCAACTTTCCATCACGAATCATGATGGAGGAATGGATAAATAAAATGTGGTATATACATACAACGGGATATTACTTAGCATTAAAGAAGAAGGAAATATTGTCACATGATGCAACATAGATGAACCTCGAAGGCACTGCACTAAGTGGAAAGTGCCAATATGAACAGACAAATACTGTATGATTCCACTTATATGAGGTACCTAGAGTAGTAACATTCATAGAGATAGAACACAGAATGGTATTTGCCAGGGGCTGGGGAGAGAGGGGAACAGGACTGTTTAATGAGTATAGAGATTCAGTTTTGCAAGATGAAAGAAGTTCTGGAGATTAGTTGCAGAAATGATGTGAATGATCAATTCCATTTTCCACAAAGCAACAGAAGTGTTCCTAAAACTGAGTCCAGCGTATTTATCCAGGGAGGCCCACCCTGCCCTGCTGCCCCAATAATCTGCTGTAGTAGATACTCTAGCCTCGTTTCCTACTAGACTGTTCTCATCTCTGCCTTTCCTTGTACTTCACTTAAAAATGATTTGGATACACACAATTTTATGTTATGTATACTTTACCATAATTACTTTAATTTAGCAGTTATAAAACATATGCAAGTATGATGCAACCAAAAGCATAAACACCTTAAAAGAAGAGCAGTGACAATTCCAAGGAGAGAGAGGTTATGTCAGGTTGGAGTATGCAGTTGTATTCAAAATGGAGCATTTCAGATGGGTTTGTGACAGAAGTAGAGTTTCTGCTTCTACCCTCAAGACTTTAAGGCTTGAAAAGAGGCCCCCTACAGTAGTGAAGTGCAGGAAAGGGATCCCAGAGGCCAGATAATTCTGAAAAGACTCTTAGTCTGCAGTCCTTTTTGCGGAAATGGGACACTCTCAGGAAGAAAGACAAGAGCAGAGCTTGGAAGGAGAACAGTGTTGGGTCAGAAATACAAGTGTGTGTGCAAGTGACAGAAAAAAAACTGACTTCGAACAGTTGTCGAAGTTGGCAGAACAAGGTGTAGAGCAACTCACAGGAGGACAGGTGGTTAAATGGTCCAGGTTTATTGAGCATGTCATTGGATCGAGTTCTGAAGAAGGCCCCAGCAAAAAAATACTTCAGTAAAGGCACCACAGATATAGTTTAAAAGAAAGGAACATTCTGGGTGAAGTCAAAAGTACAAGGAAAGGCAGAGATGAGAACAGTCTAGTTGGAAACAAGGCTAGAGGGGAGGCTACAGTAGATTATTGGGGTAGCAGGACAGGATGGGCCTCCCTGGGTAAATACAATGGACTCAGTTTTAGGAACACTTCTATTACTTTGAGGATGGAAACGATCATCAACTAAAGTAACATCTAAGTTCCTTCATGTAACTCACAAATTGTAATGATTAAAAGATTTATTTTAGAAGGGAACACTGAGTTCATACCCATTTCGATCTAATTTTTCAATTTACTCGCCATGATGCACTCTCAAGTTTAATGTAAATATCAAGCTGGGAGTGAGTTTTTGTAGTAAGACCCCCCAAACAACCAGGAAAAGAAGCCTGGGTTCAAACAACATGTCTGCTTTGACTTTTTATTTGACCTTAAATATATAACTTACTGTCTGTGAACCTTCGTTTCCTTTTTTGGTAAGTTAAAAAGGGACTAGATTTCTATACTGTTTCCTATCCATGAAGTTCTAATATTCTATGGCTGTCTCTAGGTGAACTGCCTGAGAGTCAGAAGTCCATTCATAAGGGATAGTCCCTGTTCTTCTCTGCCTGCCAGTGGCTACATGGAGCACCTAAAGGCAATAGGAAAACAGAAAATAATTGCCTCCTGTGCTCGCAGGTCATGGAACGACCTCCTCACTTTCCAATTTGTCAAAGATGCTTGTAGAGCATGAAATCCATATTTTCAAATGTTTTATATCTCCGCCTTACTGACTATAAGAGATATAGAGGAGTTGTGGCTTTCAAGTCTTAGGAAGAGCCATATCCCATTATGATAGGTGAATCTGAACAACTTTCCCATGTCTCTTCAATTTAGTTTTCTTTTTTTCTCCTTCAATATTCTGTATAAACTGCCAGAAGACCAGATGCACAGACACACATGCACATGCACGCACACACATGCAGACGGACATACACACTCTTCACATTTAAAAACTAAAACTTCTTTTGGTTTATCTGGCATTTGGAGTTGTACACACAGTATTCCCTTCTGGATGTATAGACTATATATTAAATAAAGACAGTTCTAAACTACATTATTGATAAGAGGTACTCTCATAATTGATAAGAATAATAATATTAAAAGGTAAACACCACTTCCTGTTCATTACCTTCTTTGCTTTCAGAAAAAAGTCACTTGCTTTGTTTCACATTTAGTAGTTGTTATTGATGATAAGGTTTGGATAATACCACTGGAGAATTGCTTTTATTCCAGCAAAAGAGCATTCTTAGAATATGCCCATAGACTATTACAAAAAGTACAGCTTGCCCAACATGAATCACAGTGATAGGATTAGGCCCAAAGGGAGCTATGACAACTCTCTACAAGTAACTGAAAGGTGCAAATGGCAGGGAGGGAAAAGAATTATTTAAAGAGGTCTGAGGTGTATGTGAAGAGGGATTAAATTAAGCAAAGGAAAATTCAGGTTTTATATCAAGAAAAAATTCCTAATGGCAATATGTTAAAAGAACAGCTTCCCAAGAAATGTGTTGGAAGCTGAGAGGCTGGAGGGAATTTTAACTTTAACTGAAACAATACTGGAAATAGACCAGAAGGAGAGAAGCCCATGCCAGTGAGAGATGGGCTTGTTGACCCACTGGCTCTTGTATCTTCTTTTCTATAATGCTATGGATTTTTCTGAAGAAAACAAGAGATTAAAGACTGAGAACTAGACTAGCAAAAATGACATTGGAGATATGTGGCTTCTCTATTTATAAAAGAAGACCACTTAGGTGGGTTTCCTATGGGCTCCCTATCCATTGGCCACAATAGGATAAGTGAAAATGTTTTGCAAACACAGAGCGTAACTTAGGTATAAAATAATAAAAATAATAGCTATCATCTGTTGAGTAATGACAATGTGCCAGGCACCCGCTACATGCTTATTTCATGTCATTTACACTTCACAAAAGCCCATGAGCTTTCATAGACAAGAGAACCAAGACCTAATATGTGCCTAAGAACATAGAGACCATAAGTAGCGGAAGATTCAAACCCGTGTAATTAGACGTCAGTGCCTGAGCTCTCCATTCCTGAGCTACTTTCAACAACATGGCAGCTAAGAAAGTTCACACCGAAACAAGAAAGCTAGTCTTTATTTTTTTAATCTTTTTATCCAGCCTAGGTAACAGGAGGGATGCCTGAAAGGCAGGTTACTCCTCGCCAGGAGTAGGATCAAATCATGAGCTTATTTTAAATTGACCCATTCTAGGTACAGTCTTGGCCAAGTTTGGATTTGTAATTTAGCAGAAAAGAAACTTTTGAAGCAGCCCTTTGATTCAATTCTTGTGACCCTTGTGAAATAAACCTTCTTAAGACTGAGTTATGGTATCAATTTGCTTCAATCCAACACTGTGATGCACTCAAGAGGCTAATATCTAGCTGGGGATCAGATTAGTTCATTTTCAAAGTAGTTCGAGAGGGCACCACGGGCATAAACTTCCAGGAGCAAAGGTAAGAAGAGAGCTGAAGGGAGTAGAGTGGAAAACGAAAGCAGCAACAGGAGGGTAGAGTCAGAGTCCAGGTGAACTAGAATTTCAAGACGATTTATTCCTTCCACACATTGTGCAATAAAGATTTGCCAAGTGCCTACCATGCCAGGCACTGGGAACAGAGCCATCAATGGTATTTCAGACTTTATGGAGCTTACTGGATAGTGAGAAGACAGACATCACCCAACAGCTGTTCACAGAGAATGTGGCAGTGGACACACTATGGGGCTCAGGGAAGGCCTCCCAGAGGGAACAACCCTTAAAGCTGACAGGAAGAAAAAGAGACAAGGAGGAGACTGACTCTAGAACGAAAGCACAGCATGAGGACAGGCCAAGGAAGGAAAAGTGTTTGGTCAGTTGAAGGAATAGAGAGCAAGTGGGGCTAGCAGAGCAAACGGGGGAGATTGGGGAAGAGAAAGCTATAAGATTCTGCACAAATTACGCAGGGAGTATAAGATGCATAAAGGACTCTGAAGTTCACTCAAACAGCCTTGGGAAACTCTGAGGGCTTTTGAGCATGAACTGAATCGCTTCCAAGATAATGTAATATAATAGTAAACGCCAGGGTCTTCTGATTAGGACACATCCTGGATTCAAATCCCACTTCTTTCATTTATTCACTAGGTGCCCCCATGTTTCACAGAAAAAAATGCTGAAGCAAAACAAAGCAAACTAAATAAATAAATAAAAGCAATGCCTACCTCTCCTAAGGTTGGCCAGAAGAATTACGTAAGCTAAGGTTGGAAGTTTAGAGCATTTCTGGAAATGTGGTCAGCATGAAAAAAGGCAGGTAGCAACATAAAATGGGACTATAAAGTATGGGTGGGGCTGGGCATGGTGGCTGACACCTGTAATCCCAGCACTTTGGGAGGCCGAGGCAGGCAGATCACGAGGTCAGGAGTGAAACCCTGGCCAACACAGTGAAACCCCGTCTCTACTAAAGATACAAAAAGTCAGCCAGGCGTGGTGTCGTGCACCTGTAGTCCCAGCTACTCAGGAGGCTGACATAGAAGAATCACTGAACCCAGGAGGCAGCGGTTTCAGTGAGTTGAGCTCGCGCCACTGCACTCCAGCCTAGACAACAAGGCGAGACTCCCTGTCAAAAGAAGAAAGGGGGCGGGGGAAGGAGGGAGGGAGGAGAGAGAAGGAAGGAGGAAGGGAGGAAGGAAGGAAGGAAGGGAGGGAGGGAGGGAGGGATGAAGGGGAGGAAGGGGAAGAAGGGAAGGGAGGGATGAAGGGGAGGAAGGGAAGAAGGGAAGGAAGAAAGGGAAGGAAGAAAAGAAGGACAGAAGGAAGGAAAGGGTGGGTAGCGGGTCAGACATGGGATGTGGAGGAAGAAAACCTTAAGCAAGTTATTTAACCTTTTCTTCAGAATCTCAGCATCTTCAACTGGAAAACATGTTTCAACCTCATAGATTTCTTTTAAAATGTCAATGGAAAAATATATGTACTGTATAGCACATGGTAAGTACTTAGTAAATTATTATTACTACTGCTAGTAATAGTAACAATACAGTATCATTCACAAAACCACATGAAACTTTATACTTTTTGGCATGTTACTCCAAAAAAGCAGTGGATTTCCTACTATCATAATTATTCAAGTGTCTTATGTATTCTTACTGCACTCTTAGGTGCTCAGAATATTTTTTCAGCATTATGTTATCTCTTCAATCTTCAAAATCCCCAGGAGAGTCATAGGTTCAAATGAAAATACTGATGCACGTGGAAAATAAAACCGCATAAGGAACACAAGAAGGAAAATATAGGTCATCAGAGTTCAACTAAAACGTAACTGTTACTCTATAAATAATGGATATCTTTTTTAAAAGTAAGGCACAATTTCAACAGAGTACAATACGAAAACCTGGAAACCTTTTCTTGAGGAGGCTTCGTAAAGCAAGCTCCTTCTCTGCTTTTGCCTGTCAGTTTCCAGGCTTCCAGAGTGTTACTGCAGTGCTACGGTCTGGCTGTTAAGTATGAATGGGAGGGTCTGAGAGGAAATTTGCATCTCTGGGAATTCATGTCCAGAGTCCAGGCCTCAGTTTGGCCAATGTTATCTGCATCAGAGCACCTCCAGTTACTAACAAAACAGAGACATTAGGGGCAAGTGGGTTAATACATTTTAGACCTAACTAAACACCTGACCTGTTTGATTAGCAAGAGCTAGGGGATGAGCTTTAAAACTCGGTGCTTGAACTTGATTCTGAACTCATCTTCCTTCTTGTTCCTAGAGTACCCCATACCCTCTGCAGTTAATGAGACTGATTCCCTGCTCAATTTTATAATTTCATGCTATTTGCCATCCTTGTCACATAGCATACTTGGCACATTACAGGAACCTAAGAAGGGTTTGTCTACTCAGTGAATGAGTCCATTGTCCCAATTTCTCTATTACAACATATATCTTATTTTCCTGTACTTATGAATAATTAGGAAGAAAAACAAAAAGCCAAAAGAATTTATTTCATTTCCTCCTCCTCCTCTCCCTCTTTCACTGACTATCCTCTTTTTCCTTCTCTCCCTTCTCTCCTCTATTTTCTCTTTCTGTGCATATGCTTTTTATTATTTTATTTTTAAAAGCCACTCAATGAAGAGATTGAGCAGAGGCTGTCCGGTCTCAGAAACGGTGGCTTCCCTGACCAGATGGAACTCTATTAAGCTTGTCTCCATGGAATGTGCTTAAAGGAAAGTGGCTCTGCTCAAAGTCCTATATATTTAAGCAATGCCCAGAGTTGCTGAGTCTAACCATAACTTATTACCCACCCCCTGCTATGCGGAAGGACTCAGGCATTTTACCTCGACAGCGTTAAAGAAAAGGAGGCAGGAGTTTTTAAACAACGCAGCAACAGACCAAACATCCTAAAACTCTTAAGTTTTTACTAGGGTTATAAAACCCTTAGTTAAGTAAACCAACAATTAAGAGACAGTAGCACAATGGACAATAGTTTTTGCCTTATAAAGGACAGACAGTACAAGAAGTCCCTATACCGTACATGTACATGTAAACAATCACTTATAATCCTTTATCACTTAGATCTTATGTTGTCTTTCTTTACCCCCATACTGTGGGAATCTTACATGGCCCTTCCAAAACAAAGTATCAGAAAATTATAGAGAACTGGTGAGTTCAAAAATAGGATGATTTTCTTTTTGAAAACAGCAACAATTTATGGCAGATACCTTTTCCTGGGGTTTTACATTCACACGGTATGGTATCCTTTTATAGAAATTCCTGTACCACAAAATATCTTTCCCCACAGTGCTTGAATGGTTTTTTTCCATTTTTTACACTATTTGAAGACCACAAATTATTTTTTTGAAGTAGACCTTTTGTTTTGAAAGTGCAAAAACATCTGGGAATATTAACTATGTGG
>NW_016107327.1:6434954-6455529 GCF_001604975.1 Cebus imitator | reverse complement strand
GGCTCACTGCAACCTCCACCTCCCAGGTTCCAGTGATTCTTCTGCCTCAGCCTCCCAAGTAGCTGGGATTACAGGCAGTTGCCACCATGCCTAGCTAATTTTTGTATTTTTAGTAGAGATGGGGTTTTACCATGTAACTTTCCTAACCTATATGTAAGAATGATTAAATAGGTTATTAGCATTTTCATTAGAATATCACACTTATACCTGTGATAGTGTAACTATTTGAAATTTAACAGTGCTAAATTTTGTCATGTAATAAAATCTTTTTATATCCAAAGTGTTTTACTCTTTCCAGACAGATACCATAAAAAGGTGTGGTACCGCCATTATTGTGATGAATTGAAATCAGGTACTGGTTTAAGCAGTTACCAACCTAAACTCTTTGGACAGCAACTACTCTTGTATTTCTGGAAACTATTACCCTAATTTGTAGAGCTATGAGAATTAAATAAGCGGATCAGGATATTTATTCCTGGTATTTTTACTCTGTCATTTTGTTGTAGCATTTTTAGTCTTAGAATGTTGAATACAAGCAGTTTACACAGAATTTTGTCAATACAGACGTATTTTTATCATTAACAAATTTCTAGAATATACTCAACTGAGTTGATTAAATTCCTTCAACAATTTCTTATACAGCACAATTAACCACACTATTTTTTCCCATTTTAATTGTTTCACTAAAATTACTTTCACTGGGATAAGATTGTTATTAAAATTATATGATGATAATTTGATTCATTTATCAATTTTGTCCATATTAAACATATTATGAGTTTTCTAAGATCAAAATTTCTACCAAGTTCAATTTTTGTGATTTAAATTTTGAAGAACTACATTTTGTCAAGATCTCATTCCTCTGTCAATTTCATTCAAAACCAAATTTTATGGGGTGTCATTTACACGTTTATTTTTATGTTATTTCTTTCAGTAATTTTCATTGTTAATTAAACAAAAGCCCAAAAGCTCTACTTATTTGTTAGCTAAATCAAGGAACTATGATTACTTTGTGAGAAAAAAAAACCACGGTGAAATAGAGGGAAAAAACAGAAGAAGCTTCAGGAAGGAGGAGGGAAAAATACGGGCACCATGAAAAAGAAAAGAACACAGAGAGAGACACACCAAGTATGGCAGAAAGGAGGAAAAGAAGGAAAAAGTCTTCAGGAAAATAACAGCACATTCCTCCAGATGAAAATAATGGAAACCAAGTATCACCAGGGGGAAAATAAACAGCTTCATTAAGCAACAAAGCGTAACTATTATTATTAGGTTTTAATAGGTTTCCTTCTAAAACTGTGTTGGTAAGTCAACTGTTATTCATGACATACATTTTTTAAAATATTAAACAAAAATCTAAATTTCAGGTGACTTAACAGCACCATCCTCCATTCCCCATCGCAGACACTCACAAGTTGCAACCTAACTTAATTCAAATAATTTGTTCAAAATATTTGTTCAGGGGTTGACTGTTGGGAACAACAAATGTGGGACAAAAAGCAAAGGCCAAAAAAGATGAAGAAGAAAGAGGATAATTAGATCTTTGTCTCTCCCTTCTTGGACTCAGGACTGGCTTTTGGTAGACTTTACAATAAATACAGTTATCCTAAACATTCCTGTTCTCTTTCCTGAACTTAATTACTGTTACCCAGTTTCTCTCTCTGCCTGATATCAAAACCCTCACAGTGTCCTAAGATCTCCCTCTAAGAAACTCTATCAGACATTTATTCAGACACCTGAAGAGCTCTCTATATATCCATCCTCCTCATTCATTCCCACTTCCTGTTCTTTCCATAGGACTGCTCTCCAGCATTGAAAAGAAAACAATCTGTTAGTATAACAACTATGGAGAACGGTTTGGAGGTTCCTCAAAAAACTAAAAATAGAGCTACCATATGATCCAGCAATCCCACTGCGGGGTATATACCCAAAACAAAGGTGAAAACCCATCTCTACTAAAAAATATAAAAATTAGCTAGGCGCAGTGGCAGGTGCCTGTAATCCCAGCTACTCGGGAGGCTGAGGCAGGAGAATCGCCTGAACTTGGGAGGTGGAGGCTTCAGTAAGCGCCACTACACTCCAGCCTGGCAGACAGAGCAAGACTCTGTCTCAAAAAAAAAAAGAAAGAAAGAAAAGAAAGGAGTCAGTAAATCAAAGAGATATCTGCACTCCTATGTCTGCTGCAGCAGTGTTGACAACAGCTAAGACTTGGAAGCAACCTAAGTGTCTATCAACAGATGAATGTGAAAAGAATATGTGGTACGAATACGCAATGGAGTGCTATTCACACATAAAGGATGAGATCCTGTCATTTGCAATACCATGGATGGAACTGGAGATCCTATGTTAAGTGAAATAAGCCAGGCACAGAAAGACAAACATCTCATGCTTGCACTTATTTGTGAAAGCCAAAAATCAAAACAATTGAACCCATGGAGATAGAGGGTAGAAGGATGGTTACCAGAGGCTGGGAAAGGTACTAGGAGTCTGGGGGAAAGGTGGGGATGCTTAATAGGTACAAAAAAAAATAGAAAGATGAATAAGACCTAGTATTTGACAGCACAACAGGGTGACTATAGTCAATAGAAACTTAACTGTATATTTAAAATAACTTACAAAGTATAATCAGATTGTTTGCAACTCAATCAATAAATGCTTGAGGGGATGGATCCCCCACTCTTTATGATGTGCTAATTTCACATTGCATGCCTGTATTGAAACATCTCATGTATCCCTACTATGTACCCACAAAAGTTAAAAATGAAAAAACAATTTTAAGAGAAAAGAAAGCAATCTGAGTAAATCAGTTTCTGATTTACTGACTTGTGAATGACTGATCACAATTTAGCCTTCTCAAAGGTACTTAAGAAATACTATAAATCTTAATAAAGTGTAAGTCAGGCATGGTGGCTCATGCCTGTAATCCCAGCACTTTGGGAGGCAGAAGCAGGTGGATCACTTGAGTCCAGGAGTTCAAGACCAGCCCAGGCAATGTGGTGAAACCCTGTCTCTACAAAAAATACAAAAATTAGCTGGGCACAGTGGCATGCACCTGTAGTCCTAGCTACTTGGGACACTAAGGCAGGAGAATCACTTGAGCCCAGGATGTAAAGGCTGCAGTGATCCAAGATTGCTCCCTTGTACTCCAGCCTGGGCAACAGGAGTGAAATCCTGTCTCAAAAAAAAAACAACAACAACAACAAAAAAAACAACTCAATGAAATTTAAATCTCTGTAACATTTAATTTTAAAAGATGAACGTTCTAGAAAATAAATTTTGATACACAGCCACAATATAAGCAGGCTAGTCCTACTGGATAGCTTCCCTCACTCCAATTCCATATACACAGATATTTAAAAGGTCAAACTTCTTTTCACAGTCATCAGTGTCGGTAGCAGCAACAGAAAGATAAAAGAAAAATATGGCTGTTTGAGAAGGAACCTAGCACAGGAATTAAGGGCATGGAATCTAGAGGCAGGATGCCTAAGTTGAAACCTGAGCTTCATCATTCACTGTTTATGTGACTTTGGACAAGTTACTTGACTGTTCTGGTCCACAGCTTTACCACCTGTAAAAAGGTAATCATAATAATACTTCAATCAGATTACTAAAAGGGTATGCATAGTATTTAGAGTGTAGAACATAGAGAGAACTATATAAATATTTGTTATAACTACTTAATATATATGGATTGTTCATAAGACATGTTTTAAAATTAGCTAGGAGTGCTTGTTTTCCTTTTTAAAAGTTTCAATCACAATGTTGCATCTTATGGAGGCCTTATTATAAGAAATCTGCCACCTGTCCATAATGGCTAATTTGGGATTAGGACAAGTACAGTTTTCTATTATTAATAATAAATCAATCTCTTAAAGTTTAGGTAGAACCACAGAACTTCAGGGCAGAAAGGATCCTAACAGTTCAAAGGCATCATCTCACAGACAAATAAGTTGGAGGCAAAAAAATTAAACAACTCAGGCAAGCTTAGAGATAGTGGAAGATTTGAATGTGGAATCTACCTCTCCTTATCCGCTGTTTTTCTTCACTTCCAAAGAGCAAGGGAAGAACTTTCTTCCATGGTACAGACACATTGATAATTTGGCCTCCTGAGTCTCTACTATAAGAATTATTGATCCTGGAGTGAGGAGGTTCTTTTGCTGTGAAGGAATTTCCTTATTCAAGGAATGCCATGGAACCATCATACCCACAACAATTCCCCCAACATAGTCAGTAGTCATGATGATTTCAGCTGGGTTTAATGGAAACTGCAGAGCCTCTCCTATGTAGATGTTACATGAACAGACAGCAGTCTCTTCTAACTTCTGGGTCTGATGACCAAATCCTCCCACAGTCAGCTGACTATCAGGTAAGTTGTTACTGTGCTGTTATCTAACTACATAAAATGCAGACTACTGAGATGGCCAAACAGGAACAGCTCTGGTCTGCAGCTCCCAGCGATATCAACACAGTGGTTTCTGCATTTCCAACTGAAGCACCCGGCTCATCTCATTGGGACTAGTTACACAGTGGGTGCAGCCCACGGAGGGCGAGCCCAAGCAGGGTGAGGTGCCGTCTCACCCAGGAAGCGCAAGTAGTCGGAAAACTCCCTCCCCTAGCCAAGGGAAGCTATGAGGGACTGTGCTGTGGGCGACAGTGCTATCCAGCCCAGATTCTACACTTACCCATGCTCTTCCCAACCCACAGACTAGGAGGTTGCCTCAGGTACTTACACCACCAGGGCCCTGGGTTTCAAGCACAAAACTGGGTGGTGGTTTGGGCAGACAGCAAGCTAGTTGCAGGATTTTTTTTTTTTTTTTCATACGCGAGTAGTGCCTGGAACGCAAGTGAGACAAAACCGTTCACTCCCCTGGAAACGGGGCTGAAGCCAGGGAGCCGAGTGGTCTAGATCAGCGGATCCCACCCCCACGGAGCCCAGGAAGCTAAGATCCACTGGTTTGAAATTCTTGCTGCCAGCACAGCAGTCTGAAGCCCACCTGGGACACTCGAGCTTTGTGGGGGCAGGGGCGTCTGCCATTGCTGAGGCTTGAGTAGGCAGCTTTCCCCTCACTGTGTAAGCAAAGCCACTGGGAAGTTAAAACTGGGCAGAGCCCTCCACAGCTCCCCAAAGCTGCTGCAGCCAGACTGCCTCTCTAGGTTCCTCCTCTCTGGGCAGGGCATCTCTGAAAGAAACGCAGCAGGCCCAGTCGGACTTACAGATAAAACTCCCATCTCCCCGGACAGAGCAGCGGGGGGAAAGGGCAGTTGTGGGTGCAATTTCAGTAGACTTAAATATCCCTGTCTGCCGGCACTAAAGAGAGCAGCAGACTGCCCAGCACAAAGTTCAAGCTCTGCTAAGGGAGAGATTGCCTCCTCAAGTGGGTCCCTGACCCTTGTGCCTTCAGATGGGGAGTCACCTCCCACTAGGGTAGACAGACACCTCATACAGAAGAGCTCCAGCTGGCATCTGACAGGTGCCCCCCAGGACAAAGCTTGCAGAGGAAGGAAGAGGCAGCAATCTTTGCTGTTCTGCAGCCTCCGCGGCTGATACCGGGCAAACAGGGTCTGGAGTGGACCTCCAGCAAATACCAGTAGACCTGCAGCAGAGGGCCCTGACTGTTCAAAGGAAAACTAACAAATAGGAATAGCGTCAACATCAACAATAAGGATGTCCACACAAAACCCCATCCGAGGGTCACCAAAATCAAGGACCAAAGGCAGATAAATCCCCAAAGATGAAGAAAAACCACAGCAAAAGGCTAAAAATTCCAAAAAAAAAAACAGAATGCCTCTTCTCCTCCAAAGGCTCACAATTCCTCACCAACAAAGGAACAAAGCTGGACAGAGAATGAGTCTGACAAACTGACAGAAGTATGCTTCAGAAGGTAGGTAATAATAAACTCCTCCGAGCTAAAGGAACATCTTCTAACCCAATGCAAGGAAGCTAAGAACCTTGAAATAAGGTTACAGGAATTGCTAATAAGAATAACCAGTTTGAAGAACATAAATGACCTGAAGGAGCTGAACAACAAAGCATGAGAACTTCATGAAACATACACAAGTATCAATAGCCAAAACAATCAAGTGGAAGAAAAGATATCAGAGAGTGAAAATCAACTCAATAAAATAAAGCGAGAAGACAAGATGAGAGAGAAAAAAATGAAAAGGAACAAAAAAAGTCTCCAAGAAATATGAGACTATGTAAAAAGACCACACCTACGTTTGATTGGTGTACCTGAAAGTAACCAGGAGAATAGAACCAAGTTAGAAAACATTCTTCAGGATATTACGTGGGAAAACTTCCCCAACCTAGCAAGACAAGCCAACATTCAAATTTAGGAAATACAGAGACCACCACCAAGATACTCCTCCAGAAGAGCAACCCCAAGATACATAATTGTCAGATTCACCAAGGTTGAAATAAAGAAAAAAATGTTAAAGGCAGCCACAAAGAAAGGGCGGGTTACCCAAAAAGGGAAGCCCACCAGGCTAACAGTGGATCTCTCTGCAGAAACTCTACAAGCCAGAAGAGGACAGGGGCCAATATTCAACATTCTTAAAGAAAAGAATTTTCAACCCAGAATTTCATATCCAGTCAAACTAAGCTTTATAAGCAAAGGAGAAATAAAATCCTTTACAGACAAGCAAAGGCTGAGAGATTCTGTCACCACGAGGCCTGCCTTACAAGAGCTCCTGAAGGAAGCACTAAACATGGGAAGGAACAACTGTTATCAGTCACTGCAAAAATATATGACATTGTAAAGACCATTGACACTATGAAGAAACTGCATCAACTAACGGGAAAAATAACCAGCGAGCATTATAATGACAGAATCAAATTCACTCATAACAATATTAACCTTAACTGTAAAGGGGCTAAATGTCCCAATTAAAAGACACAGATTGGCAAAATTGGATAAAGAGTCGAGACCCATCAGTGTGCTGTATTCAGAACACCTGTCTCATGTGCAAAGACACACACAGGCTCAAAGTAAAGGGATAGAGGAATATTTAAGAAGCAAGAAAAAAAAGCAGGGGTTGCAATCCTAGTTGCTGATAAAACAAACTTTAAACCAACAAAGATCAAAAAAGACAAAGAAGGGCATTACGTGATGGTAAAGGAATCAATGCTGCAAGATATATATGCACCCAATACAGGAGCAACCAGATTCATACAGCAAGTTCTTAGAGATCTACAAAGAGACTTCAACTCCCACACAATCATAGTAGGAGACTTTAACACCCCATTGTCAATATTAGCCAAATCAACGAGACAGAAAATTAACAAGGATATTCAGGACTTGATCTTAGCTCTGGAGCAAGTGGACCTAATAGACATCTATATCACTCTCTACCCCAAATCGACAGACTACATTCTTCTCAGCACCACATCACACTATTCTAAAACTGACCTCATAATTAGAAGTAAAACACTCCTCGGCAAATGCAAAAGAACAGAAATCGTAACAGTCTCTCAGACCACAGTGCAATCAAATTAGAATTCAGGATTAAAAAACTCATTCAAAACCGCACAACTACATGGAAACTGAGCAACCTCCTCCTGAATGACTACTGGGTAAAAAATGAAATTAAGACAGAAATAAATAAATTCTTTGAAACCAAGGAGAACAAAGATAGAAGTATCAGAATCTCTGGGACACAGCTAAAGCAGTGTTTAGAGGGAAATTTGTAGCACTAAATGCCCACAGGAGAAAGCAGGAACAATGTAAAATCAATACCCTAACACCACAATTAAAAGAACTAGAGAAGCAAGAACAAACAAATTCAAAAGCTAGCAGAAGACAAGAAATAACTAAGATCAGAACAGAACTGAAGGAGATAGAGACACAAAAAACTCTTCAAAAAATCAATGTAGCCAAGAGCTGATTTTTTGAAAAGATTAACAAAATAGATAGCTAGCCAGACTAATGAAGAAAAGAGAGAAGAATCAAATAGACACAACAAAAAATGATAAAGGGGATATCACCACTGATGCCAAAGAAATATAAACTACCATCAGATAATACTATAAACATCTCTATGCAAATAAACTAGAAAATCTAGAAGAAATGGATAAATTCCGGGACACATACACCCCCCCAAGACTAAATCAGAAAGATGTTGAATCCTAGAATAGACCAGTAACAAGTTCTGAGAACGAGGCAGTAATTAATAGCCTACCAACCAAAAAAAGCCCACAACCAGATGGATTCATAGCCAAAGTGTACTAGAGGTACAAAGAAGAGCTGGTACCATTTCTTCTGAAAAGATTCCAAACAACGGAAAAAAAGGACTCCTCCCTAACTCATTTTATGAGGCCAACATCATCCTGATACCAAAACCTGGCAGAGACACAACTAAAAAAGAAAATTTCAGGCCAATATCCATGAGTATCAGTGCTAAAATCCTCAATAAAATACTGGCAAACCAAATCTAGCAGCACATCAAAAGCTTATCCATCATGATCAAGTCAGCTTCATCCCAGGGATGTAAGGCTGTTTCAACATACACAATCAATAAACATGATCCATCACATAAAAAGAACCAATGACAAAAACCACATGATTATCTCAATAGATGCAGAAAAGGCCTTTAATAAAATTCAGCAACACTTCATGCTAAAAACTCTCAATAAACTATGTATTAATGGAACATATCTCAAAATAATAAGAGCTTTTTACAACAAACCCACAGCCAATATACTGAATAGGCAAAAGCTGGAAGCATTCCCTTTGAAAGCCAGCACAAGACAAAGATGCCCTCTCTCACCACTCCTATTCAACATAGTATTGGAAGTTCTCGGCATGGCAATCAGACAAGAGAAAGAAATAAAGGGTGTTCAAACAAGAAGAGAGGAAGTCAAATTGTCTCTGTTTGCAGATGACATAATTGTATATTTAGAAAACACCACTGTCTCATCCCCAAACCTCCTTAAGCTGATAAGCAACTTCAGCAAAGTCTCAGGATACAAAATCAACATGCAAAAATCACAAGCATTCCTAGACACCAATAACAGAAAAACAGAGAGCAAATCACGAGTGAACTCCCATTCACAATTGCTACAAAGAGAATAAAATACCTAGGAATACAACTTACAAGGATGTGAAGGACCTCTTCAAGGAGAACTACAAACCACTGCTCAAGGAAATAAGAGAGGACACAAACAATTGGAAAAAAAAAATCCATGCTCATGGATGGAAAGAATCAATATTGTGAAAAAGGCCATACTGCCCAAAGTAAGTTATAGATCCAATGCTATCCCCATCAAGCTACCCTTGGTTTTCTTCACAGATTTAGAAAAAAGTATTTTAAATTTCAAATGGAACCAAAAAAGAGCCCACATAGCCAAGGCAATCCTAAGCAAAAAGAACGAAGCTGGAGGCATCACCCTACCTGACTTACTACAAGGCTACAGTAACCAAAACAACTTGGTACTGGTATCAAAACAGTTATATAGACCAATGAAACAGAACAGGGGCCTCAGAAATAATGCCACACATCTACAACCATCTGATCTTTGACAAACCTGACAAAATAAGCAATGGGGAAAGGATTCCCTATTTAATAAATGGTGTTGGGAAAAGTAGATAGCCATATGCAGAAAATGGAAACTGGACTCCTTTCTTACACCTTATACAAAAATTAACTCAAGATGGATTAAAGACTTAAACAAAAGACCTAAAACCATAAAAACCCTAGAAGAAAACCTAGGCAATACCATTCAGGACATAGGCATGGGCAAAGACTTCATGACTAAAACACCAAAGGCAATGGCAACAGCCAAAATTGACAAATAGAATCTAATTAAACTAAAGAGTTTCTAAAACTATCATCAGATAGAGTGAACAGGCAGTCAACAGAATGGTAGAAAATTTTTGCAATCTATCCATCTGACAAAGGGCTAATCAAGAATCTACAAGCAACTTAAATTTACAAGAAAAATAAATGACCCCATCGAAAAGTGGGCAAAGGATATGAACACACAATTTTCAAAAGAAGACATTTATGTGGCCAACAAATGTATGAAAAAAATCTCATCATCACTGGTCACTAAAGAAATGCAAATCAAAACCACAATGAGATATCATCTCATGCCAGTTAGAATGGTGATTATTAAAAAGTCAGGAAACAACAGATGCTGGAGAAGATGTGGAGAAACAGAAATGCATTTACACTGTTGGTTGGAGTGTAAATTAGTTCAACCATTGTGGAAGACAGTGTGGAGATTTCTCAAGGATCTAGAACCAGAAATATCATTTGACCCAGCAATCCCATAACTGGGAATATACCCAAAGGATTATAAATCATTCTACTATAAAGACACATGCACACGTATGTGTATTGCAGTACTATTCACAATAGCAAAGACTTGGAACTAACCCAAATGCCTATCAATGATAGACTGGATAAAGAAAATGTGGCACATAAATGCCATGGAATACTATGCAGCCATAAAAAAGGATGAGTTCATGTGTTTTGCAGGGACATGGATGAAGCTGGAAACCATCAATCTCAGCAAACTAACACAGGAACAGAAAACCGAACACTGCATGTTCTCACTCATAAATGGGAGTTGAACAATGAGAACACGTGGACACAGGTAGGGGAAAATCAAACACCAGGGCCTGTCATGGGTTGATGGATTATGGGAGGGATAGCAATAGGAGAAATACCTAATGTAGATGATGGGTTAATAGGTGCGGCAAACAATCATGGCATGTGTGTACCTCTTTAACAAATCGCATGTTCTGCACATGTATCCCAGAACTTAAAGTATAATTAAAAAAGGAAAAAAAAAATGCAGACTATTACCATAGTGTCGAATACAATTAAACACCTGGTATTTATTAGAGGTTAATGGCAATAAATAAAATTTCAGTGACAAATATTTTCAAAGATTATTTATTACAGAAAAAGGGAGAACCTACCAACACAACAAAATGGAAACAGGGATAGTCTCATTGAAAGGAAAGTGTAACAAAGTTCAATATAGCTGAATCTACTGATATTTATGATACAGTTGTGGGCAGGTACTTTGGAATAATGAAGAAATACTTACATACCGCCAGACATTCAATGTAAAATTCTTGGGGCATTCTTCAGACTTGTTTACAGAATGAAATAAGATGTTGTGTCTAGTGGATGGGAGAGTTGTCATTTGAATATATTTGCAGTATCTTAAAGTATGCTGTGGGACTTATGGTTTGTCCCTTGATTCCTTCCTCGTTGTTGTATATTTAACTTTATGACCATCAGGCATGGTAAGTACCTCAATATCCTACTGTTCAACCAAGCATCAGAGTACAGAGAAAAAATGTTTCACCCCCAAAGGGGATGGAGGAGGAACAGAAATAAGGAAGAAAAAGAAAAAAACTTACAAACCTTAGCTGGGCTTTCATTCAAAACAAAAATTCCTTATTCAACCTATAAAATATTGCCAAAAAACCTTGCTATCATGCAAACACTCAATCATCAAGGTACTGAAAAATTTACAGTGGATTTCCTGCCGATTTGTGGGGCTACTGGATCCTGCTGTGATAAAACTTCCAAGAATATGACAGGCATTTGAATAAACCTTTCTATCACGTATAAAGATTTTGTAAAACGATGAACTTTAACATTTCTTCCAATACAAGTTATGGAACAAAAATTAAAAAAAAAAAATAGGAAGGTGAAGTCAAGGACATCACAAAAAGGGGACAAATAAGCATGTTGTACTCTAATCAAAAGCTATAGCTGGCTGAGTAGTTAAGATGAACGCAAACTCACGAACAAATGAAAACAAACGCACAGAATACCACTTTGATTTATTGGCCATCCGGGCACCCACTCATGCGGTAATGACATTACGTGTAGCACGCCTACCCATTTACTCTTAAGATAACAAAGATTATTAACCAGACAGCAAGAAACACATCATACTTTCAAAATATACATTTTGATTACCCACAGTGTATCCACATGATGACAAGCTACTGCATTTTCAGGGATTGCTCTCTCCCTCTTTCCTTCTCCCCATCAGCCAAGGTTTAGTGCTCTGCACTGGGGCCAATGGGCTTTCCTGCCAAACAAATCTAAGGAAAGGAAGGGGAAACAGGTCACAGGGCTAGACTGACCAGGATTGCCTACGCCACGGAGACAGGAAGCTTGGGCCTCCAGGGGTGACCCTTTTTGCAGCTGTGCCCTTCCCCTTGACACATGAGCACCAGCATATGCAGTGATCCATGAAGGCAGTGTGAGGGGAGTGAGAGAAAGGTGATGAGTTGACAGCATCTGCTAAAAGACATCCACGGAAGCTGCTATTGATGGCGGAGAAGCACAAAGTTTGGCAATCAGCCACCAGCACCATGTGCAAAAAGAGCTTACTTTTAAGGGCTAACTTATAAAAGTAAAATTTGAACAGTGATCATGGAAAGAGCAGTGATTATTTTCCTTTTGGTGCCACCACACAGGTAAACTATGCCTGTGAGGCTACTCAGGGCATCACAGAAAATGATCAATGTCAGATCAATAACATGCATGTTCTTATGCACAGCAATGAGGAGCTTCATCACTTCTCTCTTTCCTTCCCCTTCCTCCCTATCCGCCCACCCCAAACAGAAAGTGCTACCATCACGTTCACCCTGCAGATAGAAAAATATTAATTTAAGGCATATCAAAACACATTTTATAATGTATAAATATAATACCCAATAGACTCCTGAGAGATATACAAAATTAATCCCACTTGTGAAGGTCTTAATATTAGCTCTTTCCTCTTGGGAAGAAATTTAAATCCCACAAAAGCCCTTGATTTATTTCCTTCCTACACAACAGCAACAAACACTCACATAATTTTTTTTTTTTTTTTTTTTTTAAGACGGAGTTTCGCTCGTTACCCAGGCTGAAGTGCAATGGCGTGATCTCGGCTCACCGCAACCTCCACCTCCTGGGTTCAGGCAATTCTCCTGCCTCAGCCTCCTGAGTAGCCGGGACTACAGGCACGCACCACCATGCCCAGCTAATTTTTTGTATTTTTAGTAGAGACGGGGTTTCACCATGTTGACCAGGATGGTCTCGATCTCTTGACCTCGTGATTCACCTGCCTCGGCCTCCCAAAGTGCTGGGATTACAGGCGTGAGCCACTGCACCCGGCCACATAATTTTTAAGCAATGTAAAATATCACTTTAATGCTGAATACATGGAGACAGACAGAGAAAGAGCTCACTTAGAATGGGTACTTGGACAGCAAAGGAAGTACTTAGGGGTCCCATCTCCCTGAAAACATTGGATCATAATGCATTAATGCTGCCTGCCTAATTCAAGGAAAGAAAGCTCCCTGAAACCAATCTAAACCAGTTTTAAGACACATCCTATGCTTCATTTTTACACTGCCCCTTCCAAAGCCTCATTGATGTGGGTACATCACTTTCTATTTTATATCTGTGAAGAAGTTAGTGAAGTCTTATTAACACAGATATATTTAGTTTACCTTAATTTTACATTTTGACCCAGCAATCCCATTACTGGGTATATACCCAAAGGATTATAAATCATGCTACTATAAAGACACATGCACATGTATGTTTATTGCAGCACTGTTCACAATAGCAAAGACTTGAAACCAACCCACATACCCATCAATGACAGACTGGATAACGAAAATGGGATGCATATATACCAAAGAATACTATGCAGCCATAATAAAGGATGAATTCATGTCCTTTGCAGGAACATGGATGAAGCTGAAAACCATCATTTTCAGCAAACTAACACAAGAACAGAAAACCAAATACCACATGTTCTTGCTTATAAATGGGAGCTGAACAATGAGAACACATGGACACAGGGAGGGGAACTTCATACACCAGGGCGTGGTAGAGGGTGGGGGGCAGGGGAGGGATAGCATTAGGAGAAATACCTAATGTAGATGACGGGTTGATGGGTGCAGCAAACCACCATGGCACATGTATACACCTATGTAATAAACCTGCACATTCTGTACATGTATCTCAGAACTTAAAGTATAATAAAAAAAATAAATTTAAAAAAATTAAAAAAAAACACAATCTGTGATGGTTAATTCTAAACTGAAAGTTAAATGGGTTTGGATATTATCATTAATGAATATATGTATCTAATACATCAGGCTGGGCATAGTGGCTCATGCCTGTAATCCCAGCACTTTGGAAGACTAAGGCGGGCACATCACCTAAGGTCTGGAGTTCGAGACCAGCCTGGCCAAAATGATGAAACCTCGTCTCTACTAAAAATAAAAAAATGAGCTGAGTGTGGCGGCACACACTTGTAATCCCAGGTACTCAGAAGGCTAAGGCAGGATAATGACTTGAACCTGGGAAATGGGTTGCAGTGAGCCAAAATTGTGTCATTGCACTCCAGCCTGAGTGACAGAGCAAGACTCTGTCTCAAAAAAAGGGTATCTATTACATCTGAATGTCTGAAAAGGGGAATATAAACACTATATATTAATTCAGAGCAAAAGCTCATCAGATATTATAGTTTTCCGATCTTTCCTTATTCGTTTCACCACTGCAAAATCTGGCTTTAAAACAATGTTATTTTCCTTTCCTATTGCCACCAACCAGCTAGTTTTTCCTACATATCAAGTAAGAGAAAGTTAAGCTTAAGGCAAAAAAAAAAAAAAAGAAAAAGAAAACCTACATAAATCTAACTTGGGTTTTTAAGTTAAACATCATAGTGGAGTTACATCAAAGTGAAACCCGGAGCCTCAACTATTAAGTAAAATATGCATAAATCATTGTACTGACAGAGACCTGAGTGCCAAAGGCTCAGTGGAAGAATAGGTGTGTGTATTTTATGTCATTTACCTTATCTTTCTGGGAGGAACACACCTAAAAGAAAATTAGCATTTCACTAAGCTATTTAGTTTCAGCTCTGAATCAGGTAAGTTAATATCTGCAGTATACTTTTATGGGTGAAAAGCACCATACTAAATATAAACATTACTAAAGCCACAATTATCTTGATTTAACAGTTATCCTTGATAGCACGGAAGAATAAGGAGTCAAAGATGATCAGGCCTTAAGAAACAGGAGGAAAGAAATAAGGAAGAAAATTAACATGACTTAACTTTCAAAATATTTTTCAAGGATGCCACAATCTTCCATTAAAATTAATGTATTGGTAGATTTCCCTACACCCACAATCCAGTTAAAATACAAGATCCATCATATCCAAATTTCATGACAATGGTAAGTCTTCTTCAATCTGTGTGCAAATTATGAAATAAGGAAAATGTACTTCCTTACCTCCATCACATTTGGAAAATGACACCTTTTAAGTCAATAATGCAATACTTAGAGAAAATGGTGCCACAGGAAAATATGACAGCACAGACAATGCAAATTAGTGCTCAAATGGAGAGAATCGCTATTCATGTACCCAAAAACGTGGTAATTCCAATATTCTCTGCAACTTGTATTTTGAATAGCACTTAAAATCTCAGTCCTCTACTGAGAATCCAAGTTCTTTCATTTCTGATTTTCACGTTACTTACTCACCAGTAAATGCCTCAGCACATGACAAAGAAAGAGACAAGTATTTCCAACAAAGGGGAGATTCAAGTAAAGTTAACCCCCACTCTCTAACCACTTTTCCCTTCTAGGGGTCTGTTCTTTCATTTGAAGAGATTTGTGCTGCTAAGTCCCATTAATGCTAATGCAGGTAGTTATGCCCCTACCTAGAAGCTCTGCCCAAGCCTGGAACAGTCGCCACTCTTGCCTGCTTTACTGACCCACAGAACCCAGCCTCGCTGGTGATAAAACTGAAGAGTGTCTGGCAATTTCATCCCTTAATTGAGATCCTAGCATATGGCAAGAATCCAAGACCCTTGCTCAGGTTGTTTATCTTTCAGTACTTTGAAGTCACTAGCTGACTAGAAAAGAAATTGCACTGTAATTTAAAGTGAAAGCAGTCAGCTTGCTGCTTCTAATTTTTCCTCTTCTTTAAAAAAAAAATCTCCTCTCTTCCTCCACTTTTAACAAATGATAAATGACTATAACCATGGATCCTCTGCAGAGTTGCCCGCCACTGTGAATAGTTATTATAAAGTGATGTCATAAAACAGGTCATTTTTTACAGTAGGTTGGCTTCAGGTACTTTATAACACAGTTATTTTATTAACTTTGGATTATCTTTCTCTTTTTCTAAACTTTTAGTCTCTGCAAATCTCAAGGAAAAACTACCCAAATTGTGGAGAAGCTGGTGGGGGAAGGGAGAGGAAAAAGCTTAATTTTAATTCTGAAATCAAATGAAATATACCATATGCCACTGTTACCATAATCTGTCATACCACCCATGGCTTCTATAATCAAAATGTCCCAGAGAAGGTAGCGAGGAGCAGTGAGGAAGAAGGTAAAGAACGGAGAATGAGTGGCACTGTTTATACAACAAGAACCAACTTTATATAAGAGGATTACATCAATCAAACTTATTATGGAATTAATTTGGACACTCAGACAACTTATAAAAATATACTACAGCATTCTACAGTAATGATCTAATGCATTTCAGCACATGTTAGTATAACTACAGCCTTTGGCCCGTGACCAATACTACAGTGGTTTGTGTGTAAAAGAGCCTCATAGAGTGTTTATTCTTGACGAAGCTCTGTATGAATGATTTAAAATTCATTCAAAAACAAATGTACTTGGCTTCTCTTTATGAGGCAACAAAAAAAGCTTCACAATAAATGGGCAGCAGAATTTCCTCTTTGATAACCAGCCAGGGGAAAAACTTGTTTTGCAAAGGGATGGACAACACATCCTTGTATAACAAACATACATTTCAAACAACAACAAGGTTACGTGTGGTTGTGATGTGGTATTCAACCAGAGCATTTCTGATTGACATGTATATGAATACCATGATGTGGAATGTAAATAGAAAATGTTTCATATGCAAGTGTTTTAACTTCATATTACGGGAAATAATAAATACTGAATAATGTAATAGGAGGCATTTCTATCTTGGGGTTCTAATGACTAACCACTTGAGCTCTGCTTTTGTGGTTTATAATGTCACCAGAACCCTCCATGGAATTATATATAGAATAAATGATAGGCAATGTTGAATTACAAGGCTATCAGGCTATAATACATAAAGTAAGTACCTAATATAGCCTTATAAATTATAGGCTTTTATGGTCTAGCATTTTACAGCGTAATGTCACAAACTGCAGTGATACGATATATTGATAAAGGATACGATATCACATTAGGTTTCAAAAAAATGTCCCTGGCACTACATTAGAGCCAAATTATTTCACAGAATCACAGGCTCAGAGCTGGAAGGATCCTTGGAGGACGTCACACTCCACACTCCTCTACAGGCACCACCCAGACGCTGACTTCCCCTCATCCCTGCTCCCCAGCCTTGACAGATGGCCGTCCTGCCTCAGACACTCCCAGCCCTGAAAATAATAGAAGAAAGTGCCAGGGAAATGCCTCAAATGTCTACACCTAACACAAACACCAGCACCATTAAGTGGCGGATGTGAAGGTGATGTCGTTGAAGGCACGCCACAATTCTGTTTAAGCACACACGCTCATACACTTTTACAAAGAAATAGACCCTCTCTTGGTTTCCATCAGGAGTGGGAAGGGATGTAAAAAATAAAAACAGAGAGAGCAAGATTTATTTCTAATGTCTCTTTGTAGCACCTCCTTTTTCCTGTTTCAGATGCCATAATCATTACCTGATGAGAGTCTATACCTTTACTCAATCCCAGACACACACACACAAGTCAGACCCAGCACTACATGTAGTACCAGCGGATTCCAAAGAGCTCCAGGCTTCTTTGAGAAGAAACCAAGAAGGAAGGCACAGTACAGCCCACATCCAGTTCTTGTGAGATTTTGGGCAAACTAGAAGAATAACATATAAATGTTGGCATCACCCTTATTTGTTTCTGATCAATTCTTTTCTCTGTAAAACAATTAAAAGCAAAAGTAAATGATATTGTCCCACTGAGAAGAATGAGGATTTCCTGGTCTTCTACAGATATATTTGTTCCAAATGCATTCAGATCAAGGACTGATCAAGGATAATATATATTAATATAAACCATAGATTCAATCACCTAAATACAAGGACTCAGGACAAGGGCTTCTAAACACTGTCTCAGTCTTTCTCTCACCAAAACCCCTTTCCATCCATACTATCAATTCCTTGCTTACATTCATTCTAAGCAAATCAATCCTTATACCTGTCTTGCCCTCATTTTCTGCTTCCCAGTTGTGAAATTTCTCTTACATCCTATCAACAAATAATGCACTTAGGGGTGAAGAGTCCAGAGATATATAAATTAGTGTTCCACAGCCATTTAATTTCCTATGCTCCTACAGCTTTATTCGTCTTACGTGGTACTTTATCTGCAGAAACTTTTTTGAAGAAAACCAGGACTAGAAAATAATGAGGAAAGCAAGAAGCAATCTCAAACACATGTGAGGAAATTGTTGATGTAAACGTACTCTGATCCTGTTATTGTTATTCCACACAAATACTAAACAGACTTGAGAGAGGAAATGTCCTCCTCATTCTTGCACACAGAAGGCAAGTGGGAGGGTCTTGCTTTCTAACTAAAGTGTAAGTTTGGCCCAAATTGAGTTTGCTGACCCAAATCACAAGTCATGAAGTTTGTTCCACAGAATGCATGTACTGGAAATGTGAACTGTGGAAAACAGTGAAAGTTTATGAATGACTTACTTTACACAGTAACAATCATGGCTAATAGTCATTGAACACTATGTTCCAAACACACCGTGTCTGACATGCGTAATCTCCTTTACTCCTTAAGGGAACCCTAAGAGAAGGGAACTATTATTCGCTCCATTTTACAGATACAGAAGCACAAGGAGGTTAAGAAACTTCCCCAAATCACGTGACTATTAAAAGGTGGAGCCAGAAACTGTGCTCAGGCAATGCGACTTTTCCTTTCATAAATGTGATGATACACTCTTACTAAAAAGGCTTTAGGAGGTTTCTGACTGCCCAGTGCAGTTTGGAGTATCTTATCAGGCAGGTGGCTAGAATAAAGCATGCGGTCAAAAATAACGGGAGGAATCACAAGTGGTACTTCATTAGCATTTGCTAGTAACCTGCTGGCCTAAAGCTAGCAGAAAAAAAAAAAAAATCTTCTCACGTCCAGGCAAAGGTTTTTGCCTTTTGTTAGAAATGGGATCCTGTTTTTCAGACTCTTGAAAATACCCTTTCAGCCTTCCTGAGAAAAGAAGTAATTTTTTTAGGAAGTTGCTCCTGGTTTAGAGCTATACGAAAATTCTGTTTAAGAATCTAAAGTTTCCAAAAAACAACTCCTCTGCTCCATTTCCTAAACTTTCTAGAGTTTGGAAGGTAAAACTGCGAACATAGAGCAGCTATGAATATTTGTATTGGTATTTCTTCCAAAAGATCCCAGAACTGTTTTGGGGGGATGCACAGATCAAATGCCTTTGGAGCCAGGTAGGAAGGCAGAACCTGGGCAGGAGGCAGACACTGAGATGAAGGAGAAGAGGAGGGCCAGAGAGGAGTGAGGAGAGGCAGGGTGAGAAACACGTACATCGGAACCACAGGAAAGCCAGGCAGCTTGCAACCAGCACATCAGGCCACTAGACCAGGGAGCAAAGTTCAGGCTGGTCCTTCACACCCAAGCCTTAGTGGAGGCAGGACCCAGTGTTGAAATAACACAGTTCAGTGTTTGGAAAGAGGAAGTCTGCAGAGCGGCACTCCATCCGGCTAGCCAAGCACACATGTAATAAAGTGTGAGCTCACGCATACAGGGGGCAGTGCATGGTGGGGACAGGGAAATGAAAGGCAATGTGGACGTGCCAAGAACAATATTGCATCCCAAATGTGACAGGGCATCAGAGGAATCTTTTTGAAAGGACTAGGCAGAAGCCTAAAAAAATTAAGTTAAATTATATACAAAATGCCACACCTGAAATAGAAATATTATTTTAGTAAGAAATCCTACTGCTTTTTTTTTTTCCTTTAGGGCTTTACCAGGAACACCTGCAAATAAGAAAAACAAAACAAAAAAATCCAGCAAGAATAAAGCACTTTCCAGACTGACAAGGACAAGCAAAGAACACAGAAGATTTCTAAGTGAAAGGCACCACGTGGAGTAGAGATAAAAGAGCTTTTAAAATTTTTAGGGAGCCAAATTCAAGAGTTTCAGTGAATACTTAAAGTGCTTAAGTACAAAACACTTTCCTCCAATGCATTAAACGTACAGAGAATGACTTAACCACAGTGTGCCTGCTTTGTGCAGGAAGCAGCTGATACCTCTTTCTGGGTAATGGATGGGGCAAGCACTCTGTCTAAGGAAAGTACAACCAAAATCTCGCAGGAGGGCTGGCATGAGCCTCTAACACGTATCAACAAGCACCTCAACTCATTATCTTTTTTCTCAGCAAAGAGTTTCCACCAGGCCCCTCACTTTGAAAAGTTGCCTCCTTCTGTCTAAGGAAGAATTTCACCTCAGTCACCTGGTTTGGCACATCATACATTGCCACTCTTGCCTCTCCTACTCATGAGGACTGGTGTGCTGCACTAAGCTTA
>NW_016107327.1:6402454-6429954 GCF_001604975.1 Cebus imitator | reverse complement strand
ATAAATGTATTACAAGCACCACTGTACTACTGCAGAATATGAGAGTAGTCATTTTTATCATTTTCCCCAGAAAACTTTAGTCTCTGACAGTGCTAGCCTTCTGTCCACCTTTACCCTCTACTCTTTCCTTTTGGGTTTGAGCTTCCATAGGGAAATTTGTTTTCCAGGCCCACTGGTAGCTCACTCTTTCTCTTTTCCTCATTTCTTTCCCTCTCCTTTTCCTCTACTGTATTCATCATTATTCAGCTGCATTATAACACTTAAAAAAAAAACCAAGCTTTGAAAAAAAAAAAAAAAAAAAAAAAAGAAATCATTTGATTTTCATTGCCCTGGAGAGAATTAAATACCCCCAAGGAAAAATTCTGGTACATTCTCTGCACACATTTACATGCAGCCAGTGAAGTAAACATTTCCATAATTGCTCACTTCAGAACACGTTACCCAGTTCCTAGGTACAATAACTGTCAGGAGTCAATGAGGAATAAAGAATTTTCCTGAATCCTTGCACATAACCTGACTAGCATTAATAACTCCACAGTTGTACATAAGTTAAGAAATGGATTACTGCCAGACATCAGCCTTGCTCTGAACACTTTGGTCATGAGCTCCTCATGCTGCCATTAACAAAATAAATATGTTTTCTAAAACTTAAGGCTATTGATAATAAAAGCATTTTTTACCTTCCTTCTACTTAGAATAAAAGGCAATAGCCAAAACTATAGCTTTTTTTAACCTTGGAAATTACAGCAACAACATATGGCTTCCATTTACTTCCAATTTTACTCGTACTGTGAGCTTCTTTGGTGAAGTTGTCTTCTATTGCTAAATGACAAAATGAATGATGAAATTCAGTTGCTATGCTAGAAAAACAAAAAACAAACCATGGTGGTTAATCCCTAAGGAAAACTGGACTTCAGTTATGAATCATCCTTACCAGCAATCTTGTAAATCTTAAATAAAAGTCTTTATGTCCTAAAAAGTATTGTGAATAAACATTATTTTCTTTTAAACCCCTGGCAGAAAGGATTTTCCTCCCCCCCCCCAATCCGTTCACATTCAAGGTTAGAGAGCATGCCACCAGCCCTCAGTGATTATGTGAACAGAACTTGCCTTGTGCAAGAGGCTTCAATGAGGAAGGCGAGCACGAAGTCGGCTCTGTTTTTATTGCATGCTTGCAGAGCTTCTCATATTGCTGAAACTACAATGAAGAGCTGGGGAAGCACATCATAAAACCAACCCATTGGCTGTTATGGTATCAGTAATTTTTCTACAAAATGAAAATGTATATACTTCGTTATCAGATAAATCTTTATGTGCTTCTTCCATCTTTCCCTAACCACCACATTCCCTACTTACCCCCAGCTCTCTTGTGTGTCCAAGATTTACTTGGTCTTTAGGATGACTTCAGATAGATAGTCACTGTCTAATTAGACTGTGTAAAGGTCTGAGTAAACAAAACATAAATTCAAAATCGGGAGGAAAATTATTTTTTAATTTTAAAAATGTGGCTCGCTAGACAATCAACTTCTGCAGACAATATAAGTGTAGCTCTGTGTGTTATAAACTATTTATGACATGTTCAAGAAAGTTTTTCACCCAGGCAGAAAATATCCTTTTAATAAGCCCTTTTACTACAACATGCTATTATTGGTCTCTTTTTTATTATTGTTTTCATATTTTCGGCATAAATACAGTGCAAAAAGAAGACAAAAAGCAATGCTGCACACAACTGAAATGTTATACAATTTGCTAAAATGATGAATAAAATTAAAACTGCCTGTCAAAGCAAAATGAAAAGCAATTTTGTTTGCAATTTTCATAGCAGCTATGGAAAAGCAGCCAACTTGATGAACTGCACGCAGTCTGCAGTTTATAAGCATCCACAGTAACTGAAGAAGGTGCTTTGATTAGTAACAGTATCAAGATGAACTGCAGCTTAAAATTCAGAACCTTCTAACCTAGCTGTTGGCCTTCTGAAAGACAAATTGTACTCTTTACTTTCCAAACTTGATCTAAGGGTTAATATCAGACTATCTAGGTGATTATGAACACCTTAGAAAGCTGGTGTTTTATTCCAAATTTAAATTTCATCAATCATTCCAAGCACTAACACCTGTGAAATACGCATTCTATGCTCTTATTCCTGGGCCCCTCGCTGGGAACCCAGAGTACCGACTGCAAATGAGTAGACAGGGAGGTGCTGATACCATTATATGCTACCAAATTTTAACTCGAGAGCAATTTCTACTGAGTTCAGTGTTCGATGCATAGAAGGCCTTTTTTTTTTTTTTTTTTTTTGACATGGAGTCTTGCTTTGTCACCCAGGCTGGAATGCAGTGGTGTGATCTTGGCTCACTGTACCCTCTGCCTCCTAGGTTCAAGTGATTCTCCTGCCTCAGACTCCTGAGTAGCTGGGATTACAGGTGTCCACCATCATGCCTAGCTAAATTTTGTATTTTTAGTAGAGGCCCACCTAGCCTCCCAAAGTGCTGGGATTTTAGGCGTGAGCCACCATGCGTAGCCAATAGTAGGCCACATTCTTGAATGAAAAAAAGAATAAATGAATGGATGGATGGATGGGCGGGCGGAAGGACAGGCAGGCGGACGGACAGACGGACGGGCGGGAGGACGGACAGACGGATGAATTCATTTCCATCACTGTACTCCGTTTTCTTTATGATACCCAAAATTTGACTTAGATGAAATATTAACCTTTGTGAGGTGCCTGAGGAAAGGCCAGTAATGGAACTACTGTTACAGAGGGATAGCATTAGTCACATTACCAAAACTATTAATACACCTGCCAAATGACTGGGGCCCCAGTGCAGAATTCTACCAAGATAGAACTGAATGACGAGAAATGGAGGTTCTTTCTTTTACATAAGGCTATAAATAATGCCCAAGTGAAATTCTTCTCATTGAAAGTTGTCCACTGCTGACATCAATTTCTCTACTTTACCCTCCATCTAAAGTAAAAACATACAAAAGTGTAAACATTAAAGTGAATATTTCTACACTCAGTTGGAAAAGGTATCAATTAAATGCAACACAATAAATAAATGTTCCATGTCAGCATTTTGACTTAGGAAAGCCTCCCAAATCCTCATGTGGAATGTTTGAATATGGCCATCTTATTTGAGAATATCCCTTGGTATTGTCACTCATAGGTAAAGGTAGTGGAATTAAACACAGCTATATAAGAGCAAATAATGAAATTCAGCTTCAGAGATAGGATTACAACAACGTATACTTAATTCATAGGAAGCTAAATTTCCTCCTAAGCAGTGAGTTGAATTGTAAGGCTCATCTTCCACCAGGAGAAATACAGGTCAGCTCTCTGGGTTTTGCATTCAAACAACCAAAGATCCCAGAGTCAATAAATGCCACAGATCCTGAAGACAATTTTCTCTCTGTAGACATCTGCCACCCTTCTCATCAAGCCCTTGGCATACTATATTTGCAATTATTTATACAACATAAGCCTCTATAAGTGGTATTCCTATTTTTCAATTGAGAAAACTGGAGAAAAGAGTAGAATTTTTGAGTTTCCAGAATACGATAATCAACAACCTCTCTAGATACAACTATGCTTGAAAAAGTTGTCAAGATTCAAGACATCCTTATCCAGTCATTTGGAAGTTCCCATCATTGCACCAAGGGAAAAAAATCATCTTTTTAACTTCTTTTGGTACAAGAAATATTTTAGTTCCTGACAGTATCTGGCTCATAATAGACACTTAGTGATACTTATTGCAAGGAAGATTAGGAGGGAAAAAACAGAAGAAAAACTGTTATCCGAGGTTATTTTCTTAAACTGCCACATATTATTTTTAGCCCTGGAAAACCCAGGGCAAGTCTTTGGTTTGAATGAAGTCAACTGAGTATGTCTACCAATTCTTAGGCATGTCACCTGCCAGTTTTCTACTTTTTGCTGTATCCCATATCAAACTGTGATGCTGAATGAGATGTCGCATACTGTATTCTGGTGAATCTCATACATTTTCTGTGAAAAAAATGTCTAATTTCATTTCATCATTCTTTGAGATTTGAGCCTCTTAGTTACCATCTGTACCAGGTCACAGCACTTATATTTCAGATGAGTTGCCTTAATGTCAGGGCACAAAAATGGCGCATATTCACAAAAAAGACACTTCCAACAAATTCTTCTCAACACTGGTATTTTTAAATCCTCCCAAAACTTTCTTGTAACATCACGACTGTGTCTTCTTTTGTGTCCCTTACATGACAGAAAAGTAGCTTGTGCTCAAGTACAGAGAAGTGGACAGTAAGGTGGTAAATCATGGCGTGTATCATTAAGAAACACAAGATATAGTAGGTGGGTAAGGATAGTGGAAAGCCAAATGTTTTCAGAGAAACAGCCCCATTCGACATGAACATAGGGCTTCTGTTGTTGCTTCCACCACTACCAGCAGTGAAATCTTGAACAAACTACAACTTTACTGGACTGCAATTAATTCAGCCATGAAAGTGGGAGATGAGGGGATTATTTACTAAAGTAGTGGCTTTCAAACTGATTTTATTTGTTCTACAAACAAAACTTTAAGGGGAAGTCCAAGAAAAATAAAACCACCGAATCTGAATCTGAGGTAGGATCCTCAGGGTCCAGCCCCCAGGGCCCCACCTCCAGTCTACTCTCCTCATACTATATGAAGCCCTGGAAATCCCCAAAGCACAGTTTGAATCCACCGTATATAACGATCTCCAAGGTCACTTCCGGGTCCAGTGCCCAATGGTTTTCCCACATGTATTAGGCCTTTATTCCTAAGTCAATATTTTTGTTTTCTCGGTTGAAGGTAAATAAAGAAGAGGAGGTAACAGAACATAATACAACCGAAAAGCCCTGGGTACCCTGTTGATTAGCGATCAGTTTAATCAATAAATAAAGAAAAATCATACATATGATTCCATACAATTAAAGAAAAACCATAAGCTATCTTCCATGACAGAGATTATCAGCAAACACTTCTCTACCTTTTGCCCAGATAAGGGCTCCACAATGGGTTGTTGCTGCATTAACAGATTTTCTTGCTTGCACATGTACACACACACACACACACACACACACACACACACTCCTTAATTTCTTAGAGGTCTCTAAACAGACATTACCAAGAAATTTACACTAGAGAATCAATCAATCATTGCTCCAGGAGTACAATATTTAAAACTAGCTTTTCTGGATTCTACCTCAAGGTGATCTCACTATTGCAGCTCTTCAGAGATTTAACAACAAAATTATTATTTCCAAACTTTAATTGCGCTTCTTAAGATAGGTATTTATGATACTCTTCACAACACTTGGAGATTTTATGCTCTACTGTGGAATTGTTGGCTGCTTTGTTAGTGTTCATTTTTATATTTTAGGTATTTAAATAGTATTGTATGGCTTTATCTAGAAAATAAATCAATTTGGCAATTCATTTTTAGCAAATGGTGCTTCCACAATTTCTTGCATACAAAAATACAACCTTCAAGCAAACCATCAAAGCCTCTACCAGAGGATATTTTATGGCTGCCTCGTAATTTAAATTAAAAATCCATTTTTAAGACACAGTACTTTTTCAAAAAAGTAGTGCCTTATGATTAGCAAATTAAAGATGATTTTTTTTCTTACTTGCTTGCAAATAATTTCTTTAATCCAGAGCATGAGATGTGAACTCTAGGTAATGAATATTATCCTTGGCAAGCAGTAACTTACAATCTTAAAAGGTTCATTTTTATCATTGGTATTTTGAAGTTGCAACTTTGATCTATTACAATATAAAAAAGAAATGATTTTATTAACATTCTCTTTCATTACTGGATAATACTCTGCAATGCTGGTACTACTGGGGAACTATTAAGGGTTTCTCTTAAAGAGGAATTCACAGATGATTTTAAAATAATAAAAGCACTAAAAATTTCTTCATTTCTCTAGATAAGAGGAGTATACTATTTTTTTTTCCTGCTGTTAATTTTCTGCTGATCCTCTGGTCAATTTGCTTCTAGGTATAATTCAGAGACTGCATCAATCAATAAAGACGCATAAAGCATGGGAAAATAATTATGCTACAAATTAGTTATCAAATTTGATTCTAAAGGCCTAGGATCTTTTTTTCTATAACTCTAGAAAAACAGGTTTTCACTTTTAAAGTACTAGACACTAGTAGCAAACTCTGTTTTTCACCATGTGCAAATTACACTTGAATATAACAAAAATGGACATGGCAAATCTGTCCATTTCTTGCATAATTGCCTTATATCTTAAGAAGCAGGTTTCAGCATAAATCTTTCTACACTGCTATCTCTGACATCCTTTATCTCTTTCACATAAAGTTTCTTTTTAAAAACTTGATAAAATATACCTACATAAAAATACAAACAAGGAACAACTTGGTTATTATAAATAACACTCATATAACTACTATACTCATATAGAAATAGAACACTGTCAGCACCTAAAAAGTCCCCCAGGTACCTCTCCTCATCAGTACCCATTCCTTCTACCCTAAAGGTAGGCACTAACCTGACTTCTGTGATAGTGATTTTCCATTCTTTCTTTATTGTTACCCCACCTATGTATATAACCCTAGACAGTATAATTTAGTTTTGCTTAGTTTTGAACTCGATGTGAATGGTTTCATACTGTATGTATTCTTTGTCATCTTGTTTCTTGGGTCAGCTCTACGTTTGCAGGGATTTTGTCTTCTTGAGGATAGCCATCGTTCATTCATTTTCTCTGCTGATAATATGCCATTATGTTAGAAAGAATGAATTAAGACCTAGTAGTTCCTAGCACAACAGGATGACTACAGTCAAAATTAATTTCACTGTATGTTTAAAAATAACTAAAAAGGTATAACTGGATTGTCTGTAACACAACGGATACATGTTTAAGGTGATGGATACCCCATTTACCTTGATGTGATTATTATGCATTGCATGCCTGTTTTCAAAATATCTCATGGTTAACCCATAAATATATACACCTACTATGGACCCACAAAGGTAAGAAAAGTACATATTTTTTTAAATGATAAATAAAAGACATTAAAAGAAAATAATACATTATATGAATATGCACAGTTCATTCTGTTTACCAAACATCTAGTTTGTTTTCAGTTTTGACTATCACAGACAATGCTGCTAAGAATACACATGTACCTGTATCTATCTCCCATACATATCTGTTTCTCCAGGGTATGGAGATATGAAATTGTTGAATCATAGAGTTTACATATCCTTAAACTTAGTATATAATGCCAAACCATTTTCCCAAAGTGGTTCTACCAATTTACACTCCCACCAGCAGTATCTATTACTCTACATTGTGGCAACACTTAGAATTGTCACATTTTTTGCTAATTTGACAGATATGAAGCCCAAGAGAGTTTACTTTCATGATAACCCTTGTTACTTTGGTTAAAAGCAGTGTGCAATCACAGACAACACGGGAACAGCTGAAGGTATGTCCTTCTATTCACTTCCTTATCCATCTTTGTGTTTCAATAGCCCTAGTCAATTTTAGACTTTGTTACTTAGATTCTATTTTATTCATCTTCAATTCCTATAAATTTACAAAATACACTATGTAGATCTATCATCCATGATGAAAATATACCACTTGACAGGAGCACTAGGTACAAGAAAGTAAAACTCCTCAAAAAGAAGTTATTATCTGCCACTACTCACCTCTGTAAATATTTTTTATTTAGTAATACTACAAATAGCACTTGAATCCTTCTATCTAGAGACACTTTTGTACATTTTGAGCATGAATTTCATATATGCAAGCAGTATATATACTATTTGCCTAGACTTGCTATGGATTTGGGATCTGAGATTGTTTCTTCAAAAATACTCAGTCACATTTACTCTAACAGAACCCTATTAATGATGGTCTTGAGATTTAAACCTGTGGAAATTGGTGGATGCATATGGAACAGGAATTAGAATCAGAAAATTTTCTTTAAACAAACACCCTTTCTTTTAAAAAAAAAAGTATTGATTTTTATTTTACTTTAAGTTCTGGGATACATGTACAGAATGTGCAGGTTTGTTACCTAAGTATACACATGCCATGGTGGTTTGCTGCACCCATCAACCTGTCATCTACATTAGGTATTTCTCCTAATGCTATCCCTCCCCTGCCCCCTTAACTCCCAACAGGCCCCAGTGTGACGTTTCCCTCCCTGTGTCCATGTGTGCTCACTGTTCATCTCCCACTTATGAGTGAGAACATGCGGTGTTTGGTTTTCTGTTCCTGTGTTACTCTGCTAAGAATGATGGTTTCTAGCTTCATCCATGACCATGCAAAGGACAGGAACTCATACTTTTTATGGCTGCATAGTATTCTATGGCATATATGTGCCACATTTTCTTTATCCAGTCTATCACTGATGGGCATGCGGGTTGGTTCCAAGTCTTTGCTATTGTGAATAGTGCTGCAATGAACATATGTGTGCATGTGTCTTCATGTATTTATTTTTAAAACAGACTCTTGCTCCGTTGCCCAGGCTGGAGCGCAGTGGTACAATCTTGGCTTACTGCAACCTCTACCTCCTAGGTTCAAGCGATTTTCCTTCCTCAGCCTCTCAAGTAGCTGAGACTACAGGCGAATGCCACCATGCCCAGCTAATTTTTTGTATTTTTAGTAAAGAGGGTTTCACTCTGTTAGCCAGGATGGTCTCGATCTCCTGACCTTGTGATCTGTCCACCTCGGCCTCCCAAAGTGCTGGAATTACAGGTATGAGCCACCACACCTGGCCTGTGCATGTGCCTTTATAGTAGAATGATTTATAATCCTATGGCTATATACCCAGTAATGGGATTGCTGGGTAAACGGTATTTCTGGTTCTAGATCCTTGAGGGCTTGTCACATTGTCTTCCACAATGGTTGAACGAATTTACACTCCCACCAACAGTGTAAAAGCGTTCCTGTTTCTCCACATCCTCTCCAGCATCTGTTGTTTCCTTACTTTTTAATGATCACCATTCTAACTGAGATGGTTTCTCACTGTGGTTTTGATTTGCATTTCTCTAATGACCAGTGATGATGAGCTTTTTTTTCATATGTTTCCTGGCTGCATAAATATCTTCTTTTTTGAAGCATCTGGTCATATCCTTTGCCCACTTTTTGATGGGATTGTCTGCTTTTTTCTTGTAAATTTGTTTAAGTTTCTTGCAGATTATATTAGCTGGTACTCAACAAATATGTATTATATGAATGAATGAAAATAGTCTTATGTTTTTCTGTATTTGCTAAGTGTGTATGTGTGGTCACTCCATAAATTTTAAAGCCTTATAAGTAGCAACCATTTCTTTATCCATTTTCCCCTACGTTATTCAAGTGTATTCCTATATACACACACACACACACACACACTGAATTAAAATAGGCCATAAAACAAGAGCCACATTCTATAAGGTAGGTACTCTTTCAAAACATCTATAACACACCAGACATAAGTAAAGAAACTCATGAGAATGCTAAACAGAATAAGCACATCTACCCGGCATTTCTACTTTGTAATCCAGTTTTGCTAACAGAGATGTTCTAGTAAGTATTTGCTAATCAGAAGGACTGTGACAGCTTGCATAAAGTCAATTTACAATACTCAAGTTACAGCAAATCCATGAAAAATTCATATTAAATCCTGTCTTATTTGTTTATTTAGTCTCATGCAGATATTAAAATAAATCATTGCTGGGGTGCTTTGAAAATGTTTGACTATAATAGAGTTTACCACAAGAAAATACAGGAAATAAATGTGAATACTACTAAAAGCAGTAAAACTTAAGAAATTAACAATATTGTAATACTATGAAAGTTCTGCCTAAATGAAATACATACTCCGTTATACTACTGACACAGAGTAGACACAGACCATAGGTCCTTGAGAGAAAGTACAAACAGAAAGAAATCAACAGTTTCTCTACCAGTTATAAGACAAAAGATCTGTTCTTAATACATTCATATATTTAGTCTGACTTTCTGAAAGAAAAAATTGAGATGAGATTCAAATATTTCCTTTTTGAAAACGGAGTCTTCATAAATCTTCTAACAATCTTCATAAATCTTTGGAAATTCTAGTACAAAAATATTTCTCATTCTTAAGCCTTTTTGATTGAGTTATCAATAGATTACTATGCTCACTAATTGACTCATTTACTCATTCATGAAACATTTACTGGGGACTCTCTATGTACCAGGTCCTGGACTACATGCAACATATTCAATTATTTACCTGCTTTAGATGAAAAGGTGCTGATGCATGGTTATATAGATTCTTTTCATTGTTCTGAAAAATTGTTTCTCTCAATTACTTTTGAGTTATTACTGTCACAGAGCACAGACTAGTCCTCAGTTTCATTTAAATCACAGAGAAAGAAATGTACATAACCACCCAAAGAAATACAAAATTCACGAAAGCCACTGAACTGTACTTTCAATTTAATCTATCAATTTTTCTAAATGATGTCTTAGTCAAAGGTCTCTGCCAATTAATGAACCTTGGGCCAAATCATATAATCAATCAGAATATCTCTCAGACATATACTGCCTGTGTTTTGGCATGTAGACTGGGTCAGAATAAATTTGAGGTTAGGCTTTAGGCTCCTTAGGGCATCTCTCTCTCTAGCTGCTATTGCTAAAGCAAATTTAAGGCTCAAACAAAGTGATGCAATTACACTATACATCCTTCCTTCTTCTCTGCCTATCAGAAGAGAAAGTGAAACAGACCCCTACTCTACCCCCAGGACTTTTGCTCCCCTTTAAGGATGTCTTCAATATCCAGTTTACCCACATACTTTGTATTTTAAACATGGAACAGCGGGTCATCAAAGTGGCACACTATATGATTTCCTTGATCGTATGCCATCCTAGGGACTACTGGCCTTATGTACTTTCAGTAACAATAATAACGATAAAAGGCTAGTATTAGAATTAGTATGTTTCAAAACAATCATTGGAGAAGGAAATACCATCTTACGCTGTGAAAATTGGAAGCAGTTCACATGTAGTAACTGTGACTAACACACCTACAGCTTCACAGAGTGAAATTAAATCATTCTACAGTTTCACTTAATCAAGTAGGATCACATTACTCTTCTAAAGAATGAGCATACCCCAAAATAATGCAGCGTTGGCTCCTTGCCAAACAGCCAGGCCACAAACATGGATACACCTTGGACAGCGGACATCCTGGGCGCAGTAGCAGCAAAATTCTAGATCCTACCACTTCCCACGTGGAAATCCAGCAAAGAAAAACAATCTGAAGATCACATGATCCAGGTTTGTCATCCTCTGCATCTGCCCCCGTGTGTAAACATCTTGATGTCGAAGGAAACTGACTCATCCCTATCAGGAAAAGTCAGCTTTCCTTTGCTTAACATATACCAGGGCTTGGGCCACATGAGGTCTGGAAAGGAAACCATACAGAATACTAACATGTAACTTTACAAAACAAAAGCTGAACTGCTTCCAACATGTTCATGCTACAAAGTCCAATGGAGGAGGGCAGCAGAGAAAGATAGTGAGTAACATAAATGTGAACAAGACAACTATCTAAAATAAAAATTCTCCACGGGCTAAGAAGATAAGTTACAAAAAGTAACTGGAAAAATTCTGAATACAAACAGAATTAGAAAATTCAAAATTATGGTAACTATGTAGTTCTCTCATTAAGAGACAAATATTTGAAATACCACTCAATTACTGTTCTGTATTCAAAAAAGAAGTTTTTTTTTAAACCTAACAGGTTTTTGTAAGGTCTTTCATATAGTGACTGCCCAATACTGGTCAGGGTGAGAAACCACTACAGTTGACTAATGCTTCTTTAATAAAGATTCCTGATGACATCTGAGAGTAGAATTAGGACATGTAAGGACATACCACTCTATAAATGTGACCCATGCTACAAGGGAACAAAAGACTACAGTTTTAAGAAATTACATTGTATAAGTCCTTGCTTCCTATTTCTCACTTAAAAGCATAAGATCAATTAAACTTACATGGTAGACTTGGAAGAAAAGAAATGATAATAAGAGAGACTCTGATTTCAGTGGCAGATTATGTTTCCCAAGGTGACCACAACAATAACTGCCATCCCACGTGTTCCTCTGCAGTGTGACCTTCCTATTCCATCAAGAAGTGGAGTTTATTTCCCATCCTCTTGAATCTGAGCAGGACTGGGAACTCACTTTAACCAACAGAGAACACAGAAGTATGTTATATTTCTGAGCTTGGGCCTCAAGAGACTGCAGCTTAGACCCTAGAGTACTCCTTCTTGGAACCCAGACCCAGGCTCTGAAAGCCAGGGCAGACATGTGGAGAGGATTGGTTAGAAAAGGGACAACTACAACCCCCAGTGACAGTCCAGTCTGAGCTCCCAGATGCAGCCAGCAACAGCCATATGAGTAAGACCATTGCAGACCCACAACCCCATGAAAAGCAGACCCACCAATCAATCCAAAGAATCTTGAAAAGCAGTAAAAGTAATAAATTGCTATTGTTTTGAAACTACTAACTTTCATTACCTAACAATAAATAACTGTAACAATTTATATAATACTTTATTGTACCAATATGATGATAGACAGACACACTCAATGACAATATAATAGAAATGGTTATTTTGCAAATATATGTTTGATCTAATAGTGTATAAACAATAGTCTCATGTTGGCATCACTTTCCATCTCATTATTAAAAGCTAAATGTTTTGGATGTATTAGATCACAAAGTGTCACCAAAGAAAATTTAAATAAAGAAGTCACTACAAACTTTGCACACTATAATATTAGATTGGTGCAAAAGGAATAGCGGTTTTTGCCATCACGTTTGTGAAAACCGCAATTACTTTTGCACCAACCTAATAGAAACAGTAAAGTTCTCAAAAACATTTACAAATATTTAACTTTAATTTCAGCAAAGATAGGAAAAAGTCACATCTTATATTGAAAACCCTTTCTGCTCCTCCCTTCTTCTCTTTGATTCTTCAGTCAAATACTTTCCCACCCTCAAAGATGTATACATATTAATAATTTGCAAACATCAAACAATGGTGAGAAACATTTATGTTTCTCCTGAGCATTGCAAGCACAAAGGTGGATGATCATTGCCTATGACTTACATTTTAATTCTCTAACAATGCAACAGCTCTACGAGAAAGACTGTCTATAAACTTGTTTTTATTTTGAAAGTACCCATAACTTTTCCAATTAGCAAATATGAGCCCCTGAGAGCTGAAACTTACTTTTTCTTCCATCATATCTATACTCAGTTTTATAGAGCTTCGGGAATATACACTGGGGACACATTAGAGATGTGTTTAAATCTGGAAAAGGGTCTCACATAGTAGAGAAATCTAAAAATATCCAGTAGAGCAGGAAAACTGACAAGGACTCAGACCATGCAGATAGTATCTGGTGTAACAACTAAAGACAGGAAGCTTCTGAGAAGGAGCCGCCTGCCCTCTGTACCCTTCCACTCAAAAGGCACAGAAGTGACTGCAATTGCAGAGATTTGATCACAGTGCATGCCTATATCAAAACATGTCGTGTGCCCTATTAGTAACCACAAAAACTAAAAAAAATTTTTTAAAGAGACTTGGCAGTAGATAATCATTTCTCTCTTTGAACAACACCCTCTATATGGAGTTGACTTCCAAAAACACCAAGGACTGTTCTGAGAGCCTCAAAGCCTGCTTTCATGCCAAAATGGTGACCTGATGCTGTCTTCATGACCTGTCCATCAGAGGAAAATGATGTAGCTCTCACATTGCTAGCAGAAACCCTTAATAGGTGAAAGTCTACCTTCTTAGAAATTACCAGGCTTTTTCTCTTAGCATGCTCCCAAAGAATGGGGTAGATCTAGGGCCTGGGGAAGTACTCAGAGAGATGGGGCGGGGGTAAGGAGGGGATGTTTACAGAGTCCATTCACTTACAGATAAATACCTGTCTGCTGCAACTTCTGGAACAAACAAGTCTATATCTGAAGACAAGGGTACCAACCCCCTAACAAGCAATTATTTCCATTCAGAATATGCTTTTGGGTAATGGCTTGTGGTGTGATTCATTATTCATTTCACCTTCATGAAACAATTGTAGCTAACCAACACTAGACTTGGAGTCAGAGGTTCAATGTCCAAATCATGACCCAGCCAGTAGATCACTAAGTGACAATGAGTCTCAATTTTCCTTTCTATAAAAGGGAGTCGGACCAGATGAACTTGAAGAGTCTCTCCACTCTTCTGCATTCCATTCCAACCTTCTGTTCTTCAGAATCCAATGGAAAAGCTCTTGCTTCTATATGCTGTTTTATTTGCATAGATTATCTAGTGTGGTTTTTTCTCACTACCCATTTGTTTGTAGATGGTGGGCAAGGCTGTGGAGGAGGAGGTGAGAGAAAGGAGTGTGTGGGGGAGCATTCTGAGGCATAAGACACACATACCAGGTAGGTCACGCAACAGCCCTTACCCAGGCACACCACCTCTGCGGTTCCATGGCTCAAGCTAGCAGTGGTAGGCTAGCACCTAGGTGACACATCACATCCCAAAAGCAGGTGTACAACAAGCCTTCCATTAACTGGCCTCCATTTCTGAGGACACATATAGATTGGAGGATATTTTGTGATATTTTCATGGAAAGTGGAGTTTCTAGGGTTAAATAAGATAGCGTTGAGGTCGGCTGGGTACACAGAAGTTTCATGTGCTATGTCATGGTTGGGCAAACATTCCCTGGGATCATATAAACATAAGATGCCTGACTTGGCTATATTAAACACTTCCACCATAATAAAGGTATGTTTCCTTATTTTTCTCTCTAGGAGTAATGACACATTCAAAACAAAGAATCAAGGTGGATAAAGCACAGAGTCCTAGACTGCAGTTCTGCCCTGGATTCAAAACAGTTTCTCCATGGGAAAATCTGGTATGCTATTTGCTAAATAATTAAGAATATAAGTTATCAACCAGAGAAAAAGGTGTGCCCATATTGAGAATTTAAAAGCTCTTATGTTTTAGCAAGTACTCTAAATTATACATGACATTGGAAGAAAAAAATCACAAGCAATACAAAATATTGTAAAATATAAATATTCAGATATACCAATTGTGTGAGACACTATCAGTTGCATACTTCAAAATCTATGCTCCATTTAAATGAGAGGTGAGTGCTGTTACTTTATGGGACTTATGGGAAGGTTGTTCAAAGGAAGTCAACTCAGATAGCAAGGCCTCTGTTAGCCCTTTTCTACCTTCCTCCTTTTCCTAACCTCCAACAGGACATGGTGACGTGAACTCTGGCAGGCACTGTAGCCTATGTGACAATGGCAGTCATGTGCTAGGAAGCAGAGCACCAAGTAAAAAAGTCTTGGTGCCTGAAGAACCACCGAGTCCCCAGACCAGCTCTGGACTGCTGTATCTCTAGAATTCTACAAAAGAAGGAAACTTCTTTCTAATTCAAGCTGTTGTTATTTTGGGGTTTCCTATTATATGTAATTATTTGGCTTGTGAATTTATTCAAATGCTACTTTCAACCTTTGACATCTAAGCTATAGATCAAATCTACTTTTGGGGCCCAAACTCCCACTTGGTATGAATGGATTTTTAATTGTACAGTGGGGAACAGATATCTGAGATAGTTAATTATTCAACAAAAAATATTTGGTTAACTAAAAAAAAAAAAAAAATCTGAGAGTAAATTCAATTTGTTTTTGCCATGTCAATACAAAAATAGGTTGTTCAGGAAATTCACTGAAGTTTTTGATTTCTCAATCTTCTCATTTTAAAATGAAGATAATATTGACCTACCTCAAGAGCACAGAGGATTAACTAATTAACAATTGTCAATCACCATGAAAATATAAATTTTAAGAAGCAATAAGCCTTTTCATTAAACTATTAATGGCTGTGCTAGAAATTTCTTCCTTCACTGGAGAAAATTTACATTTGATAAGCACCAAAGGCTCATAGCATAGTAAGAATAAAACTTAAATGAAAATTATATCTGAAGACAGTTCATGACATTTTAACAAAACCATTAAGGCAAAAGATGCTACTATCAAATATCTTCTCTTGGAGACAGGCTCAACATAACTCTGTTGAATTAAGAGACCTCATGTGGTGGTCCACACATTCTTGTATTCTACATATTCTGAAACTGCACAAACCTAACTCTCTTCTTAACAGTTGTTCATAAACTCTACCATACTTGATTCTCTTTAAGGTGCTCATCGGACAACCTAATGTGAAACAGACTTTTATTATTTCCAGGTTACTAACTGACTACATACTCGTTTTGTGTGTGTGTGTGTGCAAACCTACAGCACTTTTTACACACACAATTCCCCAAGAGGACTCTTGAATATTCTGAGTGTGCAAATGCTGTGACAGAATTCTACACTTACAAAATTATTTTCTGAGATACCAGAATTTGAACTCAGAGTCTTTTTATTCATCTATAATTCTCTACCTAGAATGTCTGCCTTTCCCTTCCATCCCGCATCTTCCTTTTAATTTCCTAATGATTACTCTGGGCAGAGTTCACCTTCAGATTCTTCCACATGGCATCTCCTATCAGCTCCTATGAACACTTGCCTCTCCCTTCTTTGGAGAGTCATAGAATTTACCATCCATATTAGTCATTCTGGTATATAACGATGTATTGCCATATGCAACATACATTTTCAGGTATACCTGTCATTGTCAAATACTGTACATGCGTTTTGTTCCTCAAGTGCACAGTTAAGATTCTAGGCAACAGGTTTCATGACTCATATTTCTTTTTTGCCCTCATAATGCTCAGCAGAAGATGTGAATATAGCAAAACTCACTAACACATACACAGTAAGTATGTTGCTTTAATACGTTTGGTGCACTGCAAAAACAGTCAGCTGTCTTTATGGTCATTTGTTACACAAATGCACTTCTTTAGGCACTATCTTCCTGGAAACACAAACTACAACTCTCCCATATTTAAATGACCTCACTTAGACCCAATGATTTTCCAAACTATTGATCACCTGAACATCTATTACAGCTAGACCAATTCCATGATGCTTACGCTTGCCTACTAAGAATGGGGTATAAATACTTTTCATTGCACTAAACTGAGATTAATATATGTTTTAATTTCAGAGCTAATTTATAAAACTAGAGATAAATCTTTTAAAACCATTCTAAAAGTTGCATCGATAATTCTGTTACTAAATAAATACGCTACAAGTAAAAAATGTTTTAGTGATATCCGTTGCATGATATCTTTTTATATATACCAGAGTTAGGCTAAAAACTCATAGCAGGGCCTTAATTTTTAATATTTTGTATAGAATTAACCTAGAATACAATGTTAATTTTATTCACTGGGTTTGGGAAACAGGTCTTTCTTCTTTATTCCCAAAACATAACATTCTTTATTTAAAGAATGTTAAACGTCAAGACCTTCCTAAAAAGGTAATAAATGCAATTAAACTAATTCTCATTTCCTCCATTTGGCAGTTATCCTTAGCAGCAATAACACATTAGTTCTTTCTGAATTTTAGAAGGGGAGAATTTTAAGATGGAATGCCAAATAATAACTCATACTAATTCTTTCAAAATATTTCAGGATTCTGGAAGACATTCAAATCTGGACTATGACTCATGTGAGTTACTCTTAAAGGAAACACTATCTTCTTTAATAATACCAATACTACTAACACTAATAATACAGAATGTTTACCACATCCCTTCACTGTCCAAGCACCTTGCCACGATGACACATCTACCAGCTCATTTAATGGCCACAACAGTAAAAGGCAGGCAATGGTAGCACCTTTATAGGTAAGAGAACTTTGGATTAAACATTTAAGTAATCTGTCTAAGGACATACAACCAGCTTTGGGAGAACTGTGATTTTCATTTTAGTCAGCCCCTCCATCTATTACAGTGACATTTCTACCAGTCCCATTAACCACACAACACTTTTTACTCATTTTAACATTCTGAAGTTTTGTTAATTCATTTCTCCTGTAGAAGATTGGTAAGAATTAATTACTACTGAATGATTACATTGATTTTTTTTAAGCTAATGGAATTTTTAATGAAATAATACGAAGGGAGATGATGGGAAACTGCAAGACTGAAAATCAGATATAAAAGCAGCCTGTTAAGATTCGTGAGATGGCCATAGATTCTAAGCGATGAACAGTAAAATTAAATGTCTGGTAATTTCTTTCTTTGGGGGGGAAGGTGGGCATAACCAATAATTCCTTAGTAATAAGATTTCCCATGGAGATGGACCTTAGTATATTTTTTTCAAAAAGGAAAGAAAGCCCTACATGCTCTAATCCTATGAGACTAAAGCACCCTTCTTAGCTTCCATTTGCTGGATTTCAATAAGGCATTAAACCTTGTATGTCAAAATGCCTCATATTGAAAGACAAGCTAGCCAGCCTTAATGCTTTATACATCCTGCTTTTACAGACAAGATTTGTCGGGTGTCATTTCCACTTGCTACAACAATCCCAGCTACGAGAGGCCTTATAAGTAGTAATCAATCTGAGAAGAAGAGATCCTTCTTTATTAAAAAGAAAAAGAAAGAAAAAGCTGAATCAGAAACAGTGTTACAAAAATTGGAGTAAGGCTGGAGAGAAACTTAGGCAAGTCAAAAAGAAAACCAAACCACAATTCAAGAAAACAGAAAGTACTTAAGTGGCCTGATGTCTACCTTTTGGTTCTGGCCTAAGTACACAACTAGTGCTTTCAACAATTCTACCCGGAAAAGTATTTCAGATTTAAAACAAGCAGAAAGGGAACCCACTATCCAAACCTGCTTCTTCTTATTCCTCGTAAAGAGTGATGGCCACCAAATACAGCTGAGGAATTCAGAAACACAACTAATCAATTACCACATCTGGATGATTTTACCTCTCATGTATTTATTGAATTTGGCCATCCCCTCCACCGTATGACCATCTGCATTGGTTCTGATCCCATCATCTCTTACTAGTACAATTGCAAGAGCTTCCTATCTCAAAGCCCTTCCCCACAATGCTCCTTCCACAATCTAACTCTGCAAAATAGAATCTAATCTGAATATGTGTTCACTCCCCTGCATAAAATATTTGATGGTTACCCACTGCCTAAAACAGTCATTACTGAACATTCTTAAACCTGTAAATTCAAAAATCAAATGAAATCTTACTTGAATATTCATCCTGGGCTGCTCTGGTTGCAGGGAATGGAGAATCCTTGCTAACTCAACTCCCTACCTCCACCTCTACCTCGCTGGTATCTGTGAAGCTGCTCAGAGCAGTCTGAAAAATGCAGGCCAGAGCATCAAAGTTGAGCCTCTTGGCATGGTGTCCCCATTGCCAGATCCTGCCTTCCTTTCCTGGTTCATTGCAGTACTTGGCTCCAACGTGGCTTCCAATGATCCCTACCTCCTGGTATTCACACCTTTGGGTAATTCTCTCTCATACACCACAGCTGAACTGTGTGACCTGTAGAATATGGCATAAGTAATGTTATGCCACTTCCAAGATGAGGTCATAAAAGACACTGCAGCTCCCATCTTGAGGTATCTGTCTCTGCTATCTGTCTGTCTGTCTCAGAGTACTTATTCTGGGAAGCGCCAACTGCCATGTCCTGAGCTACCCTACAGAAAGGCCCTTGCAGTAAAGCCTCCTGACAGGTCTTCAGGCAGAAGCCACACAATTAAGCCCACAAGTAGATACCCCAGGCCAGGTACAGTAGCTCACACCTGTAATTCCAGCACTTGGAAAGACCAAAGTGGGCAGATCACCTGAGGTCAGGAGTTTGAGACCAGACTGGCCAACATGGCAAAACCCCATCTTTACTGAAAATACAAAAATTAGTTGGGTGTGGAAGCACATGCCTGTAATCCCAGCTACTTGGGAGATTGAGATGGGAGAATCACTTGAACGCAGGAGGGGAGGTTGCAGTGAGCCAATATCGCACCATTGCACTCCCGCCTGGGCAACAGAACCAGGCTCAATCTCAAAAAAAACAAAAAAGAAAAAGAAAAAAAAGAGTGGATACCCCAGCCATCTCCAGGCCACCAGATAACTGTAGCTCTGATCGACATCTTGATGGCAACGTCATAAGAAACTCTGAATCAGGATCTCCCAGGGAAGCTGCTGCCAAACTCCTGACCTATAGTAACTTTGACAAAACACATGGATGTTGCTTTAAGTCAAAAACTTTTGGAATAATTCTTATGCAACAATGAATAACTAATACATTCATATTCTCTCATTAATTCCTCACCTTACACATTTTCCTACAGCTTAAAATTGCCCAGCAGATTCTATGCTGCTTCATACCTCTTTCCTATTCTTTCTCTTCTGTTGACCTGAAACACCCCTTTCCCTTTCTTGGCCTGGCTAACTCTTGCTAATCATTCAAGACATCATGTGCTCCAGGAAACCACCCTGATGTGCCAAGTTGGCGTTAATGACACCCCTACCCCCCGCAAAACCTCCCCAGGCAAATTATTTATTTCTCAGAATATCCTGGAACCTGTATTCCCAGGATTTATTGGTCAAACAGTAGGACCCTGATTGACAGTTGTTTACTGAACTAAACTGCTGACGCATAGTGATATGGGAAAACACACTACTGGGAGGTACTATTCACTTCACTACTTGTGGATGGTCTTCTTAGTGTAGCAAGAAAGGGTGCCATACACTCATACACTTCACATTTCATTATGCTGAACTGCAGTATCTAATCAATATAATAATAGTTATATTATTAGGCACTTGTCAGTATTTTAGCCTGGTGTTTCTAAGAAGAAAGCTATCACTGTATAGCTGTCAGGCACTAACTTAAGTTCCATCTGGAAGGGACCATTAGCAAAAGTTAAAGCAAAGCATGGTTCTTTGCTCTTTTGCTAGGCACTGAAACTAATGAATTGCAAAGGGCAGGCAGACTGCAGAAGGAAGTTAGCAGTAATGGAGGGAGGCAGAAATTATCTGGGGGAAGGGGATGCTGTGTTCATCTATGCTGCTTCATAATCACTGCTTCAGGCCAAGCGACAAAATAGTATCAATAACGCCAAGAGACGCTCTGCTTAGGTTTCTGTGGGCCACAGAAGGTGATGGTGAGAAATGACTGAGGTTAAAAGATGGCATTCTTTCTCCCAACACAGAGAGACACTTTGGTGGAAAAACAAAAGAAATGAACACATCAATGAACTAAGGCTTGTACCCGAAAACTATGGCCTTGGAAAAGGAAGAAAAGCAAAACGAGAGTGGCAGAAAAGTACAGACTATTCAGAAACAGAGGAACAAAAAAGCGACTCAAATATGAACTCTCACATAAAATTGTAAATCTTTCCCTTTAAATGCATGATTAAATATACATATATATATAATATTTAATATAAATATTAAACCAGATCATACAGCCACAGGACATGGCTTTTTAATAACCAGCATAAAATACCGGTGAAATGCAAATACTTTGCATAGAAAATAAAATTAGATATAAGAAATAGTAAGTATATAATAGATTTGACAGATTCCTTTTTAAAAAGATTATAAAAGCATTCTCAAGAGTCTGTCAACCTGATAATTTAATTATAGAGGGGAACAGTTTTACAAAATAGACTATATGAAAGTTAAGTTTAAAGGCAATCTGAGTAATAAAAACATACACTTTAAATAATTCATAAATTAAATGAAAAAATGTTTTGTTGGTACAACCAAAAAATATATCTTAGTGCTTGAATGTATAATAGTGCTTTTTCTAAAAGTGTATTTCTTTTAAATTATTTTAACAATGACAAGCTTTTCTATAAAAGTCTATTTTGCAAGAATGATAGAGATAGGTAAGTTGGTGGCTGCTCTTACTTTTATTTTCTGCTTTTATAACCAGTTCCTCGTTCAAAAGAGATCTGAATGTCTACCTCCTATTCCAATATCTCCCACAGCAGAAAACCAAGAGCTCTGAGGTCATCAAAATGGGCACAACTCCAAGAAAGCCACACAAGATGGATCAGTCTTCATTAAATAGATAAACTGACATTAAAAAGAACATTTCTCAAGACTAATTGGAATTTTTACTTGAAAAAAAGGTCCTTGTACACGCCTACTATATGCATCCTAATATTAATTATGCATTTAAAGGTTGAAGTTAATGAAGCTTATCATCCTTGTCTACATTTTTATTTAGTCACCAGGGGGAGCTAATTCTGCTCCGTGAGTAGGTAGAGTCTAAGAGTTAGATTTAAAAAAAAAAAAGACGTGGCCAGGTAAGGTGGCTCATGCCTGTAATCCCAGCACTCTGGGGGGCTGAGGTGGGTGGATCACAAGGTCAGGAGGCCAATATGGGTGGATCATCTGAAGTCAGGAGTTCGAGATCAGCATGGCCAACATGGTGAAAACCTATCTCTACTAAAAATACCAAAAAAAAAAAAAAGGGGGGGGGGGAGGAGATTAAATTGATGTGGTATTAAATATATTTCAAATATAATAGTGTCCATAACGCAAACATATTATACATGCAAAGAAAACAAAAGAGAATTCGGTATATATCTTTTCTTGTTAAGTTAGGGAAAAAAAATGAAAGCCATAAATTAATATAGTATTCCTGTGTTTAACAGAGGACATATATACGCCCAGTCACTTATGACACTATGATTCTATATTCTAACAGCTAATCTTTTGCTCAAAAATAACCCATATAATTACATTATAATTATATGGAAATGAATGTTTCTTTACCCTTTTGCTTCATATATTTTCTTCTGTTCCAAATATATTTTTTAGCACTTTTAATGTGTGTTCAAAGAGTTCTGCCCAATAAGCTGCTTAAATTCATTCTACAATTTACCCAGGAGACACAATCCCTTTAAACTTTGAGATGCTCCACTTGGAACAAAGAGGGGGAAAGGGTTCAGAGTTTGTGGAATAATCACCTCTAATCGATCAATTTCCCCTGAAGGTAAAACCGAAAGAAAGGAGGAGCGAAGAGTTCCAGTCCAATTCCTTGAAGTTTAAAGGAACTAAGCCCCAAGGCACAGTGTAGAATGATTCCTGCCTTCCCCTCCCAAGACCTATTAAGAGGTCATAGATCTCTGTGACACGGCTACCATTCCCGAAAGACAAGATCCCCAGTTACAGACTTACCACAAAGAAAAGGGTGTGGAAAGAGTCTACGGCTAATAGCTTTTTTAGTAACCCACTCCTTACAAAAGGAAACAGATAAAGGTCACAAGCATCTTAAGTAGAGAACATGAAAACAATATATAAGTAAAGTCAAGCAAAAATGTAAAAAAATCAACATCTTAAGTTTTATCATGTTGAATTTCACATTTTGAGAACAGGCTAAATGTGGCAGAGCCTTTATGTGCACACAGGTGTATCCAAATAGCTGAACATTGGCGCTTACAAGATAGACCAATGACTGCAGAGGGCCTAAGAAAGAGTGGGCCTCTTTTAATTCATCTTCCTCACAAAAGAGATCCCACTGTCTCCACATCCCAAATACAGCCCTTCATTTATAATTTTTACACTTCTCCACAGGGACAAACTGACAGCTTTCATTACCATCAATGACCATCAAGGACACAGTAGAAATTCTTGAAGATATTCTCCCATGGTTTGTGTTCTTGACAATTTATTTACAATTTTTGGCAAATGAATCCTGAAACCACACAGTTAGATCATCATATATTCATTATTAATTATACAACTAAGGCAAAGCAATTTATCTAAAACTTCTGTAGTTCAGCAGATATCCAAAGGTAACATTTTCTTATATACAGATAAATAATGATAATTTTCTTCTTGAATTCTATTCATTTCAAAAGACTAATTTAAAAAAAACTCAAATTAGTCAAGAAACAGGTGATTTGTGAACACAATTATAACTAATATAAGATATTCTCCACTTAGGTTTTACTTATTAAAATTAAAGCGAATATACCCATCTGTTTTCTATTTCTTGGAGAGAACATCCTTCAAGTACTGTCCATTCATAATCAGTAGCTTTCTTGTGAATCATAAGTTATTCAAGCAGGCTAAAAGTAAAAATGCCTAATAAAATATGGACACCAAAATTACAGAGAAAGATTTCTTATAGTACCCCTTCAAAATCCAAACTTTTTAATTTTAGTTAAGAAATGTAACAGATCATCACTTATACTGGGAAAACATTCATCAGTATAGACTGTCCTTTCATAAATGCCAATTACAATACCCACAAGCATTCAAAGGGCTTTGAGAAAATAACAGATCTAAAAGCAATTATTTTACATCCATGTTTTGGTAGTGAATTTTACAAACAAATATATTAAGAATAGAATGCCAGACCAGGTACTGATACTCAAAAAATTCTGCTGCAGCAAAATCAATGTGAAAATAACAAAGCTTGTATACTAGGTAATGACTGAACTGACCCTCTAAAACTGGAAAAAGCAGCATACCCAGCCTACAGTTCAGAAGTCAGAAGCAACTATGGATGATCCTTTGGTAACTGCATAGAAGAACTTGATCGGAGCCCTAACAGCTGAAGAAAGTGACACACTCAGACCCACAACTTTCCCTAAAACTGAGAGAAACAGAGATTTGGTGAGTTGTTTTTTACCTCATGAAGTTAGTGATATTCGGTAACAGTGGTCTCTGAAATACAGGGTACATTACCCTGCAGGAGAGAGGATATTCTGAATAGTTAGAAACCAAGCAGAACAGACACCAATCAGAAACAGCCATCCAGGTACTAATAAGACCTTCCTGAGTAGCAAGGAGACAAACACTTCTCCAGTCAGCTGGGTGGGCTGGCTTATCTGCCCCTTTCATCCCATCTCATACTAATGTAGTCTACCATGTCCAGCGAAGTGCACTTACAGATCATCATATTTAATTTTCTTTTTTTTTTTTTTTTTGAGACGAGTCTTGCTCTGTCGCCCAAGCTAGAGTACAGTGGCACCATCTCTGCTCACTGCAACCTCTGCCTTCCAGATTCAAGCGATTCCCTTGCCTCAGCCTCCTGAGTAGCTGGGACTACAGGCGTGTGCCACTATGCCCGGCTAAATTTTTATTTTTGGTAGAGAAAGGGTTTCACCATGTTGGCCAGGCTGGTCTCAAACTCCTTACCTCAGGTGATCCGCCTGCCTCAGCCTCCCAAAGTGCTGGGATTAGAGGTGTGAGCCACCACACCTGGCCCATCATATTTAATTTTAACTAATCTAATCTAATTCATGCAAAATCCTCAAATTTTGACAACTGATTTAAAAAGTTTTCTGCTTTAAAAAAAAAAACAAAACTGCAGGATATTGATAGTCAAGCACAAGTAATCAACAAGAAAATGGCAAATCTGGCCCTTCCAGGCCTAGTAAAAACTCCTTGTCACCCACCATATGAAAGGGAAAGGGAGGGGGACAGACAGTTTCATCAGAGTTGACTGAAAGTTGTCAAAACAAATGCATAGAAGTTAGATTATCAGGAAAGTTCTTAGAAATATGAACTTATACCCACCACTAATAACAACCTCATGGGAAAGAATAACTAACATACATTCTCTCTGGAGGTTTTGTGAAGTGTTTTTTCAGATTCAACAGCCAATAAAATGAATTACCAAAATAAGCAAACATAGACCAGGACTTCAAAATAACATAAAATTATTTTTAAATCCTGCTTATTTCATCTTTATCTAATTTTTTGATTTCTGTTTTTGTGAATGTTGCATAACACATGTATCTATGTAATGTGTTAGTAAATATATATATTATGAAAGTGCATACTAAATTTTTTGGCAAAAACATTTAGAAATCACTAGTCTAAAAGTAAAATGCATAGAGATGGGCTGGATAATGGAATCTATGGCAGCCATGAAACTGCATTTTGAGGGCTTAGGGAGATTTGCAGAACGAAGTAGGGTAAAAACAGATATATTTTAGGCACAAAATGATGAACTGATCAAAATAGAAGGAAACAGGAAAATAAAACTTATAGTGCCTTAAGCCTAATTAATATAGAAATAGATTAATAATATATAAATTAATAACAAAGTATAATGAATTAACATAGAAATTAATATAGAAATATGCAAATAAAACTTATGCCTTAAGCCTAATTAATATGAACTAAAAAGTTAAAATATCACATTTATTTTATGTAATTTATTTCAACTAGTGGTTTGATAAGGAAAACAGCAAAAAAAAAGTTCTAAGCAGTTTCAATCTGCTTTTATGAAAACGATGCTTCATTCTATAAACTGCTCATTTCCCTTATTCCCACTGCCAACAGAACTAGCTGTTAGAGCACTTTATTGTTCATTGGAATGAACCAGTCTTTAATTTGCCACAATCATATGACACATGTATACTCACTTTCACATTTTAAAAAATTCTTTGGCCAAATAATAAGGATATTCCAGATGTCAAAAAGTTTTTAGCTCACAAAAACTGTATGACACTTCCAGGAAGTTTCATAACATTTAAAACAAAATTAAATGGACGTACTACTTTACACTGATGAACAACAAACACTCATCAATTCAGTTCATTTTCCTAAAAAATGTGAACAGGAAGAGGATTTGTAAAGAAGCTCAACCCTGGATAGGGCTTTATATATCTGGTCTACAGACATGTTCCCCAGAATTATAGCAGAATGACCACCACACATATTTCTACACACTCATCTTCCAATAGTAGGTAGACCAGAGGGTTAAAAACTAATACAATGCTATTTAGTTTTTTCTGCAATTACGCCCAGGCAATTCACATTAATGATGTGAAAGAACACTTAACAGACAACTCAAGTTTGCAAATTAGCAGGAGAGAGGAGAAAAATGAGTCAGAACAACAAGCATAGAGTATTACCAAATGCACTTTACACATTTATCCTGTTAAGTGTAGCTTAGTTTTGATGATTTACAATGCTAGTTCTTACTCAGTTTTGTAAGCATAACAAAGTCTCTGTAATCTCAGCCTTCCCCATAGCACCCTGCTATTAAATCTTTGTTGAGCAGTGTGATGAGACCCCTCTGGCTTCCAGCCCTCCCCACCCCCTGAGGGAATTGGCAAGAAATGATAGGGTTTGTGGATTAGTAAAATGAGAGGTTCTCTGTGCTTTTCCTTCTTTAAATATATATTTTGATAATCTGTCTTCTGCATCAGAGAGTCCCAACAGCATTAGAGTGTTGAGTCCCCTGCCTTCTAGCCTCCAGGAAAAAGACAGCAGGGCTGGGGCAAGACAGGTGGTTTCCATCTACTGCTACAATTGAAGAGAGGAATTTAATTTTTTCTTTCACCTTTCCCCCTATTCCTTCAAGCAGAGATGATACATAACTTACTTATATACGTTGGACTGTAGACTCCAGGAAAACTACACCATGAGACAAAGTAGAGAGAACTCATCTGTGAGTGTCACCACGTCCTTTGCTATCTTCAGGGACCATTTCGTTCTTTCTTAGATCAAGGATGCTTATCCAAAAAACTGTCCAAATTCTAGAATACTCTCTCAGTGACAGACTCCACGAACTGTGTATAAG
>NW_016107327.1:6367575-6401674 GCF_001604975.1 Cebus imitator | reverse complement strand
AAAAAAACAAAAAAAAAAAAAAAAAAAAAAAAAAAGGTATACATAGAAATACCTTCCTTTGCGAAATCCAGCACTTTGTCAGTAGGGGGGATGTGGAAGGGGCGGGGAGAAGGGCAGAGAGAAGCAGCACCAAGAGTGAATTCAAGCAGTGGGAAGCAAACACTGGAACTGTCAGACTTCCCAAATTACACTAAAAGGCTTTAACCAAGCAAGAAGGCAACGCATAACATTACTTTTTTAATTAAAATGCTTCCAAGTGTCTTTAATCTTTTCCAGATCAGACTGGAGGGTTCAGCCAACTCAAGCTTCAACTTTAACACCTTCAACAAACATGAATGATTCCTGATTTCATTTCTCCCTTGTGTTTTTTGTTTTTTGTTTTTGCCTCCCCCTTGGCCTCCACTTTGACTTTGCCTCCCAAATCTACCACCATCCCAAAGAAATCATCCTGAACAACAATAAACAGGAAAACACCAGCTATTAGATACTCTTTCTGGACATGTACATCAACAAGTGGCAAGTAAGCCTCTCCTTTTGCGGGGAGGTGGGTGTTGGACAGAGTTTGGCTCCTGTCGCCCAAGCTGGAGTGCAATGGCACGATCTCAGCTCACTGCAACTTCCGCCTCCTAGGTTCAAGCCATTCTCCTGCCTCAGCCTCCTTCAGTCCCTCAGCTGTGTCTACAGAAGTGTGCCACTATGCCTGGCTAACTTTTTTTCTTTAGTAGAGACAGGGTTTCACCATTTTGGCCAGGCTCGTCTCAAACTCCTGACCTCAGGTGATTTGCCCACCTTGGCCTCCCAAAGTGTTGGTATTACAGATGTGAGCCATCATGCCCAGCCTCTACTATTCTACCTCTGACTAACCTGCTGTAGTACATGAGCACAGAATAGATTCCCTGCTTTCAGAAAGCTTCAGACTAAAAGAAACCAAATATTTTATCAGTTTTTTAAAAAATTTAACTCATAAATATTATCTTCATCATACCACACGTGGAAAATTCAGCATATGCTGCATAGATATTATTAAAGTTGTATGAGACAGGAATAATGCCTTTTGCTTTGATTCAATTTCATAGAGCTGAACATTAGAATAACTATAGGGCAGGAAAAATTAACCACTCACTAAGTAGAACTTGAAGTTTGTTTTCTAAATTATATGAATTTTAAAATAACTTTTAAAATTATTAAAAGTTTTTTTAAAAGTTTTAAATAACTTTTACCAAAAGAGAGGATTTCTTGCTAGATTAAAGTACACTGCCATGTCAGTCCAGTGAGTATGCTGAAGTTCCCATGTCTTTATACTGATATTAGTGCTGATTCTACATAGGCAAAGCTTTGTTTAAAGCACCAGTTATTCTACTGAAAATGGTATCTTACTAATTATCTGCATTTAATGGGACTTTCCAAAAATGGTATGTTCTGGGAAAAATACAACTTAAATGAAGTCAATTAAATAGACATGAACCAGAAAATCCACAAAAAATACCAATAAGTAACCAACAGAATGTCAAAATTAAAGACAGACAATACAAGTGTTAGCAACCATGTACAACCAGAACTCTCATCTATTGCTGGTAGGAGTGTAAATGGTACAATCACTTTGAAAAAGAGTTTGGACGTTTCTAATAACGACTAAACATCTCCTATCTCATGCCCTTCACCCAATGACCCAGCAATTCTGCTCCTAATGATAGAAATAAAACATATGTCCACAAAAGGATCCATAGAGAAGGTTAACTAAAACTTTATTCATGATATTCAAAAACTAAAAATAAAGTATCCTTTGACAAGAGAATGGAAAACAAATTATGATATATTCATATAATGGAATACTACATAGCAATACAAAGAAACACACTACTTACACAACAATATGAATGGATCTCATAGACATTATACCGAACAAAAGAAGCTGGACACACAAAAAAAGGGTGCATGCCATATAATTTCATTTATAAGAAGTTCTAGAATAGGCAAAATCAATCTATGGTTAAAACGACTCAAAAACTGATGACTTCTAGTGGAGCATTATTCATCTGATGAAGTGTGAGGGAACTTTCCAGGATGAAAGAAATGATATCTTAAGAAGGGTATGTCACATGTGTGTATTGACTTTGTCAAAATTCACCAAACTGTATACTTATAATTTATGAATTTCACCGTATGTAAATGGTGCACTAAAAAGTACAGCATTAATAATCATAAACAAATATTAAACTCAGTTTGCCTATCATGGTGATATAAGTAAGCAATTTTGAAACTACTTACTGTATATCCCAGCCTCAAGAAACTGAGTGAACATATTAATAAGAATAATGGAAGCCAGGTTCCTCTCTGTTAAGGAAGGCAGTAACAAATACAGAAAGGAAAAAGACTAGGATGTATCTGAGGTACTGAATTGAATGAGAGGTATCAAAATGAACATATGGTTTTTACTGAATAAAGAAACGTACACATATGTGTATATACTTGCATATGTGTGAATTTTTTTATGAACTATATTATATGTGTATTAAGTATGCATGGGCTGGGCATGGTGGCTCACACTGTAATCCCAGCAATTTGGGAGGCCCAGGAGGGTGGATCATGAGGTTAGGAGTTCAAGACCAGCCTGGCCAAGATGGTGAAACCCTGTCTCTACTAAAAATACAAAAATTAGCCGGGCGTGGTGGTGGGCGCCTGTAATCCCAGCTACTCGAAAGGCTGAGGCAGAGAATTGCCTGAACTCAGTAGGTGAAGGTTGCAGTGAGCCGGGATCATGCCACTGCACTCCAGCCTGGGTGACAGACTCCGTCTCAAGGGGGAAAAAAAAAAAAAAGTATGCATGTATATTTCCTACTTCTGTCTACTGAGAGGTCTTTAAGTAATGGTATACCTATAGTATTAAGCATACATAGTATCCATATCTTGGTTTCTAAATACCCTTGTCCTCATTAAGAACCAGGACTCCTTTAAAAAAAAAAAAAAGAAAGAAAGAAAAAAGAAAAAACACACTGGCTGATTGAAGGACTAGGACAACAAAAGACCACGATAATTTTGGAGCATCTATTTGCAACAGAAACTAAAGTTCTCAAATAATGACGAAGGTATATTAAACACATTCAGGATCCTGTTTGAAGGGACTCCCATTGGCTAAATCTATAGCAATCTGGGTATCAATACAATGAGAGTAATGAATTATGACCCACTGAATAAAATCAAAACCTAAAAGATGACAGTAACATGAATATACAAATAAATAAGAAAGAATATTACAATAGGTTAACAAACAGACAAAGTATGAACTTGCAATAGACATAAAAATAGTGAGCTGGGCGTGGTGGTTCATGCCTGTAATCCCAACACTTTTGGAGGCTGAGGTGGGAGAATCACTTGAGGCCAGGAGTTTGAGACCAGCCTTGCCAACATGGTGAAACCCTGTCTCTACTAAAAAGTACAAAAAATTAGCTGGGCGTGGTGGTGCGGACCTGTAGTCCCTGCTACTCGAGAGGCTAAGGCGAGAGAATCACTTGAACCCAGGTCGGTGGAGTTTGCAGTGAGCCGAGATCGGGCCAATGCAGTCCAGCCTGGGCAACAGAGCAAGACTCTTATCTCAGAAAAAAAAAGAAACAGTTGGTAAACATTTTATGAAAATGTGGATATTTATATAGTATGATCAAAGTTATCCTCCCACAAATTACTAACCATATACAAAGAGAAATGGTAACTTTATAATGAAAACTGTTAGCAGATACCACCTTAAACAAATATTCAATGTTAACATCATCACCACTGTAACCAACTAACATCATGTACTTCCTGATCTGATGCACTGAGAGGGTGCAATATCACTTCTTTATTGCTCCTACTATAGGAGCCTGAATACTACAGGAGCCTATGAAACCTGAATTTAATCCTTGGGAGACATCAAACAAACCCAAATGGATGAGCATTCTGTAAACTAACAGTCAGCTTCTCTTCAAACATGCCATGGTCAGGAAAGACAAAGAAAGGGTAAGATAACATTCCAGGTTAAGAGGTAAAAGAGATGACAATTAAATGTTATGCATGATCCTGAATCCTGGAGGAGGAGAAAAAATAGCTACCAAGGACATTATTAAGACAACTGTTGAAATTTAAATATGGATTGTGAATTAGATAGTACTATTTGTGTTAACAGTTAACTTTCTTCGTTTTTTCTCTGAGACAGAATTTCTCTCGTTGCCCAGGCTGGAGTGCAATGGTGCAATCTCAGCTCACTGTAACCTCCGCCTCCCAGGTTCAAGCAATTATCCTGCCTCAGACTCCCAAGTAGCTGGGATTATAGGCATGTACCACCACATTCAGCTAATTTTGTATTTTGAGTAGAGATGAGGTTTCACCACATTGGTCAGGCTGGTCTCGAACTCCTGACCTCAGGTGATCCACCTGCCTCAGCCTCCCAAAGTGCTGGGATTATAGGTGTGAGCCACTGCACCCGGCCAAAAGATTAACTTTCTCAGTTTCGGTAAGTATACCATAGATATGTAAGAGAAGAGATCTGTTCTTCAGAAATACACAGGATATATTTATAGAGGTGTGATGTCTCCCACTTTCTCTCAAATGATTTAGAAAGAAACTGCTAAAGGTGAGAGAGAAACAGAATAAAGTAAATGACAAAAAATGTAAGCAACTGGTTAATCAGGTAAATGATATGCAGGTTCCTTGTATTACTTTTCTAATTTTTTTCTATAAGTTTGGAATTGTATGAAAATAAAAGTTGCTCCCTAAAAGCATATATAAACTGTAAAATATATGTGTATGGCCAATATTTATATAAGCAACATGGATTCTCAAACTTCTGTTCCAGAAAATGTTTATGGGTTTTCCAAAAGAAAGATGATTCTGGAGCCTGATAAACTTGCTCACTATAATCCCTTTCTAAAGAGAAGAGCCACAATGCACTTTCAATAAAGAATCCTATTTAACGGATTTAATCCAACATTCCACAATAATCTATTCAGAAAACCTTGTTAAAATAGAACACACTTTAAAATCTTATAAAAATATGAATACGCAGTGGAAAACAGTCAGAGAACCACTTGTCCAATAAACACATTTCCTATACTTCCTTAACTGAAGAAAGATTTGTGCTGGGAAAATAAGAGGCAGAGAGAGACGCACGCATACACACACATAGGAGTGGTGTCAGCTTCAAATAGGAGTAAATGATGTGTATCTTACAGACATCTATCTAAAATGCCCTACGCAGGCTCCTATAATGCATTCCTGTAGGATATATTTAAAGGGAGTAAATATTTGGTAAGCTGAGTCTCAGCTTTACTTAGTCATTACATCGAACATGCTATGCAATATGTTACTTTAAATCTGACTCTTCCAAGGAACTGCACAGCAGAATAGCTTGCCAGCCATAATGAGCCACAATACCTGCTATGGGCCAGGTATTGTGTTAGGCTCAGATAATTTGAGAATAAATAAGACACAGTTTCAGTCATTAATCAGTTTTCAGTCTAATGAGTGAGATGGAAAAGTGAACATACCCAGTGAGAACTGTGGTGCCCAAGAGTAAGTACTGGACTTTATGGGAACACAAAAAATGTGGCTAACTCAGACAGAGGGAAATCAGGAAAGGTTTCCTTCAGGAAATAATGTCTAAGCTAACATATGTTAATTTCCCATGCTGTCTTTGAAAAGATATTCAAAGGATTTTAAAAATATTATATTAGTCATCCAATATTCATGTTCTGCTCCTACATGGCATCATGTAAAAAAGAAATTAAAAAAGAAAATACACCCTAGCCATTAACACCTAGGTGCCTTTCAAAATCTAAGAGGGCTGTGACACTGAGGTTACAAAATACACCCATTAGCTATTAACATCTAGGTGCATTTCAAAATCTAAGAGGGTTGTGACACTGAGGTTACCCCAAACAACCATCTCAGAATTCACTCAAAAGCGCCTCTAGACTTAGCTAGGTATAAGAATAAAATAATTAGAGGAGAAAAACACATAAAGGAACAAACTGAAAAAATCAGAAATAGAACAGTACAAGAAGACAAAAAAGTGGTAAGTATTGTTTACCTGTCAGTTGACATTGATTAATCTTGTGTTCTGTGATATCGCTCAGCGATTCAAACACCTGGAGGCAGCTGTCGCAGCTGTGCACAGCTTCGTCTTCCAACTCCTCCCCGTCTTCCGGCCTCTTCTTACAATCTAGTGCCTCTCCATCTTCAGTCTTGTCTTCAAGTTTACAGTTGGGGTCTGAAAGAAAATCAACACTGTAAGTATGGGGTTTAAAGACAGGTTCTTTTAAAGTAACTTTTAATCTTCTTGCTACCAAAAACAGAAACACCGTTTTCCTTGAAGTTACAACAGGAGGGCTTCAATGCAGATTTTATTACAGGAAAATCAAAAGTGAGTCTCTCCTAAAATTATTCAGTTAGTGATTATCAAAGGACTTCTTCCTTTTCCCCACCATGTAGCCCTTTTCCTATCTCTCCCATCAAATCACTTGCCCACTCTTAAGACTGACTTTGCCATTTTTCACAGCCTTTTAGTTTTTGCTTAAAAGAGAAAGATAAATCACTTTTAAAATTTAAGCCTCCAATGCAAAAGGAAGAAAACCCACTGTGCTGAAGAATGAACTCTTTTTTCTGCTAAATATACTCTTTCAAGAGGAATTACCCGAATTAGCCAAAAGTCTAGAATAAGCTAAGCTAATTACCATAGGCACAAAATTGACCTTTACTTATAAACTGGTCAAAACACACAGCTACTCCATTCTTTGTTAGACAGTGATAGCAAAACAAGCTCTATCACATAGCAAAACATTCTGACAAACGCAAACTCAAGTGTAAATTTATGTCTCCTGTTTTCAAAATTATCCAAAGAAGTGAAATAAGATATACAAAAAACAATTATAAATAATAAAGTCAACAACTTGGGTTGGCATTATCAATGTTGTAAAGCTAATTGTTGTGAAAACTAAAAATAGTTTCATTTAACCCTAAAAATGATACACAAACAGCAGGGAGAGGTGGGGCTGCGGGATTAGGGAGCAAGCACGGGGAATGCTTTCACTTATAGCTCAATAAATGCTTTTTGATTAGTTACTGTCCTTTGACTCATTTCCTCCCAAAGAGGGAGGGAGAAAGGAACTGTGTGGGGATGGGGCAGGAGAGTATCTCTTTGCGGGAAATTAAGATAATAGGGTAACACAATCAGTGACTGAATTTATGGGTCACTGATTTCCAGTAACAAAAAGTCCTCCAAAGTCATAAACTAGATCTCAAAATATAGTAAAATGAAACTAGAGATTTCTATTTTCTGTAAGGCCTTGACTAGTCAATGAAATGGTTACAAAAGAACTGTATCAAGATACCTAAGAAATACGTAATGCATTTTCTGTAGCCACATTTTACATGACTGAAATATTACTGTTAATGGCTACAATAAATATGGCAATTTAAGTATAAATATATTTAATTTTTTAAATTTTGCTTTTTAGAGATGGGTCTCACTAGGTTGCCCAAGCAGTAGTGCAGTGGCTATTCATAGGCACTATCATAGCTCACTGCAGCCTCCAACTCCTGGTCTCGAGCAATCCTCCTGCCTCAGCCTCCCAAGTAGTTGGGACCACAGGCACATACTGCCATGCCCAGCTATTTAATATTTTTAATATTTCATTAAATGTTCCAATCAAGAATCCACAGAATCAAAATTAACCAATTATTTCTCAGAAAAGTCCATAAATACCACCGCACCACTCTGAGAGTGCTTTCTGCTATCTTGCACATAGCACGTTTCTATGAATGCTTCTTCTACAAGTCACTTATACTCCCTTTTTTGTCTGGCAGTTGTTCTAAAGCCTTTCTTCACGTCTGCAATAAACATAACTATATTTCACCCTTCCAATGATTCACATATGCCAAAATCAACATATATCACAATGTATCTGATAAGCTCTTGGGTTTTTAAAAAAAGCAAAATTCCCATCTCAAAGGGCATATAGTTTTGTTTGTTGGGGTTTTTTCAAAAAGAACACACTGTTTAAGTAAATTTTTTTTCCCCAAAAAAGAACACACAATTGGTAAATTGGCAAATTGGTAATTTGGGTTGATTTGCCATCTGGAAAATTATTATCTCAACATTCTACACAGTGCCCATTTCAGTATACCAGGATTTAGACTGCTCATTCCTGGGGGGAGTAATCACAGAGCTTTTGCATTTGTCTTTCACTTTGCCCAGTACAGTTTTGTATCCAGGTGAGTGCTTAGTAAATACTATTTAGTGATGGTGAGAAGGGGAAGGAGAAAAAAATCGAGAGTACCTTAAAAAGTCCTTTACTGGTATTTTTTCTGTAAACAGAAACAGACCAGTTACCTCCAAAGTAAAAAGCACTTGCATGCCTACAGTTTCCAAAGCTGAAACTATAGGACCCATCACATTCAGGTTTGCTTCTCTCAAATATTTCATCTGGGGCTTCAGATACAACAAATGGCAATGATTCAAAGATCTTCAACAAACTAAAAACAAGTGGTGAAATACTGCCAAACTAGACAGCAATTCAGGAAAATAAATAACTGTCCCAACTATGGCAAACTGACCCCAACACCGTTAAAACACTTATTGGAAAGCAGCATGCACTCATGAATACTCTTGGTTGTTTAGCATAAGTTTCCAGTTTCTCAAAAAAACTGATAGCACTCAGGGAAATGTCGATGTTAGGTCTGAATTTTAATATGAGTATTTAAATGCCACACATCCAGTTTGCAGACCTGTTTGTTTTTAAATAAGGAGACTCTGTGAATACTTTAAGTACTATACAGAGAAAAATGATAAAAACTCACTTTCCTTATTATTCAAGAATATGGACACTTTCCATGAATCCAGTATCAAAAATACAAACCTAGAAGAATGCATGATGCTTTCGCTCTTAAAAGCTGAAGAATGACCCCCGTCCATGCTTCCATGACTGTGGCTAGTTATTAAAATGAGGGTCATTTTAAGACTAATAAAAAATGTTTTTGCTTCCACTTCTGCATTTGCAGATAGAACCCTTCAGGGACAGAAGCCAGTCAAGCTTATTCACTTCTGCTGCAACTTTAGGATGCATGCTCCAGCCAACTGGCGAATTTGTTTTTAGGTCAACACTTAAGAGGGACCCTCTGGGAGGCGGGTTCGATTATAGCCTATGACGCCTTGGTGTAATGAGTACTGGAATCTCAGTCTCTCTCCTTGTAAGATTTTTCCAACCTCCACTTTCACGAAGAATTCTTTTTTGCCCATTCAAAAGATGTGTTTATTTGTGCTGGGGCTTGCATCCCTAATGCCAGTTGATGTAGGAAGATTCTAAAAAGCTTACACTGTCAACCATTTCTTTCCCACAGGTGGCTACACTTCAATAATTGCACATGGCCTTAGTGATGTAGTTTTTATAAAGTCCTTTGAGATTCAATCATAAAAAATAATTGTATTACTCTGCTAGCCATTCAAACCTCTGACTTCAACCTAAGGGGTTATAAATACAAGGTTCATGCCTCTAAGTACTGCCCTGCCCCCAGCACCACTGCAGGAAGGATCATTGTTCTTCCAACTCCATTGTTGTGCTATAAACCCAGGGCAAAGGGTGATCTTTTCAAATATCCCTATACTCTCCACACTGCAACCACAAACTGTGTCATAGCTGCAGGCACTATTCTCTTTCCCCCTGCCCTAAATGATGCTGCCCAAATATGCTGCATTCAACACAAATGATCTCACCTCCTCAACCAACTTTCTACCTCATCCTTTGAAAAGGTTGCTATGGGACACTGGATTTATACCATTCTAACTGGATAAAATGCTGAATTTTGGAACACAGGCACAACTATTATTACAAAAGTAAGTGGCAGCTTTCTGGTTCCAATTTTGTTAACATTACTTACAAACAGGAATTTAAAAGAGGCATTCTTTTCCCTGATTATGTTCTCTGGCAGGTGGTTCTTTTCTTTGTCTCATCCTCCTCTTCATAAAAATTGTTATTGCTATAACTTGGTTTAATAAAATTACAACTATGGGGAAAATGAAAAATTGCACTGGCTTAAAAGTGTTGGAGGCAATAAACCCATGGACTTCAATTAATTTCAAGTGTGGGATCAGTTTAAGGCCAACCAGCAGAAATTCTATTCTGTCCATGTAAAAATGAGGTTTCACCACATTTACTTTTTATAACCTATATAAAAGTCAAGTAAAAGTAATGAATATCTAAAAGCCATCTCAGTGGACTGGCAAAGACTATCTGTATTCTTGAAACTCATCTTACATATTTCTCTCTGTGCAACAAGGATCCCATGCCTGATCAAAGCTAAAATGTCAAACTACTGAGAAAACAGCCCAATTTCCAATCCATTTCGCTGCCTCAAAATGGACCTCCTTCCAAGCCACTTTTGCATGGAAAAGCACTTGCAAAAGAAAGAAAAACTAAGAGATCATGTGGTTATAATTATTACCAGGCAAGGAATATTTCTGCAGCTCAGTGGTAAAGTAAAACTCTGTCGCTCTCTGCTCCCAATAGTGTCCATCGCAAAACAACTGCCTCATTAAATCTCTGCAGTAAGATTAATATGCCGTAGCTGCACTACATTTATAACTTGGTACTCTATAAAAAGCACATTTAATGGTAAGAGCCAGAGCCTAGATACAAAGTATTACTATAAAAACTTCTGGCAGAAACTACACAGTGCAGGCCCTCTGTTCCTCTTGCAGGAGATATAAATGAGGCTTTTTCTGGTTGATTCCAAGCATGAAGCTCTACCTTAAAAACCAGAGTCAGTTTTTATGAGAGTGGCAGAAACGCAAGATTCTGAGGATGATGTAAATATGAATGCAAGAAGATTACTTAACAACTAAGACTGGCAAGAGATGAATGAACCCAAAATACTCCACTTATATACACACGCAAACTTACAACTGGACCACTTCCTAACAGTTTGTTCTCTGATCATAGCCAGCTTTTCACCAAATTAAACAGCTACGGCATAAATTACTCAACCTTAAGTCAACCCACACAGTGCCCAGTGAGTTCAAGAAAACTACCAACTAAAAAATACATACTGCCTAAAAAATAAACAAATAAAATAAAAAAACAAATCTTAGCTTCACTATGATGACCATGACCTTCAGGATCTTAATGCCTAAAAGTGTTAAAAAATAAAATAAAAAATTAAGGAAAAAGTGGTCCCAACACTACCCTGCTAGTGAACTAGTAAAAATAGAGGGTTTTTGAGACTTTAGAAAGCTGCCCGAGTTCTTTCAAGGATATTGTCTGAAAACAAAAAAAAAGCATTATAACCCAGCGTCACGTATTTAGGAATTCTATGCTAAATAAGTAAACAAATAATTCAGATGAATGCATTTCATACCAAAATCTCCCCGAATCACTGCAAATGATGCACCTCAGGTTAACAACCATCTTGTGCTAACTGTAATTAACTGTCTAATGATGTTGTATTTAAAGTTCATGTGTGTACACACAACTAGTCTTCTAGGTTTAGTGACATATTTAGAAGTCCCACACCTAAAAAGAAAATCAGGGAGTATCTGTTTAAAATAAACCATGTGTGAAAGCACTCCTCCCCTACAAGTATGTTCAAATCGTAATTCCTGATTTATGTTTATACTTTTTAAGACCAGAGAAAAAGTTACCTTCAGGCTACAAAGAGTTAACAAGAAGCAGAAAGCCTTCCTGGTTTTCAAAAACCAAAGGGCGGGATCATTATTTTGTGCTTTCTGGGCTCTAGATATGCATTCTAACTTCAAATCCCATAAGACGAAAACAGATTTAGGGGAAATAAATCGCACAGTGTTATAAAATGGCAAGCAGGCTCTAATGAAGGAAGGCAGCATTGCCAGACTGTGCAGCCGTCTGTCCCGCACTCGTCTGCTGGTCTGCTGTCTCATTTTTTTTATTACTGTCAACTAAAGGTAAACAAACAAACAAAACACAAACAAAAACAAAAGCAATCGATGGGGTGGCTAAGGGCTGAGTATCCCCAGAACACCACATCGGCCTCGGCTTAGCAGGATTGTGACAGGCATCCCAGACAGGGACCTGGCTGGGCACCAACCAGTCCAAAGAGCTCCCGTGGTCACGGATGAGAATGTGTTCCTTTTACTTTTTCTGCAATGTTTATTTTCTAACCACTCTATTCTCTGAAAGCTATTAAATTATTTTACAGAAGAAAAAAAAAGGAACCTGTCATCTATTTGTTCTTTCCTTTGTCTATAAAATCTTCTCAGACAGAAAGAATGATCTCTGCATTAAACAAAGTCGCACTGTTGAAATTTACGCTTTCTGTGGTTTTGCTTGATTGTTCTACAGGTCTATCACGGTCCTTGAAGACCAAAGAGAAATATCACAGATGTACTGTTATCAAGGAGAACATGCCAATCGTGAATTTATTACCACTATCTACAGTGAAATTCCTTGAAGGAGGATGCTGAATGGGAAGAAATTAGCCTTAGGGGAGGTTAAATACACACACACTACACACACACTCTCTCACTTGTACACTTTGCAACAAAAGTTTCTCCTCTTCCAATCAGAAAGATCTACCCAAGTTTCTTTCTTCCATTATTATTCCTTTTATCTTTAACATGAAATTTATTTAATATAAAGAGTAGTTTGTAATTATTTACTAACATATTCCTACCTTAAAGTCATTTAACTTCTTCACAATGAATTACTATGGCTGCCTTGGCACAACTTCAGTAAGCAAACATTTCTTGAACACCTATGTGGTTAACAGTCAGTTGATTAAGTCCCTGGAGATACAACGTCTAAATTCCTGTCCCAAGAAGTTTGCGACCTGCTGCAGCTTCCCAACTGGTGGGTCAAAAGCAGGTTCAAGTGTTTTAGGATATTGATCCTTTCAGCCCTCAAGGTGACCAGGCACAGCTTAGGGTGACTGGACACTGCAAGTCTCTTTTCCCTGGCCTTGAGTGGTTTTGCCCATTTACCCAAGTTTGCCATTTGAAACTTACTTTTCTGCATATGTCATTTCACGAGAAGGGCTGACAGGCACAGGGAGAGAGAGAGAGGAGTAAGTCAACGACTACAGCAAGAGGGATAAGTACTCAGAGGGGCATCTATTTGGGGCAGGGAAATTCTACTTTAAGAAGAGCAACTTGGACTGAATTTTATTTTATTTATTTATTTTATTTTATTTTTTTTTTTTTTTGAGACGGAGTTTCGCTCTTGTTACCCAGGCTGGAGTGCCATGGCGCGATCTCGGCTCACCGCAACCTCCGCCTCCTGGGTTCAGGCAATTCTCCTGCCTCAGCCTCCTGAGTAGCTGGGATTACAGGCACGTACCACCATGCCCAGCTAATTTTTTGTAGTTTTAGTAGAGACGGGGTTTCACCATGTTGACCAGGATGGTCTCGATCTCTTGACCTCGTGATCCACCCGCCTCGGCCTCCCAAAGTGCTGGGATTACAGGCTTGAGCCACTGCGCCCGGCCTAAATTTTCAAGGCTACATAGCACTGAGAACAAGAACACAGCTCTTCAGGCAACAGAAACATAGGTAAGGCCATAGATACATAAAACAACATGATGCCTTCAAAGAAATGCAAGTACCTGTGTTGCTATTCAAATGGTGAGGGCTGGACAGAACAGAAAAACAGTGGGGCAACAGCAGAGACCAGGCTGGAAAAGCGGCTAGAGCACGAAGGAACTAATGTTAGCGAAACATCCAATGTTAACTTCACTGCTATCCGAAATCACAGATGGATTTTAAGTAGGGGAGTGAATGATCTGGTTGATATTTTACAAAGATGCTCCACTGGTAATTGAGAGGATGGCATGGACAAAGATCAGACCTGGAAGCGAAGAGACCAATCCAGAGGCTACAAGATAAACCAGGAGGGAAGCAGAGTGAAAACTAAATCAAGGCAGAAAGGAAACAATGGTTCTGGGATCCACTATGGAAACAGGACCTGGGTCGATGGTGAGCAGAGGAAAGTAGAGAGCTGTCTCTGGGTTTGCCAGGCACTAGGCTTGGTGGAGTCATTCATTCATAGACAGGAGTATGCTTTTCCCACTATCTTCACATGCAGGTTTTGTCTTTTACCCATATTCTCACTCACCTAAATAGTGACAAAGAGGTGCCAAGGCTGGAGAAAAACTGGGCAGAAAAATCACACCACCTAACTTTTTAACCTAGCACCAGAGGTTTGCAGGGGCCCCAGTGACACTTCTCAGGACTTGAAAGATCTCTGGTTAGACTCCTTTTACTTTTTAGCCTTATTTCAAACACACAATGCTGAAGAAGTGTAAAATTAAACTGAAAACCAAAAAAGACACTGATTCTAATATCCCTTTCTTATTTCTTCTTTAAAAAATCATTACCCATTAGTTTAAGTTAACACGATTTCACTTGCAGTTCATGATTCTTTTCATAAGACAAAGTCAAAACACCAGACAACTACTTTTAATAACATAAAACCCAAATACATTTTAAATGCTTGTTTTAAAAGGTGCACACAGCCTTTTCCTAAAAGAGAATGTGGTAAGGAACTACCAAGAATGTGACAGGGCAACAGGGGAAAGAGATGAAACAAGGCTAAAATGGGTACACAAACTCAAAATCACTTACGCTAATAAAGGAAGAAAAAAGTACCCTGCCAAAGTTTTTTCAAGATGAAGGGCTCAAAGTAAAACACCCAATGTCTTTTTGTAATCTTGTTGTTTTTCTTTTGTTTTGCTTTGGCATGAGCCTTTCTTCTCGCCAGATTTGAAATGCCTCACGCTTCCAACTACCCTGATGCCTTCAGATTCAACAAGGACACATTTGAATCTCATGTAGTCTCTAACCTCCTGCAGAAAGAAACAAAACCAGCTTCTGTAGGTCCATGCTCAATCTTAAACCGAGCATCAAAGACCCCTTTCTTCCATTTTACATGAGAAAGATACTACACACAAATATTTTTAATATCCAGCTAATCAAGTACTAATTTCTCAATAGCAAAGCAACTTTAATACTACTAAAAAAAATCCACTCTGGAGAAAAACAAATTATTTGAAAACATTTATGTGTAGTCTTTAGTACATAATGACCAGGTATGCTGAAAACTGCTTCTCAGACAAGATAGCTGCAATAACAAATAAAACCATTTTTGAACACAGGATTTAGACTTTTGGACATTTGGGAAAGAGTCTAGCTCCTCTTTACTGAATAAGTCTATATAGCCTTCCTAGCACAGCTAGAAAGCATTAGTTCCCCCAAGCAAAGAAAAATCTGGGGCCAAATGCCTTATTATTAGCGGTATCATACTAATATTCACGCCAACTGTTTGTATTTTTTCAGCCGTTTTAGATACTGCCAATCAAATTGCAACATTTCTGAATTGGACACCTAAAGTTAATATCTCAACAATTACTGAAGCATCAGCTTGGGGGGAAAGTGTTTTGTTTGGATCAAGAAACCCTGGCTTGCTGCAATCTACCAATACTCACCTTCACATTTTGAAAAGGTAAACCCAACCTCATTCACAAAAATCAACACAATATTATCACTCAATTCTCTTTACTAGTGACTTTGGACTTGCTTTTTTCTTTTTTTTTTCCTTTTCTTCTTTTTTTAATTTAGGAAGTTCCTCTCCTTAACTGCAATTATATTATTTGAAAGACAAGGACAACTGGATTTATCTAAAGTTTGTTAATTAATCCAACATTTTGGGCATTTAATATTCCACTGAACAGAATCATTTCACTCAGGAACATGAAAAACTGTTGGGTTTTTTTTCTTTCTTTCTCCCCCTTCAGCAACTCCAAATGGTTCTCAAACTGGGAATCAAACTGCCATTAAAATAAAGAGAAAAATAATATGAAAACAAGGTTTTTTCTTTTCTTTCCTAGCTAACACATAAGTGGAAAATCCACATTTGTAAGAAGGGATCCCACTAAAGAAGATAAGAAAGCATTTTCCAAACAACTGCTTTGGTAACATGATGATTCATGAAAAGAGAAACTTTAAAAAAAGAAAAATCCTATAAAATAAGGCACAAATTTGTATAAAAAAAAAAAAAAAAAAAAAAACTGAGGCTGTGATTTATGCCTTTTGAGCTATGATAAACTACAAGAAAATTTACGTATAATTGAAAAAAAGGAATTCATTTTGTCTTCCCCTAGTTGGTCTAATAAATTTCAAAATACATGCAACCCTAAATGTCCAAGGTTCCTTCAGCCCAATAAACACAACAAGAAAAGCCACACAACCAAAAATAAACTATAAAAATAGATCATTATTGATTTAGTACCATTTCTGCAACACTTTCCTTAAGGAATCTGAAACAAAGGAAATAGAAGAGCATCATTTGTTTTAAACTTTTCAACTGCCCTTCTCATTTCCTAGGACACAAAAATAATTCCTTAGGTGTCCATATGAGTTTAACGTTTTTCTTTACTTTTAACACAATTTCTCCAAAAGCCAGGTTTTAAAAATGTACTTTTTCTTACAGAATGACCACCTCGACAAATGTGCGTTCAATCTGCATGTATCTGCAGACAAGTAATAAAGACACTGGTGCCATTAGCATAATCAATACACAATTTACAGAGCAACGCAGATAGAGCTAAAAGTGAACATGTACACCATTATCACAGTAACTATAAATTAATAGTTGTTTGTGGAAATATGTTCCCAATTATATTGTTTTAATCTTGACTGGTCAGGACAATGTGACCATATATTATATATTTTTATACTATTTATGTATGTAATGTAGCATATATGTATATAATACAAATATATATATATGCACATGTACATATATACTATGAATATATATTTTAAAGCATAATGCTATATGTAAACATATTTTCAAATGATTATTTCCAGATAATCTCCAAATATGCATAAAGTAATATCAACTAAATCAATCACACATGGGGAAATGGCTGATAAACACCCATATTTATTTGTTTTGCCTTTTTTACTTTGTAGTTTAATAAGCATGTGGTTTAATAAGGACACTCTCTCTCTATATATGTAAATATATATACGGAAATATATATGGGGAGGGAGCATATTCTCAGAAGGTGGGCCGAAGGGCCAGGGCTCATCTTATTTTTAAAAAAGAAAATAAGTGAAATAATCTGGTCAATCCTGCTATTGCTGTTCATAGTTTTTAAATATCCAACACTTTTAACCTTACATTTAGCCAATACTACAAAAAAAAAGTACATCCTGTCTCTGAAATACCATCTCTAAGATGTCAGAATTGGAGTCGTTTTTTCAAGTATAGCGACAGGTCATGCCCAATCCCCTCCACAGAGGGCATCAATGCCACACCAGTCCTTGGAACAATCTATCCCCGCAATGGGTATATCCATCTTTCACAGCCATGAAGAAAAACTGTGTCAAATGTAATATATTTCAAATGAAAGAAAACAGGCATCACTTCAGGATGGTAAAGTGCCTTAATCTGACAGTGGGAAATATAAATTTGTTTCCCCTCTAACTGCTTCATGGTGTGTTTAATACAGCCAGTGTGGTACTACCAGGGGTTAGTCAGCCCAAAGCCAGGTACACTGCTATAGTCTTTGCAGGTACAACCATCACTCACTTTTTCTCAGAAGTCAAGCTGGTGGGTTTCACCAAGTAAATCTCCTGGCCTTTGAGTAAGAGCACAGAGAGGAAAGACCTTTGAAAGTCTACTCAACCTCTACAAGACAGTAATTCTGAGATTTCGCCAGCAATGAAAAAACACTTGCCACAGCCACTATAAAATCTCCCAGATCAGCTTCCAGAGGCATTCATTTTTTTTTCTCAGAAGACAAAGCCTTTAATTACACAGTTAGAGATTTGTGAGGTTTCCGTTGCTTTTAATGCTCTCTCATGTGTCAAGGCCTAATATCCTATCATACTTTTTCTTGGAGAAGTAACTTTCTCTTAGGGGCAAGGGAGTAGAATAGGAGAGGGAACTCTGATCTAACTGCCTAAAGCCAAAAGGAACATCAGAGGAGAGATCTGGTGGCCAGAGGAGTAATTATTTCTACATCTTGATTTGGTTTAAGACCAGTCTTGGCTTCTTCATTTGAAAAGAATGAGAGGAAAGACTGCCCACTTTCAAGTTCTTTTCCTGCATCAGCCACACTAATTGGATGGGCGCAGTGTATGTGACTCAGTTTCCTCACCTATAAAATGAGGGCAATGATAAGTGACAAAGGATATATTTAAAGCCAAATGAAGACACAGTGTCTTTTGAAACATTAAACAGGTGCCCAAAAGTAAGGTCTTTGTCATAAATAGTGAACTCAACTCTCCTCCAGCTCTATCACCCACCTTTTATTGTAGAGAATGGTTACAAAGAGTTGAATATAAAAGTTCACACAATGCCTCTTAGGCTTTCTCCAGAAGGGAAAATATTTTCTTCTCTACACAAAGAGGCAAAGCAGCTGCAATACTGAGTGCCACCCCTAAAGACTTTGCAGACGAGGTAAACATAAAGAGGATAAAACATGCATGCCTCCCCAGCTTCCCAGAGAACTTCATCCAGAATAAAAATCTATTACCAGTTAGTGATTTGCTAAGTGCCAGACATCCATTAAGCACCTTATGTTTGTTTCTTAATATGACAGTCCTGTAAGGTAGATTCCTCACATTTTACTGGTAAGAAAACAGGTTTAGTGAGATTCAGTAACCTGTAGCTTGTTAATAATGTGCAAGATTCAAACGCAAGTCCACCAGGTACCAGGTCCCTTGTGTCTACCCATTGTGGCATGCCGATCATGCACACAAGACCAAAGCACTGAGGCATCCGCTGCTCCGACTAGAATAAGGAAGGCGATGCTCAGGGCAGTGAGCCTGTGGCTTTCAGAAAAAATCGGAAAGGTCTGAAAAAGTCACTTTCCTTCCATCACCTAAAATGTGTATAGCCATGAAAGGTAATTCCCATAATTATAAATCAAGAGACTGCGATTCTCCTCCCTAGTCTGTTACAAAGTCAGGAGTAACCCGGAATACATAATTTAAGGTCCTTGGGTCTTGGAGACAGCAAGCGGGTCATCTCTAGGGTCTTCCCTGCTCTAAACTCTCATGATCTGTATCTTTTCCTGTGCTCAAAATAGTCTGTACCTCACCTAATGAGATGTCCATCCCCAGCCCTGGCTGGCCTTTCAGGAAACTAAACTAGCACCTGAGCCCAATACCCTTTTAAAAGTGTTTTCCAGAATATCTATATTAAGTGATCCCAAAGTGAAATTTCCTTTGTCACTTTCTATCATTTAAAGATATTCCACTCATTAAAAGTGGCCTCTCTCAATCCTCTTGGCTTTCCCCACTCTGATTTTCATTACTATTTCTTTCACTTCATTTAGCATTAAGGTTGAAGAAAAAAGTTTAAATGGCTATTCAAAAGTCATCTGACTGGATATATTAAGGCTTCAGACTTCGTCAGTATAGAAAGACAACTTTATGACAGTTTACATTTAGTTAAAATTAAAAGATAGTGTCTACAAAGAGTGTCACCAGACAAGTGAATGCCAAGGTCAACCAGCAAGTGCAGACAGAGGCTGGGCTTCTAAAGCCCAAAGGGGCAGCAGAGTCAAGCAATCTGCAAGTGAGGCCCTGGTGATTTCATGAACTGAAGAGAGAGTAAAACTTGTGATTGAACAAGCAAGGGAAGGTAACGGGAAATTAAAGCAACCTGAACAGTTAGGATTTACTGCAGAAAGAATAAAGAAGAAATCAGAGAAAAGAAATGTCAATCTGCCCCAAAATAAGGTCTCAAATAAAATGAAAGCACTGGCTAGACACAGCCAGACATGGAAGGGAGTTAACTGTCAGTCAGCAGACACATTCCTGTATCCTCCTTCCACATTCAAACTCTATACCCACATGTGCTTCTAAACAACACAGAATCTCTCTCTGAATCCAAGAAGAAAATGCTTCTAGACAAATTTACTGATGACTGAGCTGATGCAGAAAATCATCCCCTTGTTGCACTAATTCCTTTGTAAACCCAAGCCCAGATTTACCTTTTTAATTTAAGGATTATTAATAAATCTGCTATGATTAAACTTTCATAATGATATGTGAATTATTTGTCTCCAGTTCCTCTCTCAAGAACAATTAGACTACCTTTGTAAATTAGCACTGGCCCTTTTGCAAAGAACCTAAAAGACACCAACCTGACTTACCAAAAAAAAGATGGCAGAGGTGCTAAAATTAATTAGCTTCACTTTATGCTTCCATTATCTTTTAATTGGAATTTCTGCAGGAATTTTTCTTTCATAATTCTATCTACATTGGCAAAGCAAAGTTGGAGTCTGGACTGGATTGCTGCACTGGCCATGGTGAAGGTGCCTGTCACAGCAGACTGAACCTAGCCAAGACTTTGCGAAGATCCCTCTAGCCCCACAAGACAGGCCTCAAAAAGGGCTATGTGCTACCACATAAGTACGTAAAAATCCCCAATTTTCAACCATAGCAAGAAGGAACTTTCTAGAATAGAAAAGGGTTGTATGCTATGGGGTGTACATAAGTGAGAAAACCTTTGAAAGCCAAGAATAAGAAATATTTACCAGGTATTTCCTATCTACCAGTCACTATTCCAAAAGCTTACACTAATCAACTCTTAATTCTCACAAGAACTCTTTGAATTAGGTACTAGCAGGACCTTCATTTACAGATGGAGAAACTGTAGAACAAGGTGATTTAATAACTTACCCAAGGTCAACCAGATTAGAATTTCAACCCAGAGAGTCTAGTTTAACACCCATGTTCTTAACCACCACACTATATTTCCCCCATTTAATAAATGTTTGCTAAGCACCTACTATATTCCCATAAATATTCTGTGAGGCTGGGGACGCAGAGATGGAGGTGAGGGGACAAAGCGCTGCCACCAGTGTAGCAGGGAACACAGAACAAAAAGAAAGATTAGGAAAAAAATCCTTTCTATGCTATGTCAGACACAAAATCCATTACTTACAAGGGAGAGCACCGCCAATATGAAAATAGAAATTGTAAAGTTCTGCATGGCAAAAGAAAAAATTACCACCCACAAAGCCAAAAGGCAAACTGGGGAAAATATTTGCAACACGTAAGTCAGACAAAGGGCTAATTTTCTTAGTATGAGCTGCTCTTTAAAACCAGAAGATTAAAAAAAAAAAAAAAAAAAAAAAAAAAAAAACCTCAAGAAAATAAAAAGGCAGGCCGGGCGCGGTGGCTCAAGCCTGTAATCCCAGCACTTTGGGAGGCCGAGGCGGGTGGATCACGAGGTCAAGAGATCGAGACCATCCTGGTCAACATGGTGAAACCCCGTCTCTACTAAAAATACAAAAAATTAGCTGGGCATGGTGGCACATGCCTGTAATCCCAGCTACTCAGGAGGCTGAGGCAGGAGAATTGCCTGAACCCGGGAGGCGGAGGTTGCGGTGAGCCGAGATCGTGCCATTGCACTCCAGCCTGGGTAACAAGAGCGAAACTCTGTCTCAAAAAAAAAAAATAAATAAAATAAAAGAAAAAGGCAATCCACAGAAAAATAAATACAAATAGTTTATAAGCAATTGAAATGATGCTCAGTCTGCCTCATAATTACAGCATTGCTAATTAAAATGTCAATTAAATACCAGTTTGTTTTTTCACAGGTCGCATTAGTAAGGATGAAGTATTTAAACACAGGCACTCTCTAACCCTGCTGCCAACGGCAGTGTGAATTGGTCTTACTTCTGTGAAGGGCATACCAGTGGTATCCTTTAAAATTTTAAATGCACATTCTCTTTAACCAGCGAATCGATTTTTAGGAACTTACCCCATATACATAAAATCATACATATCAGCAAGAATGGATGTATGCTTACTGCAACACTGGTAGGTAGTAACACCCTGATGACCAGCAGCTGGGGATGAACTAAACAAATGACAGCCCATCAGACAATGGATAGCGTGGAGTCATTAGAATAAAGGGGAGAGGGCCGGGCACGGTGGCTCACCCTTGTAATCCCAGCACTTTGGGAGGCCAAGGCAGGTAGATCACAAGGTCAGGAGTTTGAGACCAGCCCGTCCAATATGGTGAAACCCCGTTTCTACTGAAAAATAGAAAAATTAGCTGGGCATGGTGGTGCACGCCTGTAGTCCCAGCTATTCGGGAGACTGAGGCAGGAGAACTGCTTGAACCTGGGAGGCAGAGGTTGCGGTGAGCCAATATCATGCCACTGCACTCCAGCTTGCGTGACAGAGCGAGACTCCATCTAATAATAATAATTGTAATAATAAAGAATAAAGGGGAGAGATCCTAAGTGCTTATATGGACGGGCTGCTAGGGAATATATTTAGGGAGGAAGATAACATAGAGAACTCCCACTTATGTCTGGGGAAAAAGAAAACCACCCACATATATACATTGCCATTTAAGATTGGCCCAGTTAGCTACCTGAGTTTACTGCCACCAGCTAGCTATTCTCACTGTCTCTGTCTAACCATGGAACAGACATTTAAAGACTAACCGAAAGGGGCAACATATAATCAGCCTGTCCAGAGTACCAACACATCTCACTCTGACCTATCCTGGAGAATTACATGGGTGGGTAAGGGTTGAATTCAAACCACCTCTCATAGACTTTTGGGTGTGTATGTGTGAAAACTACAATTAAGAATGAAGACATCAGGCGTGGTGGCTCACACCTGTAATTCCAGCACTTTGGGAGGTCAAGGCAGGTGGATCATCCGAGGTTAGGAGTTTGAGACCAGTCTGGCTAACATAGTGAAACCTCGTCTCTACTAAAAATAAAAAAAAAAATAGCCAGGTATGGTGGTACATGCCTATAATCCCAGCTACTCCAGAGGCTGAGGCAAGAGAATTGCTTGAACTCGGGAGGCAGAGGCTGCAGTGAGACAAGATTGTGCCATTGCACTCCAGCTTGGGCAACAAAAGGGAAACTCCATCTTGAGAAAAAAAAAGGAATAGAGACAATAGAAAATGCACAGGAAATGTGAGTTGAAAGTGGAAAAAAGTGCTAGTAGATATATTACTGTTTTCATAATCTTTCACAGTTTTTTCAATATTTGTTTTGGTTTTTTATGTTTTGAGATACGGTCTCACTCTGTCACCCAGATTGGAGTGCAGTGGGCGTGATCTCGGCCCACTGCAACCTCCATCTCCCAGGCTCAAGCCATCTTCCCACTTCAGCCTCCCGAGTAGCCGGGGCTACGGGAATGTGCCACCACGCCTGTCTAATTCCTAGGATTTGGGTAGAGATGGCTTTCACCATGTTGCCCAGGCTTGTCTAGAACTCCTAAGCTCAGGCAATCCACCTGCCTCGGCCTCCCAAAGTGCTGGGATTACAGACACGAGCCATTGCACCCAGCCAGTTTCTTTTAATTACAGAATACACTAATGAATTGTCGATGCACTATAATAGTTTAGTATTTACTAAGCTCCATGATGTGAAAATTGTGCTAAGAATTTACAAAGATCATAAGCAGAAACATAATTACGACTAACATACATTTTCCTAAATATCTAAGAGACAAAATAGAGAACAGTTGTTAAATTGTCTTACGATTCCAGAATGAGTGAGTTTATCAAGTATTTAGAGAGCATTATAAGGATTAAAACAAACCCAGATATTTGGAAGTTAATAGATTTAGGTAATGGAAAACTCAATGAATGTAGCTGTAGGTAGTTTACTTAGAATGGGAAAACCAGGCCCACAATTAAAATATGGCCAGAACTTCCACACAGGTTAGCCACATGGCAATGACACAAAAGGGATACCGTTTGTGTGAGCTGAAAGTACGCTACTGTTGTAAAACTAAGTAAAATCTAAAGTCAACATTACGAGAGACACCAAGAAACACTTTAATATGTCTTCACAGACTGTTAGTTCCATGACACCCATGAGAAACTGGGTCTAACTGGTTCTGTATTATCTCCCTAGAGCCTCACACACATTGTTGCTCAATAAAAAATCCTTTAGAATGCATGACCACGTTCAATATCATTCATTCGAAAACATATGAAAAATTCAGTATTAGCCTGAAAGTGCTTCTTCTATAATCCTTCCCAGACCTCACCGATATCTCTGTTAAATGGTCTTATAAACACCGGTGCTGTCCCTTCACAGGAATGGAAATTACTAGCATCTTGTTTATTTAATGTTTCCACTGCTTGACCATAACTCTACCAGGATTTAGAAAATATATCTCCTTCATAGCATTCTCAACTGCTAGCACTCTTAGACTGGTAAATGACTTGTAAAACACTAAATATTAACAACTGGCTGAATTAATGCATTTGTTTGTGTATCTAGATTTGTCTGCCTACATTGTAGATTATGGGGATTCAAAGAAAAGGGACACCAAACTGTTCTCGAAAGGCTTATAAACAAACCAGGAAATGAGGTGGCCTAGTTTCTCTGACATATGGGGTAGAGAGGGAATAATAAAGAGATGGGTCACTTTAAGTTAGATGGGTTGGAAAAAGACTCCTATAAGATATGATATGAAAATAATATGCAAGCCTTTATTATTACAACACTGACTTGAAAATCCACAACCTAAGCATGGAAGAGATTCAAAGTGAAGACACGGACATCAATAAAGGTTTGGGATGTGCTGCTGAACAAAAAGAGTACCAGCATTTGGACAAATGGATGAATGTGAATTGAAGGTGGCCAAACTAAATTAAAATGTTGTCTTTAAAGCAACACACTTTGGCAGGTTGTGATGGCTCACGCCTATAATCCCAGCACTTTGGGAGGCCAAGGCGGGTGGCTCAAGAGTTCAAGACCACTCTAGCCAACATGGTGAAACCCCATCTCTACTAAAAATACAAAAATTAGCCAAGCATGGCAGTGCGCAGCTGTAGTCTCAGCTACTAGGGAGGCCAAGGTGGGAGGATTGCTTGAACCAAGGAAGTAGGGGTTGCAGGGAGCCAAGATAATATCACTACACTCCAGCCTGGACGACAGAGTGAGATTCCATCTCAAATAATAAAAATAATAATAAATAAATAAATAAATAAAATCAAACACACTTTGACCTTGGCTCAAATGCTTTGGACAGCTACAGGTAAATGAGGGGGGGGGGGTGTCTCGGTAAGAAATCACAGTAGAAAGTAAGGCTGTCCAAACTGTTTTTGGAAATTTGGGCTAGTATTTGACTTTGTTCCATTAGCTACAACTCAGTCAAATTCACAATTTGAAAGTATGCTTGCCCCTTTAATATGAATTACTGATCAACATGCAAGAATCACAATTTCTCAATATAAGAATTCTCAGATGTTGGAGTCACAAGGGAACTCAGAAGTCACTGAGATCTTTTTGTGACTGTTAGGAAATGAAGTGATACTGACTCCACTGAAGTTTATTGAGCACTTAGTATAAGGCAGGCACCTGGCTAAGGACTCTCCTGGCCTGGGGACATGGGGACAAAGACAGAGCTAGAAAGCCACCATAGAGGTTTGCCTGCCCATCACAGTCATACTGGGTTTTAAATATGCAAATCAGCAAGTATAAAAAACAGTTACATTTAACAGGAGCTATAAAATGGTGTTATTATCTTGTAATGGTTTTATTTTGAAGATTAAAAATTTGGTATAATGATGCAATAGTTATGTAAATGACCTATATGATGTTGGAGGAGGCAAAAGGGATTTCATGTTGATCATCTTTTTCTTCGGTCAGTTACACTCCACCATCACCATTCACTGCAGCGTTCACATCTTTGAACATGAAGACCATCAAGATACCCAATATCATTATCCTTAAATTGTCTCACTTAAGATCCATGATTCAGTAAAAGTTTATTTCGAAGCATTCACCAATCTCTCAGGGGAAAAATAATCAAACCTGCACACTATGGACTTTTTAATACCAACTTGCTGCATTCCCTAGTGCTCTACGCCCGCACATTTAATGGAGTAAGTTCCTTGTGACTTATTTCACCTCAATTCTATACAGCAGGGACTCCTAACTGAAGTTTAGTTTTGCTGTCTTTTAATATCAACATCTTACGCATCCTCCAATTATCTTAAAGGATGCCTTAAATTCTTTAAACAATTTAGAAAATTACTTAGCTTCACCACTGCACAATTAACTTTTAAAAACGTTATTCGGAACTTCAGGAGGGGTAAAAGGTATTGCAAGAACAATGACCTAAGTCCAAAAGAGCTGGAAATAAAAGTTCTATATATTGTGTTTGGTTGTTTCAGTTCAAATGGACATATTTACCTTTCAATTATAAAATAAAACAAAACTTGCAATTCTTAAAAAGTACAGCTCATCAAACTTTTGGTGCCAAAAATGTTTTTGAAACTCATCTTGTCTAACTGCTTCAACTGACCCAACTCACAGAAAAAATTAACGTACTATACACACATATCTCCTTCTCCTCACCTGCAGAGCTTCCTTCCAAAAACTAAAAAGCAATGGGATGTCTTTAAACTCTCATCCAGTTTTCTAGACTATAAGCTCCGTAAGAACAAGGCTTGAATGTCTGTTTGGTTCACAGCTGAATCCTCAGAACTTAGCACAGTGCCCGGGACAAAATGGGCATCAAAAACCAAAACACAACAAAACAAGAACCCCAAAAACTTGTTAAATGATGAATAAGCTTCCTCATTTTAATTAGAGAAAATCTAAATCCTACAGTACAGAGGGTAAATGGCTTGCCAAAACTGCACACAGCAAATCAGTGTACACCCCCCATGCTCATCCTACTCTGCAACCATTTCCCCAAGCGCTATTTCCAAGTCACAATACCTATGACAATAACTAATTGTTTGTTCTTATTTTCAACTCTTTCCAGGAATTACTACGCAATCCCTTGAGCCCAAGTTCTTCTTAACCCTTGCCTCATGTCTGCAAAACAGTATATAACTTTGTAGGTTTTACACTGACATATAGGAACTTCAGACTCCATACACAAATATAACATTGAAGCAACGATTCTGTTTTGGCTTCACTAGTATTGGTAAAGCAATGTTTGTGAAGACTTTACAGCCTTTTTTTCTTTTCTTAACATACAAAAGTAATAAATGAAAGATAAAAGGTGCTGATGGTGGTGATAAAAAGGATATGCTAATAAACTTAACACAACTGAGACAACCTAAATCATTAGGAATGCTGAAAGCAATTAATATGTAGTCTTATTCAAGTACTAACTGGACCTAATCTGGCTCTATTGCGAAAGACAAGAATAACAGTTAAGAATGTGTATGAAATACTGGAAATTGTTTCTTAAAGTCAATATAAAGTTTAAAGCACAGTGATATTTTTTTAGATTCCAGGTCACAGAAAATCCTATAATATAGCAAGTTACAGGTCACTGTGTGGACTCTTCACCCCACTACAGGTTTTCACAAATTTATTTTGTATGAATATGTGGAACTGTCTGTAATCGATGGGATTTTGTCCCTAATCAGGTAAATAAGTTTCCATCTTGACATATCATATCCCTCACAGTATACTGATGGGATAATAAATTTTGAGAAAAAGCCAATCATAAGATAGGAAAGAGAAGGTAATAAAATTAGTGAAATAATGACATTCAATGGTACGATGATTTTAATTTCAAAAAGGAAACTATATTCTTTAAATGATACCAATTTTAATTGAAAAAATCCAATTTTTCCTTTAAAACATCATTAACACATATGGATTTACTAAACAAAGTGTATTTCCTATAGAAGGTTTAGAGTATGTTCCTGTGTATGTATATTAAGTATGTATCCCATGCTATGTTGTGATAACTGAGGGGCTGAAACTCGGGTTTCCCATAAACAAAAAATTATCATAACCAAAATACCAAAACACAAATCCAACAAACTGCACTACTATGAAAACAAATATTCTGAATGTCAGTCACTTGACCCTGCTCAGATTAGGAAAGCTATGATCATGTGGGAATAGCATATATGCTTTCCAAGCCAAGTCATCCTTATTTAAAAGTAAGATTCAAAATGAACACATACCTAACACATATACACATAAAAATGACAGACTTACATACTTCTTTCCTTGTCAGGATTTTTCAAAGCATTTACTATCCCACAGAATTCAAAGAGATGCTGCCCCAAAATAATTATTTTTAAATGTATTCACTTATCTTCTTTAAAAAATGTTCTCAGAAAGGAGACGTTTGTAGACAGTCATCTTTGAATCTGAATTTGTTTAATGACCAAATTATAAACCTCTGCAATCGACAACTAGAGTAGAAACACTAACTATAGGATGTGCTGCCATAATAATGATACCCCCAAGATCAGCCCAGTACTTGCAGCTGTGGCAGAGTCCCCAGGCAGCTGGATAACTGCTGCTTGATCATTATTCCTGCTAAAACTGAAGCTACTGAAGTTTTAAAGAATTCATATCTTACTGAATTTCTTTCATCTCTAATAATTACTAAACTGGCATAATTACTTAGACTAGAGGTAGAATGCGATGCATGCTAAAAGCCCAAGGTGCCTAAAATTAAAGTTTTTTATTAAAAAAAAAAAAAGCCATGATTCTACTTAGTTTTCAAAGATTTATCTTGTGTCAGGCTTTTTATGCCAAGAGTTGCATAATTATTTAAACCATTTAAAAGCTTTCCTTACACTATTTGATTAATACTATAACAGAGCTATTTAAATTTACTAATGTTAACTTTAATGTTTAAGTTTTAATTGCTTTGTAACAACACTGTTGCAGAACATATTTTAAATCAGACAAGTAGGCTTTCATTACAACAAACAAGGTATATGCAATCCTAGCACCATGTAATCCCCAAACAAAAAACAGGAACATTTCAGGTTTAATTGAAATGGGATTAGAAAGTTGTATGCATCTCCCCCACCTCCAGAACTAACTTTAACCTTTGACAGCACAACAGGAGTCAATGAAGAAAAAAATTAAATACATCTGGGAAAATACTTAACTACAGGTCTGATGTAGAATATCAGCCTTTGTATCAAAATCTCATTCAATTCAAAAGCATTCTTTCACAACTTACTTAATGATAATATTTACATTTTTAATGATGCATAAGGCTGCTAAAATATAACACAAATATTGCAAGTCAAAATCATTTTCTCTCTTAAAATTAACTGAAAAACTGAATATAGTATCCATTAAATCCAGCCATGAAGAATGTATTCTGTGGCAACAGAAGTAATGACAGTAAACCTGCAATGTGAATCCTGACAGATGAATTAATAAAACACATTAATAGGAAAAACAGACCCTTCATAAAATTCTTAATTGATCTTAGTAGATGTACTCCTTTCTAATATCAAAACCTGTTTCTTCTTATTACATGCTTTTACATGAAAATGAAAACTCAAGAAAGTATACTTAATAATATGCTTCAACTTATGTCAACAAGTATTTAACTAGAATTTACCAGACTAACCAACCCTCACAAACAGACTTCCTTTAAAAACAGAGGAAGGCGGATAGAAATGTTCCTCTAAGGTGAAAAGAAATCTCCTACAAATATGCTACAAGTCTCGCACTAGCCCAAAGAAGCAAGTACAAAGAACTAAGTATAATTACCGGAAACAAAAAGTTAAAAAATTCTGTCATCACTGTTAGACGTCACTGCTGTCAATAAGAATAACTACAGTGGTTTTTAAAGGATATGGGAATACTCTGGCAAAACAAAAAAGAAAAATTAGTAACAGCTTGCTTTATAAAAAGCTGCTAATCTCAAGTCCCTTTGTAATTTCATTTTTACATGTATGCTTTTATGTTCAATATCCTACTTTTTGCCCTTTTTTGGCTGGATGAATAAAAGTCAACAATCCACTCATGCATCAAACAGATGTTTTTGTTTTTAAGGCCAAGTGGAATCTTATGAATTTGTGTGCCCTCTCTTTAAGAAGATGCTGCCAGAAGTGCTGAAATCGTGAAACCGGCGTTTTGGAAAAGACTCACTGGACCATCAGTTCTGGAACTTTGACTAGCACTCATGGGATCCTTGCCAACTGTAATTGCTGTTTTTGTTTATGTCGGATTGTCTACTGATTGGACTATAATCAATTTAATGACTTCAACATCTAGTCAGTATAATTTAGAGGTGGTGGAGGGAAAAAACAGTCACTGGTTGATAGATGAATAAGTACATTTGCAAGTATCTGAAGGAGTGTGGATGTGAAACACTGTTTGAGCTTCCGAAGAGTTTCCAATAATCAGGCTTTTTAGCATACAAATCCAAAAGTAAAGCATACATTTCCGTGTGCCACACAACGAGTAACTTTGCCTGTACAATCACGAAAAAGAAATATCGCTCTCTAATTTGCATGTGTATATGTATCTTTTCATATTTTTTAAAAAACTTACCTTAGGTTAAAATCTAGTCATGAAAAAAGGAAGTCATAATCTATCTAAAAATAATTTTGAGGGAAAAGCCATATTACAATTCTTAAAAGCAAAGCACTATACTGTCTTAAAACAATTACCTTTACACGCAAAATTGGGGGCTTTTTTTTTTTTTTTATTATGGCATCATTACCAAAATCAAAACTAAATCTTTAGGGATAAGTTTTTTTTTTTTTTTTTTTTTTTTTTTTTTTTTTTTTTTTTTTTTTTTTTTTTTTTTCAGAAATGAAACACAGGAAATACAAGAGAAGCACCCTTCTTGGTGTTATACTTCACCTGTCTACCCATAAGTACACATATTTTGACTTTGAAAATAAGGGGAAAAAATGTGTTTAAATAAGGACTGGAGAGTTTAATGTTTCTATTAAATTTCAGGGCCAGTACAAGCTCCCTGAGGTGGCTTTTCTAACACCTACGATTTTTAGAGCTTTTCCACCAGAGAATGCAGCCTAATACACAGGTTTTCTTACTTTCAAAAGGTTTGGGGCTTAAAATTCATTGCTTTTACATTCAAATTCTATAGTTTACATTTCTTCTTTAAATTGCAAGCTGAGTTGTGCCGCTGTTTCTAAATAAATTACTCTCCTCAAAAAAATAAAATAAACCTTCATAAGTACAAAAGAAGGTAAATGGGGAAAGGTCAATCACAAGTGTGATAACTTCAAAATGTGCCAAGTGACAAAGGGTTAGCTACTGTGACAGCCAAGTTAAACAAGGCACTTCTGGGGCTCTCCTTCTCCCTGGTTCCCACCACTGCTCTCCAGAGGTCCCTGGTATGGGTTTATGAACACCTGAGGGTTTAGATATCCTAATTGTGTCTTGTGTTTAACTTGGCCATTTAAATGACTAAGTGTTCCCCGCTCCCCTTCCCAGCTTTCTAACTTGGCTCTTACTGAATATATCGCACCTTTATATAGTGGACCACTTTTTCCTTTGTACAGTGCTTTTTGGAGTAAATTTTTTTTTTTAAATTGCTTGTTATTAGGTAAAATGGCCAAGAAAGTTCCATCAGAGAAGCATCACAAGAAATAGAATAAATAGCCAGCAAGAAAAATAGAAATAGGTCACTATTGACCAATTTGATGCAACTGATTTGCTGCCTCTAAAAATAAGCTGACAGCAGAACTATTTTGAGTCAGGTAATCTACTCAAGTACCATGGCTACTCCCAGGAATTGAGACAAATATCCAAATAATATAAATGGGGCAGAAAGAGTGACTCATTTAATTGTCTGGCCATCCATGCCTCTAAATACTGGTTTTAATTCTACATTTCATTAAGTAGAAGGGGTTATCCTGAAGATTTGTACCATAAGGATGGAGTAAGTTTCTCGACTTTGTATGTGGGCTGATAAAATTTTGATGCTAGGGCTTTGAGAGGCAGAAGGGGTAAAGGAGTTCCATGTTTCAAAATATGTTTCCAGCTTTTGCAAATAGAAAAGTGAATCTTTTTGGTGTTTAACAGGTTTAACGCACTTTAGAGCAGGTAAGTAGACCAAGCAGGGCCCACTCCACTGAAGCCAGAAATATGGTACCAACTCTCAGGAGATGGGTTCTTAGAACAATTACACTAAAGTTTCCCACAAACAAAAAACCCAGCATACTGTTTTCAGCAAACGTAACTATTCCTTCAGAGAACTAAATTATGAGAATTCACACAATAAATTCAACTGTGAATTGGAATGTCCTGGTAGTCTGTATTTTTAAGCATTTGGTTGAAAATAAAAACTCCAAACCTGTCATTGTGTCTTCATGTTTTACCTGCCTTAGGCAAACGACTGTCCTGAGATGTTCAAAGTATGATATCAAAAGTGACAGTCAAGTCAGAAATATCTTTTAAACCTTGTTGGTTTAAAGTACTCGTATGCATGTAAGACAGAAGTTGGAAATTAAGCGCGGAACTTCATGTTTTATTTAGAAGGGCCTATTGCATTTTCATGGTTTCCCATGCCTCCTTCAAGTTGGTTATAATCTACATGGTTTTGAAATGCTGTCACTCATCTAATAAAATCAGACTTTTAAAATCTCTTAATTGCAAACCTATTAATCAGTTATTCATAAATGAAGAAACACAACAGGACTGCCTTTCTATACCTGCTGATAGCAAAGTGTTGTTCACTGCATATTATTGGTAACATTACACCAAAACACTGGTCATAACAACACCTCCCTGGCTTTTCCATGATCCAAGTGTGACCTTCTGAATGATATAATGGACAATCCGCATAGCCAGAACACTCCTACAGTACATTGTGAAAAACTGGAGACCCTTCCAAGACATAGGGAAATCAAAATACTGAAGAGAAAGCAAGAGCCAACCAGAATGCCCTTCCTTTTCTCCAAAACCGCTACTAATATCAAAATGATTCGTTTGGCATAGCTCATCTACATATGAATTTTTCAAGACATATCCTGAAGAAAAACAATCCGCTTTTCAGTGAGGACTGTACTATTTTTATTCCTGTCTTCAGCTTCTCACGCCCCCCGCCCCCCCCCAAAGCCCAGCCAGCCCACCTGAGGCCATTTGCTCTTCTGGGAGTCGTCCAAGCAGCTGATAGGGGAAAACAGCACTGTGTTCCGTGCCCACACAGAATATGGAAGCTAAATCTTTGTTTTTAATGTAAATATTTTATTTAGAATTTGGCAGGTGAAACAGATGCTGTGTCTTTGTGGACAAAATATTTGGATAATTTTGCAACATGACAATAAAACAAAAGAAAGGTCCTCTTTAATCATTCTTCACTTGCCATTTTTTGCTTATTAATCTAAGAACTGCACAGGTATTTTGCAGTTTGACTTATCAAGCCTGCCCAGCGAATACCGTCAACTGGCAGATTCCCTTAACTGCCCATAAAATCCTACGTGCATGAGAAGAAATCCTCTTCAGAAAGCACAGGGAACACAGGCATTCACGGTCAACCGAACTTTCGCTGTAAATTCATTCCAAAGGCTCTGAACCAAATGCTCAGAAGCCGCGTGTAAACAAAGCTGCCAATCGTGCAAACTTTAATAAACTTTTTTTTGAGAAGAAAAAGCCCTCCCAAATTCCTACACGGGGTTTCAGAAGCCTCTTGGAGCCCTTTCCACCGGACCGGCACTAACCGCTATCCTAATTCAACTCGGAAAGTTCTTTTTTCCAAGTGACTAGGAAGAGCTTCTTCCTGGTACTTCGCTCAGCGTTACTTTCAAGGAAGCCGGGGTCTCGGGCAAGTTTCCCCAGCGAGAGCCTGGTCCACCGTTACCCTGACACCCGTGCACGCCCGTGGCGTTTATTTTTTCACTGTCGACACTTGGATCTTTCAGGCCCTGGGTCTCGGTTTCCCCCAGAAAAATGTGGGGCCCATGTGAATGGAAACCACCACACACACCGTGTGGAGACACATGCCAATGATTCACCTCGTTTCCAAACTAAAACTTCTGCGCTTCAGGAAAACAGCAAGCGTTCCAGTCTGCGAGGCCCTCCCCCACCCCGTCCCTTCCCAGAAGAAAGGGCTTTGTGTGTGCGGTGAGGGCTCCGTTCTTCGAGTTCATAAATGCACAGCGGCCGGGGGCCCGAGGCGTGGGGCGCCGGGCCCTGCCCACCCCCTTCCCCCTGCCGGCAGCGCGGACTCAGGAGCCTGGCGCGGGAACCGGGGCCACCGGGCGCCGTGGCCCGGCCGCCGGGAGGAAGAGGATGCCGCGCCGCCGGGGACCAGAGGGCGGGGCCGGCCGGCACTGATCTCGGCGGGACCCAGCGGGCCCGGGCGGGCGCACCAGCCGCCCTTTGTCCTCCG